>NC_085004.1:25719511-25819992 GCF_963854185.1 Sardina pilchardus | reverse complement strand
GCTGGCCTCTCATTCTCACGGGAGTGGAGGAGATTGTGTAGCAGGACGCATCTGAATGAGGTTTTGAGTCGTGTTTGTGTGTGTGTGGTGCGTGTGTGTGTGTGGTCCAAGGATAAAGTGGACCAAGGATACAAAGACTTTGCCCGAACAGAAGAGAAGAGAGGGATAAGAGGGAGCGAATGAGAGAGAGAGAGAGAGAGAGAAACGGAGAGAGGGGGAACAGGGATATACAAGGACAGAGAGAGAGAGAGAGATGGACAGAAAAGGGGGAGAGAGAAAGGAAACGAGTAAAGGAGAAAGAAAAGAAGAGACAGAGACAGGGAGAGAGACATAGAGAGGAAGAGACAGAGAGAGAGAGAAAGAGAGAGAGAGAGGAGAGAGAGGGGAAGAGACAGAGAAAGAGAGATAGAGAGAGGCAGTGAGAGACAGAGAGGAAGAGAGAGAAAAAGAGAGAGAGAGGGAGAGAGAGAGAGAGAGAGCGGTTGGGTATGGCAGCAGGGTGAGAGCTGGAGAAGAGCACAGGATGGAGGAGTAAATCAGACTGACAGGCCAGGAGACGGGGCAGGAGACCGAGGAGACACACCGACACACACTCGACAAGCACTTTAGCGTCCAAAACACACACACACACACACACACACACACACACACACACACATACACACACACACACACACACACAAGCACTCACACACACACACACAAGCACTCACTCACACTACACATTTTATTCTCACAAACACAGACATACTGTACACACATACTAGCACTCACAGAACATGAAGACTCTCTCACAATGTCTTTTGTTCTTTCTCAAACTCTGCAACACACAAACTAACACGCACACACACACACACACACACACACACACACACACACACACACACACACACACACATACATATCACTCACACAGTCTCTCTCAGTCTTTCTGCCCCATAACCCATCTCCACACACACACACACACACACACACACACACACACACACACACACAGACGCACACAGAGAGAGGAAGAGAGAGAGAGGGGGAGGGAGGGAGAGAGAGAGAGAGCAGGAGAGCTTGCAAGGATGAATGGTTATCCTGAGACAGTCTGCTTGAGGTATGGTGTGATGCGTTGACAGATGTGGGGGTAATCTTGCTGCTCTGTGATTGACGCCCCCGCGCGCTCCATACATCACCAGCCCTCGACAGAGACGCCCAGCAGCACCCAATCCACACCACCACCACCACCTCCACCACCACCACCACCTCCACCACCTCCACCCAGAAACACAATCAGCGCTACGCTTTGTAATGTGCACCTCCAAACAGCACATAAAAAGGCTGCCTCTAAACTACGCACAGGGGGAACGTACGTGATCATTCGAATACATTGGAAGATGATCTTATGAAAATTTATCGAGCACTTTCGCATCGGGCGAAATTCACGCTACTTCCAATTTTCCCGGAATGAGTAATGGCGTGCTCAAAAACATCTCTCCCATTGCTAACGTCGTAAAAAAAACACTAAGCCAATAGGGTGTGATGGGAAGGTGTGTCTTGAGACGTGTTGGCATGACCTTGAGAGAAATTCCCATTTCAGGCGGAATCACACGGAAATGCCGAGCGCAGGGAGGGACCCAATCCGGACACATTTTATCACTCCCTCTCGACTCGCGTCGCGCTGGCTGACGTTTTTTTTTTACACCATGTTGGAAGGAGAAAAAAAAAGAACAAGCTCACACATTCAAACTGTGTGACTACGAGGCCTTGGTTGAGTGAAACAATGACGTCCTTGAGGTTTTTTTTTTTCCTGTCCTCACCTTGGTGCTTTTATGAGAAAAAGATTACAAATGATGATATTTTAATACGGTCTTATTCCGCTGGCAAGCGCGGGGTTAGATAGGCCCTGAGCTTATCCTTCCCCCTTCATCTCGTTTGGCTTGACTGCAATCACGCCCTTGCATGAGGGAAACTCCATCACGCGAAACGCAGTTAAGGCCCAAACATATTAGATTTCCTCACCGCCCCTCAGTAGATACAATCTTCAGTATGAAGTTATCTGCTCCTGACTACGGTGATGCTTCAGAGACCCTTGCTGGCGTCATCAATTCTACTCGCCGCACCGCAGTGGACACCCGCTCTCGTAGGCCGTCCACGGGGGAACGTCGTTTGAGAGAAGGGGGACGCTCTGATTGGTTGAGATGATGTTCCTCATTAGAGGACCACTAGGACAAGACGCACGGAAGGTTCTGGAACATTTGGTGATGAATGAGTCTCGACCGTGTGTGCTATACCCCCACACACGCACACTCACCCACACACACACACACACACACACATCCCCCCTCGATTGAACATCTCCAATCTCCTGCTACCAGGAAGGGGGCTTTAAGAGGAAGAAGAAAAGGGAGACAGCCAACGTCTGTGCCTACAAGGCTCTTCCTTCTCTCCTCATTGTGAGGCGGACAGAGAGGGGAGCGGGTTTCTTCAGGGACAAATTAGCCACTCCGGACGGCCAAGTGCTTGATTAGCATTCGGCACAAGGCTGCTCTGTGCTCCCTGGCACCTTGCACGGCACTGCGGCCTGACCTCCAACTCAGAAAACACACACACACACACACACACACACACACACACACACACACACACACTGCACTGAGAGAGAAAGGCTCTGTTGCCAAACACACACACACACACACAGCTTTGCTTCTGTAGCATTATCTGACCACAAAAAGAAAGAGAGAAAGGGGGGGGGAGAGGAGAGAGAAAGAGAGGGAGATATAAAGAAATAGGGAAAGACAAAAGAAGAAAAGAAGAAAGTTAGAAAGGGAGAGCATGGAGAGGTGGAGAGAGAGAGAAATACATTTAAAGATCTCCTGTGGCCCTCCACGTTGACTGTGAATCACTTCTCTCTGCAGGGAGTATAAATAGCTTTAGTGCCACCCCCTTACTTTGAGAGAGTTTCAGGTGAAGGAGTCTTACTGGCAGGAGACTTACCTGGGGTATTAGAAAATAGAGATGATTTCGCAGTTGTGCCAAAATCCTGCTAAGGCTGTTAGACCGCATGTGGTTTTCTCGCTCTCTAACTCCCTTTTTCTATCTTTCTCTGTCTTCCTCTCTCTCTCTCTCTCTCTCTCTCTCTCTCTCTCTCTCTCTCTCTCTCTCTCTCTCTCTCTCTCTCTCTCTCTCTCTCTCTCTCTCTCTCTCTCTCTCTCTCTCTCTCTCTCTCTCTCTCTCTCTCTCTCTCTCTCTCTCTCCCCTACAGTAGGGGAGGGCAGGCGCAGTAACCTTCCCACTGAAAAATATACAGCATTGAATTTCATTCTTTCTCCCCCCATGTCTTTAGGAATATATCTTGTGCTGTTTGGAAGTATGACGCAAAAAGACAAAAATCGAATCGAAAGGAATTTTGGGGTTTGGGGGGGGGGGGGGGGGGTGCAGATATGTCGGGTGAGAGGAGCGAGGAGACGGCTCAGCTTATGGGAGGGGAGGCGTATAATGCAGCGCAGGGGCCGGAGCAGAGGAGGAGATCCATCACTTCGCCGAGGGTCTCCAGAGGAGGATGTGGAGGCCACAGGCTTTCTCAGGACACGAGCAGAGATATCGGGCTGTGTGTGCGCCTCCCCTCCCCCCTTAGGAACAATGAGAGGAGGAGGAGGAGGAGGAGGAGGAGGAAGAGGAGGAGGAGGAGGACTCCTCTTCTATCTCTCTCTATCTCTCTCCCCCGCTGTCTGTCTCTCTCACTCGCTCCTGTGTACTCGTTGACCGGCCGTAACCTGTAGGGATTGCAGTGTCCTTGTGTAGCCTGCGGGGCTCGACTCGACTCGACTGCATCCTGATGCAGGTGTATAGAATTACAGCCCTCTCTGCCGATCTGCAAAGCCGAAACCACAGCCACGCACACACACAAAGACTGCACATATCACTCAGGTGGACCCACACACCTGAGAATCCATATACTCATCAACCCAAAGCAGTTAAAAAAAAAAAAAAAAACACCAGCGTTGGGTTTTAAAAGCCATAATTGAGGAGCAGCTCTGTTTGCATGCTGGGCTAAACAGTGGAAGAGGAAAGAGAAATGTGCAGCCCCTGAAGCCGTCCCCGCTGAATGAATAATCAAAATAATGCGACACGCGGGACGTGAGCCAGACTACTCGTGGGACGCCCAAGAGCAGGGGCACAGAGTGACCACACTGCAGCGGAACTTGCAGTCCAATTACGTGACTCATGAGAAAAAAAGAGAGAGAGAGAGAGAGTGTGTGTGAAAGAGAGAGAGGGAGGGAAAGAGAGAAAGAGAGACAGGGATTGTGTGTGTGTGTGTGTGTGTGTGTGTGTGTGTGTGTGTGTGTGTGTGCGCATGAGAGAGAGAGAGTGTATGTGAAAGAGAGAGGGAGAGAAAGAGAGAAAGAGAGAGACAGGGATTGTGTGTGTGTGTGTGTGTGTGTGTGTGTGTGTGTGTGTGCGCATGAGAGAGAGAGTGTATGTGAAAGAGAGAGGGAGAGAAAGAGAGAAAGAGAGAGACAGGGATTGTGTGTGTGTGTGTGTGTGTGTGTGTGTGTCTGTGTGTGTGCGCATGAGAGAGAGAGAGTGTGTGTGTGAAAGAGAGAGGGAGAGAAAGAGAGAGGCAGGGATTGTGTGTGTGTGTGTGTGTGTGTGAGAGAGAGAGAAAGAGAGAGAGAGAGAGAGAGAGAGAGAGAGAGAGAGAGAGAGAGAGAGAGAGAGAGAAAGGCACTACCACACTGCTCTGGTAGGGCATGCCAACTGGAGGTGGCAGGTCCTGTGGAGGGCTACATGGGTTAGCATTAAATAATAGAGGAGCAGTGTGTAAAAAGGGTGACCGGAAAGGCACTGGGCATGAAAGTGCTAGACTGCACAGAGTCAAAGTCAAAAGGTGAGTGCCGGAGATCGGAAGTTTGCACATCGACGGGAGTGAAACTTTAGCCCCCGCGCGCGAGCGCGATAGCCTCGGCCGGCCTTGATGAAAAATGACACAAATTCATTGGAGGAGACGAAGGCTGCCAAAGCCCTGCGGTTCGGTGAGAGGTGTCCTGAGGTAACCTCGGAGCCTGGCCTCGCTTCATCGTGCCTCCTCTCCTCCTCTCCCCTCCTCTCCTTCTCTCTCCCTATCCTCTTCTCCTCCTCTCCTTCTCTCTCCTCCTCTCCCCTCTCCCCCTCCCCTCTCCTCCTCTCCTCTCCCCTCTCCTCTCTCCTCCTCTCCTCCTCTCCTCTCTCCTCTCCTCGTGCTGCAGTGGAGGGCTCGGGCGCTGCGGTACCCGCGGATCAAAAGGCAGAGGGCTCCCGCTGTGGCCAGGCTAAAGGCTCTGTGAAACGGAATCACGCGCGCAGGCAGGGCCGTGACGCGCTGCTCCCCGCCGGGGGAGTCCTGCGAGGCAGCCGAACGAATGGAGCAGAGCGTGAAGTGTGTTTGCTGGTGTGCCATTTTACACACCTCTCAGGAACCGGAGAGATCAGATAGAGGACAGGAGGGAAAAGAAGAGGAGGAGGAGGAGGAGGAGGAGGAGGAGGAGAGAACGAAGGAGGAAGGTAGAGACGAGGAAACGATTACAGAAGACATCCCAGCGAGAGGGTCCGTTCAGCAGAGCTCGAAGGTGACCCCCAGGCTCTAATAACCACCCCTCCCCCCCCCCCCACCCCGCCATGCCCCCTTCCCCACTTCCTGTCTCCTTCCCCAGCCCCAGCCCCAGCCCACTCCACTCAGGCCAAAGCCAGCCAGCGCTACTAGGAGGCGCCTGGCTCTCAGCAGCAGTCAATAGGTCTCTCTGGGCACCAGGGCAGGAGCACTGGCACCACCTGCCATTAGCGCTCATGTACATGGGTTACAGTAGCTCCTTGGATCATCTGGTGTGGAAATGGATCAAATTTCATTAAGGGGACTGGTGCAACCTGATGACAATTGTGTTGTGAGAATGCAGCCATGTCAGTGGCCACCAATGTGTGGTTTCAGTATGGTAGCAAAAGAAAAGAAAAGAAATCAAGGACAAAATCATTTTTTGACAGCACAACTTATGTTCTTCATGTATGTATGGGAGAGAGAGAGAGAGAGAGAGAGAGAGAGAGAGAAAAGAGTTAAAAGAAAAAGCAGAAAAATACAAGATCGAGGGAGGGAAGAAATCAGTACAGTGGTCAGTGGAGAAAGCAAAACAGAGGAGGCAGAGGGGATGGACAAGGAGAAAGAAAGAAAGAAAGAAAGAACGACAGAGAGAAAGAGGAGAATCGGTGCCTTATCAGGACCCAGCACGCAGCATCCAGCTGCCGCCGTCCACTGCAGGAGTCACAGACACTATCATTCCCTTATCAGCGCAGCTACAGGGGGCTTTTACCCAAACACAGTCCGGCCCTCCACACACACACACACACACAAGCGTGTACGCACACACACATGCTAACACACACACACACACACACACACACACACACACACACACTAAATCTGGAGGGCAGGAGAGGGAGCGAGAGAGAGGCAGAGAGCAAGCAAAAGGAAGGTAGAAGAGAGCGAGTGAAGAGGGAAGACCAGAAGGAGGGAGAGAGAGATGGAGGGAAGGAGGGAGGGAGGGAGGCCTCTTATTCCTCACTTGTGGCCACAGGCCTGTGAGGAGATGTGAAATGAGCGAGAAAATGGAGGGAGCAGCAGGTTAACTCGCTAACGCGCCGGAGCTGTGATGGGTGTGTGTGTGTGTGGAGAGGGCCACGCTCGCGTAGCAAGAGAGACCGTCACACCGCCACGCGCACACTTCCGAGAGCCCCGCTCTCAGGGGTCAACCGGGTCGCCGCCGCCGACGGAATAAACATCTCTCTCCCTGATAAGCAGCCAGCTCACGCTCACAAATCCCATTTGTTTTCACTCGCTCAATTTCATATAGCATACTCTGAACACTCGCTGTGCTTCACAGACACACACACACACAGACACACACACACACGCACACACACACACACACGCACAAGCAGAGAGCATAGAAGAGAGTGAAGGAGACCGAGAAAGAGCCGTTACTAAAACAAGTTCATTGAACTGAACTCAGACAGCATAATCGGACGTCTCCTCCTGATTTGCCCATAATCGTCTGATAAATGTTTACAAAGACAAGACGGCGGCCGCGCTCCCAACAGCCAATAAATTAACATGATTTTACATTCAATTAGCATGAATCATTGCGGGGCCTTCCTCCGCAGAGCCGCATCACATTCTCACCGAGAGCCGATCCGCCGTCTCCTGACAAGAGCCGGCATTTGGTTTGAATTCATTTGAAATGAAAAGCGGTATGGAAGCATATGAGTTCCATAATTCAAATGAGAATGCATTCTGCAATATGCAATTCTAAAAGACATTACATTAGGCAATTGCTAATTCATTATGCAATTTAATATTACAATTTGCAATACTTTCTTTCAAACTGCATTTTAATATACAAAGTGACAATGCAATCATCAAATCAATTTGATTTATTTTGGTTAAAAATTTGAATAAACATGGATTGAATTGCATTCCATTTTGCCATGGTACTTTAGTCTCAAAATTGCAATGGCAATTCATTTTGCATTTCAATTTTCAATATTCAGTTTCATCTTTTAATTGTCAATTACTTTTGCAATGTAATGTTCAAAATTCTATGTAGAATTGAATTATTTTTTAATTTTTTAATTTATTTGATTTTTTTTTAAAAATGTTTTTTAAAAAAATATTGAAAACATTTTGAATATTTTTTGGCAAAAAGTTTTGCCCGGTTTGCAGAAATAGCGCCCCCGTTATTGCATAGCACTTTGTCACGCTCTTTGTGTCTCAAAATTCAAATGGCAATGGCAAACGCGATTCCAAAACACTTTGCAATCTGTCAGTCTCCCATCACCCATGGCGGGAACTACGTCACGTCCGTGTTTATCTCGCATTGGTCAGTCTTCTCTTTAAGGCGGGTCTTGGGCAGGGCGGCTGACGGCCTCCAGGTAGAGAAGATAACGTAAAAGAGAAATTGTCGCTGACACAGTAGCCTACTGTTGGAGGTGATGGGCAAGAACAGTCGCTCAGCTACTGAGGGAGGCAGGCGTGTGTGTGTGCGCGTGCGGAGACCTTGATCCGACCGTACGCCACCCCCTCCAGGAGCGTGTATCAGGGTGAAGCGTGAAAAATAGCACACAGGTAGCCAGGGGAGCTGATCGAGGGAGCTGGCAGCCCAGGGCCCTGGAGCTCATATCTGGGTGCAGCGTTTGCTCCTCTCAGCCCGGAGGACTGCTCCAGATTAACGACCATAGACAGTAAGATAGGCTACTGACAGGGCTAACACAGGGCAGGGCTGTTAATGACAGGGCAACATCGTTTCATTCACACTCAGGCACTCCTGGTCTGACCACGACCGTCCAGCTGCAGCCTGCACTGTCAGAAAGGAAGCGAGCCACGTCCTGAGATATCGATGGCTTTGCCCCAAACGAGGAACGTGCATCGTTCTTTTCACAAATACACCATATTTGTAAGCAAATAAAGTGGTTTACTTAAGATTACTCAGCGTTTTATCAACGTTTGGTCCGCGAAAATATTCTCGCTGCACCGGTAGGGAATCCGCCGTCATGTCATCCGGCACAAGCTTCCTTGGTACACTGCTGTCATAAGCATTACGGTTCCCCATTGACTCCCATTGATTCTGACAGTCAGAATCAATGGGAGTCAATGGGGAACCGTAATCCTTATGACAGCAGTGTACCAAGGAAGCTTGTGCCGGATGACATGACGGCGGTGGTAGGGAATCGGTTGCGAGACTCGGTGAGACGTGATCATCCCACTGGATTGTTGTTTGTACAAACATTCAACATCCAAAACTATAACTGAAAAACGTCAACATTGACGAATGTAATACATTTGTGCTACGTTATAAAAATAAAACGTAGACACCTATTAAAAGATGCACTTGCTAATTTGTGCTACATTCTTATCAACGATCAGTGAAAAACTACTTCCTCGTTTGGGGCAAAGCCATCGATATCTCAGCAAGTGACTACGCTTGCTTTCCGGTTCTGACCAAACGTTGATAAAACGCTGAGTAATCTTAAGTAAACCACTTTATTTGCTTACAAATATGGTGTATTTGTGAAAAGAACGATGTACGTTCCTCGTTTGGGGCAAAGCCATCGATATCTCAGGACGTGGCTACGCTTCCTTTCTGACAGTGCAGGCTGCAGCTGGACGGTCGTGGTCAGACCAGGAGTGCCTGAGTGTGAATGAAACGATGTTGCCCTGTCATTAACAGCCCTGCCCTGTTAGTAGCCCTGTGTTAGCCCTGTCAGTAGCCTATCTTACTGTCTATGGTCGTTAATCTGGAGCAGTCCTCCGGGCTGAGAGGAGCAAACGCTGCACCCAGATATGAGCTCCAGGGCCCTGGGCTGCCAGCTCCCTCGATCAGCTCCCCTGGCTACCTGTGTGCTATTTTTCACGCTTCACCCTGATACACGCTCCTGGAGGGGGTGGCGTACGGTCGGATCAAGGTCTCCGCACGCACACACACACACACGCCTGACTCCCTCAGTAGCTGAGCGACTGTTCTTGCCCATCACCTCCAACAGTAGGCTACTGTGTCAGCGACAATTTCTCTTTTACGTTATCTTCTCTACCTGGAGGCCGTCAGCCGCCCTGCCCAAGACCCGCCTTAAAGAGAAGACTGACCAATGCGAGATAAACACGGACGTGACGTAGTTCCCGCCATGGGTGATGGGAGACTGACAGATTGCAAAGTGTTTTGGAATCGCGTTTGCCATTGCCATTTGAATTTTGAGACACAAAGAGCGTGACAAAGTGCTATGCAATAACGGGGGCGCTATTTCTGCAAACCGGGCAAAACTTTTTGCCAAAAAATATTCAAAATGTTTTCAATATTTTTTTAAAAAACATTTTTTTTTAAAAATCAAATAAATTAAAAAATTAAAAAATAATTCAATTCTACATTGAATTTTGAACATTACATTGCAAAAGTAATTGACAATTAAAAGATGAAACTGAATATTGAAAATTGAAATGCAAAATGAATTGCCATTTGAATTTTGAGACTAAAGTACCATGGCAAAATGGAATGCAATTCAATCCATGTTTATTCAAATTTTTAACCAAAATAAATCAAATTGATTTGATGATTGCATTGTCACTTTGTATATTAAAATGCAGTTTGAAAGAAAGTATTGCAAATTGTAATATTAAATTGCATAATGAATTAGCAATTGCCTAATGTAATGTCTTTTAGAATTGCATATTGCAGAATGCATTCTCATTTGAATTATGGAACTCATATGCTTCCATAGCGGCTTGTTACCCTCTTAGAGCTCTCAAAGGCCTCAATCAACACTAGGAGCTCAGAGAATCTCCAGACAGACAGACAGACAGGCTGACAGACGAGCTGCCACTCAACGAACCCCCAAGCACCATACACACACACACACACACACACATACGCGCAAACAAACACACACCGGCCCACCCTCTCGATAAATATTTGATTAGCACAAAACGCGGCCGGTCGGTCCTGATGTCCCTGGCACGCATTGATCGGCTCCATTATCCCTTCGTTAGGGTATTGATTACGGACCCCTACTTCCCAGCCAATCGGCGCGCTTAATCTCCGCGGATCTCCGGCCAGACGGCGTGTCAGTCTGAGTCCCGTGTGCGTGTGCCAGGCTGGTGCCTCGGACGCCACGCCGCGTGCTGAGGAAGACATCATCAACGCCCACCTCACCCACACCAGCGGGCAGGTCGTGGGCAATAATGGACGTGTTTGGCCTGCCAGAGCGCGGCCTTAAAAGCCCCACCTCTGATACCGGGGGTAATTAAATGGGCATTCTGGCTGTGGTGGCTGCCCCTCCACATGATTTCATTCATCGCTGGACTCCATGTACACTAATGGAGATCAAGTTACAAGGCTTCCCGCATCCTCTGACCCCCTCCCTTACCCTCCATTCCTCATCCCCCCCTCTCTATCTCTCTCTCTCTCTCTCTCTTCCCCTCCATCTCTTCCTCTCTCTCTCTCTCTTTCTCTCTCTCTCTCTCTCTCTCTCTCTTGCAGAGGGGCTATTAACGGTTGCGATTACACCGCTGCAATGTCCTTGAGCACCTCCCACCCCCCTCACACACACACTCACACACACACACACACACACACCATCTCTACTGTGCAGGACGGTCCTCCCCTTTTGTGCTAAGACAAGCACTTCTCTGTGGAAAATAGCCTGAGATGAAGGGGGGAAGAGGAGGAGGAGGAGGGATCCTGTTTTCCCAAATTGCTAGCACCCAATCCCATTGTTAGCAGCTCAAGAGGGAGGTGTAAGAAGACAAGAGAAAATGCATTTAACCTTTTAAAACCCTGACACCCCCCCCCCTCTCCTCCTCCTTCTCCTCCTCCTCCGTCACCACCACCACCACCGCCACCACCCTCCCTCCATCCTTATCAGCACAGAGGGACGGCTGCTCAGGGAGCTGGGGGGAGAGGAGGGAAGGCTGGAGTAATGGCTGCTTTTGTGCTAGACGAGTAGCCTAGCGCTCCTGTTCTCCTCAGCTCCAGACGGTGCGGTGTGGAACTGCTTGAGGAGCTGTGCTGGGCTGTGGAGTGCAACTGTACCGGGGAAGGAGCTTTGGTCGGGTCCAGGGCGAGTGTGTGTGTGTGTGTGTGTGTGTGTGTGTGTGTGTGTGTGTGTGTGTGTGTGTGTGTGTGTGTGTGTGTGTGTGTGTGTGTGTGTGTGTGTGTGTGTGATTGCAAGGCCTTCACTCAACATCAAAGCCATTCAGAAGTGTAAGGAGAGCGGGCTGCCCCGTCAGGCTGATGTTGCTATGATGAAACAACTCAGACACATTCAGACACACAGGCAGGCAGGCACGCACACACACAGAGAGACACACACACTCACACACACACACACACACACTCACACACTTAAGATTTTCTTCCCCCTGGCTAGACATGAAGCATCAATCTCTCATTCCTCTCTTCCTCCTTGCCACTGATGACACCACCCACATCCCCAGCACAGCTGAGTGAGAGAGAGAGACAGAAAAAGAGAGAGAAAAAAAGAGAGAGAGAGGAGGTGCCAGGATGTAGTCGTGCAGTCCTCTATAAGGTTCTCTGTGTAACACTAACCTAAGAACCCTGTTCTGGACTCTCTCTGGGTATGCTGAGAAGGCACAGTGAGTGTAGAGCAATGACACAGTGGAATTTATGTAAAGATCACCCTGACTTTCATTACATGTTAATCAGCAGTGATTATAAGCCATGGAAATTAAGCATTTTAGATCCTCTGCTTGGGGCTGGCTGTGGCTTTCTTGGGCAGCCAATAAAAAAAGCATAACCATGATTTCAATTAGAATAGTTTTATGTTACATGAACTTACAACTGGCAACAGTCTTTCAGCCCTAAAGCTACCAAAACAGTTTCTCGAGGCACTGAAAACCAAACCTCTTCTGAGTATTTCCAGAAGGTTCGCTGCAGTTAGGGGAAACCTTGTGCGGACATAAACCAGGCATGGAGACATAAGCGAGAGACAGGGGGGGGAGGATGTGAGAAACACTCCCCAGGAAGAGCCACTCTCTCCGGGCAAGCAAGCGACTCATAGAGCCGGGATCAATAGCAGCAGAGCGCGGGTATTGATTACGTGTGTACGTTATATGAGCCTGGTGAGTTTTATGGCAAGGGGGCCTTGGTGGTTTGGGATGGGAGGCGGGGATGGATAGTGTGTTCAGGGAGAAGGGAGGTTTGTGGGCTGTGGTGGGTTAATGAGAATCTAGTGACGGTAGAGGCACGGATGGAGGGGGGTGTGGGTTTGTGCGGGGGTGGTGAGGGAAAGAAGATGGGAATAACTAATTAGTCCCCAGCGCAGGTAATTCCATATGTGAGGATAACCTCTTCCTCCCACTCCCCCATATGAGGTCATTGGCTGTCACCAGACTCCGCCAGACAACAGAGCGGCAGAGCGCGTTCCTGCAGTGGGAAGACTGGGAAGCCTATCCCGCGGCACTCTCCTTATCCGCATCCATCCAGATGGGAAAACCCCCTGGGAGACTGGCACCTGACAGGATCCAGCTCAGGCGTCGTGCTATCCGATATTAAAGCCCGGAGCCATTTAAACCACACACTCCTCCGCCGTCATGGATGCGTCTTGCTCATACCCAGCCAAACACAGAGAGGAGAGCCTATTTAGGCGCACCAGGGCTATTCACATACATTGATCATGGAGAGATGTTTGCCTTGTGGGGACGCTCAAAGCCACGGGTGCATTAATAACACATGTTCCTGCTAAAAGGTCCAATTACCCACACAGGAACTAAATAGTGCAATTAAAAAAGTAGCTTTTAAACCATCTTCCTGAGGGGATCCTGAAACATGACATCCCATCAGAGGTTACAGCAGCTAACCTCACTTGGCTCAGCCAGATACGTACAGCTAAACTAAATGCCTCGCAGGCATTTTCTGCTCAACAACATCATTTCAGATTCCTTCCTTTCGCTCTCTGACCGCCCAATATTGCCTTCTGTGCTCAAGCAGGTTCTCCACCTGCTCAGTGGAGACACACACACACACACACACACACACACACACACAATAACCTCCCCCACCGCCCGCCAGACGTAGCCACATTGAAATGCAGCATGCTCACCTGCACATTGCCGAGGCCAATGGGTGACAGGAAATCATTCAGTGATTCATTCCGTCTCATTCTCATCTGATTGCATTGTGGGGGAAAGCACATATGGAAATCCATGCACAGGACAAAGGGGGATACAAAAAAAAAAAAATGCAACGGTTGGTTTCAATTCAGGGCAGCCCAGTCAGAGGACTGGACTAAATTACTGCTCAACAGCAAGGAGTCAAAATCAGTTCAATCTTCAGTTCCGTGTATTAAAAACTAGGCCTATTTCTGTAGATGAATACCTTAGAAAGGAATGAAAAACTAGATCATCGAGGAGGAGGTTTTTTTTCTTCTTTTTGAAATATATTATTTGCCATGTTTGCAAATGATACACCAACCAAAAAAAGTATCAAACGTTCATATATGTTTTCAGCACTGTCAAAATAGGCTTCACTGGAAAACTACATGGAGTCTTTGAGTGTACATCAATATTTGTAACACTATAGGAAAATCCATAAAAGGTTTTGGGTAATGGAAAAACAACAAGTATTTATTTCCCTACCCAAGCAAAAGGGCAAGAAACTAGCACCATTCCTCATGGTTACCTTGGCCAGCTTATTTACACACTGCCATAAACACCAGCGATGACTTGTTTATCTGCTTTTTTCCTTTTGACACCTGTCACAACCCTCTCTCACACACAGACACACACACACACACACACACACACACACACACACACACACACACACACACACACACACACATTTCACATTTTCACATGGCAAAAAGTTCATCCTGGGATTCCCTCAGGCTTGCCATGTTGCCCTCCAGCCTCTCCAGTCCTCTTTGTCTGGGACCCATGTCTGGTGCCGTGGCGATTAAGCTTTCCTTTGGAGGCTTCCCGAAAACAGGGGCGGGGGGGATCCGGGAAAACTCTCACCTCACACTCCAGGGTACGAATGGGAAAAAAAAGAAAGAGAGAGAGAGGGAGGGAGAGAGGCCCATTTTCGCCTTATCCCAGCTTATCAGTGGGAGAATTCCTGGAGTGTAAAATTGAATTCTGGCGGGCTCTTGCTCGACGGTGGCGTATGGGGGGAAAACAGGAGGAGGAAGAATGGGGAAAGCGCGGGCGTGTAATACTGGAACATTACATCTCCTAACCCTCTCCCCAACACTGACTGGGGCCCGCAGATAAATACCACAGCTAGTTCTTAACAGCTCCAGGCAAAGTGGGAACTCACTTAATTATGACGAGAGAGCACAAAGCATCACGGGTACTGGGGTTGGTGGTGTGTGTGTGTGTGGGTGTGGGTGTGTGTGTGTGTGTGTGGGGGGGGGGTGTAGCTGAGGGTGATTCCTGCTCCATGGAGCGCCGCTCCGTCTACAGTACACTTCCCAGTAATAAATGACTTGGAGACGGGCTATTTGTCATTCTGAAAGCTTGACTTTTATCTGCTAATTTATGCATTTGTTTATTTATTTACATGCACACACACTATCCCGTAACTGACATGGAAAGCCCCGAGCAGTCCCCTTGGCAACTGCCCATTTTTCATCGCTTCATGTCACTGGGAAAATATGGCAATAATTAATAGAGCAGCAGAAAAATATGTGAAAATTGACTACATTAAATGAGCAAATCTGACTTATTACCACGATAAGATCCATAATGCAGAAGAGACGGCGCTATTAGAAGCAGACAGATTAAAAGACATAATCTCTCCTTTCAAACCAAATTATTCAAATGACTCCCTGCCAGCTGGATTCCCATTTTCTAGCTGAAATGAAAGGTGATAATTGAAATGATTCACAAGTCAGTGCTCTCATTCAGCACTTCACAAATGCACTGTGAAACAGATGAGGAAAATTCCAGAAGAAATGGCAGATAACGACGTAGGAGGCGAAACACTAAAGCACCACATTCTACTTCAGTGGAAAAACTCCATTCCATCTTAGCCACATTATTTTTCATAATTCCCATTAAAGGGAAATTTGTCTCCATTTTGAGCAAGATGGACCAAATGGACAGTATAGCCTATATGTGGTCACTCAGCCCCTATCTAAAGGACCAATGGAGATGGGGATGGGACAGGGGCCAGTCATAAATCCCATCACTGCGGGAATGAGTCTTCACACCTGCTCACTGCCAAACCATGTCCACCGATCCAGACACAACCGGATCAGGACCAATGACCCACAACGAGAGGCAACACCTCATAAATGTGGAGCGCATGCTAACGTGTGCTATAGAATAGATAGAGGGACATGCTAAACACAGAATATACATAGCAAGCACACCAAAACAGGTTAACACACATGGTTCATGGGAAGACTTGGATACTACTGCAAATAACATTTGGCTTTACCTATTTAGTACAGATATGGACATTTGATTTTTCATCAACAACCAGATCCTGTCGTTGATCCTTTTAGTCTTGGAGACAGTAAAGATGGAGGCTGAGCGAAGCCAAGGTGCTAAGAAAGCACACTAGCAGCCCTGGTCTCCCATGGTCCAAGCGTGGCCGTCCAACCAGCCTGGCCACCTGTCCTCGGCCGGCCCCGGTGCTCGGGGACAGTGGGTCTGACAGATGGCGCTTGGAGCCTACCAGAGGCCTGGGCTGCTGGCCCCACCCTCTGACCCGTATACCCAAACCCCCAAATCCACAGCTTATCAGTGCCGCCTGGGTGGACAGGCACAATCTCTGTAGCCCGCCGCCACCACCACCACCCGCCCCCCACCGCTCCCCTCCTTCAAAAACTGCTCCGCTCCTTTGCTCACTGCTCACAGGGCTGCAGATGCCGATTAGGCTACCTGCTTCACTGGGTTCAGATACGGGAGGAGGAATTGTGGAGTGCCACCGCTAAAAACCCATGATGAATACCCATGACTGAAAATGTACATACATTCACTCAATTACTGCACATTTTAGAATAAGAAGATTTACCAGCTATACTGTATATCTATACTATAATATTAGGCCAGCAAAAAGTGACAAATGTACAATGTACGCTACTATACACTCCTTTTTGCAATCACAACAAGGCCTTGGAGCCATTAAGTCTGAATCAATGCCTTGGTTCATTCATTGTAAATAATCAAAGGCCGAGGTGCACTGGAATTATGTTGAGCTAGTCCACAGATATGAGTAGCAGAGGCCTGTGGCATATGCAATCAATCAAAGTTGTCAACAACAAAACATAGCTCTCTTTCTCTCTGGGAAACGTGCCAGGGTTGCATTATATTACTTACAGAGGAGGGGAGGGCGCGCATTGAAAAAGCGATTACTCTGTTTAATGGAGATCTTAAACTCCCGTTGATGTTCAATGTCAGAGTAGCACTTCATCACTGAATACAAGACCTATCAGCGGTTCCCATCTAATAGTTCAATGCGATAAGACACGAGCGAGACAAGGCCAGCTCTAAATAACAAATGCATACTGTTACAAATACATTACTAACGGTGTTACGAGACAAAGTCACGGGAAATCTCTGGTGTCTGAAGGGGTTAAAAGCACCATTAGCACAGCTGCTGTCCCCCAAGTGAACAGCAGGTTTGAGAACCTGATGAGTGCAAACAGCCTAAATGACCTTAGCCATATGCTTGGATAGAGAGACGACTGTCCTGTCACAAAGAAAAGCAGCAGCAGCACACTGTACAAGGGACGCTTCACACTAGAATACAGCAGAAGCTAAAACCATGCCATGCAATTGTACTATCTACAATGCTCCTTGGCAATTCACCAAAGGTGTTTTAATGGAAGTACAGTACTTATGCTACTGTAGTGAAGGCTGTTCACAAATTAATAGGTGTAGCAGTCTATGAAATCAGTGGTTGCTCTCAGACAAAAACACAGCTTGCATGATCTAAATAGTCCTCATTAAGCCTATTTCAGGAGGTGCTTCAATTACACACTCATGCTTTCACACACTACACACATATACCATGGGATCCACCCCAGTTTTAATGAGAGAATGGTTTTGGCTTCATTCCAAAAAAGAAAATCATTCCGTTTCTGTTAATCTTCTCCCGGATCCTTAGCATTTACATCTCCCATGATAACAGAAAGATCTCTTACTCATAGGGAACAGCCTTCAGAAAACAGGAAGTGCATGTAGCAGTATATAGCCTACGTCGTTCTTAAAAAAAAAAAGTATTCTTTAAACCATTTGCATTATTTTCCTTCTTTTGAACTGCATGCAAACCAAAGTCAACGGCTTCTCTGCAGCAACTATGACAGGTAATATTTGTCAAACTGTATCCAAGGCAACCTGGTAAGAGGTCAAATAATAGCTCAAGCAGTACATTCACACATCCTTGTCCTTAAAATTCCCTTTTTTTACTGTTTTTAGCGAGACCTGGTAACAATCCACTATCTCTGGTGAGAGACCAGCATATATTTTATTTAATGGCTTCCTATGGTCTCAAAGCAAAGACTGCACAGTTCATGCTGGACTTCCTATGAACCCTCCGACACCCCTGTCCAATTGTCAGCACCTCATGAAGACAGGACTTGAGCTTCGGCACCAGAGGCTTTTCCAAAAATAGACGACGATGGCGGCGCAAAGTGCAAAGTTAGTCGGAGAGGGATGTGTCAGTTCAAAGGCTTTTAGCGGCTGACGCACGCACAGGGGTAGAGCCTTCATTTACACATTTGGGGCCGACTGCTGAGCTGCAATCACAAGGTGCAGAGTGAGAAGCGGGGGTATTTTTATTACCTGTGACCCCATTTTCATATCCCTGTTGAACCCCATCAAAATTCATGTGCAAGTACTGAGCAAATAAACCGCAAAATTTGGCAACTGCACATCGGCACTCAGACATCGAGCAACTCCGTAGTGACATGCCAAGTATAATATCCCCGTTGGCATTTCACTGGGTCCTCTCAAAAAAGCCATCCACTAAGTGAAAAACCACTCCTGAATAGGGTATCAAACCAACCCACTCTAGGCTATACATACATAAATATACGTAGCTCTGGATATCTTCTACATATATTATCGTAAGAGATATTTGCCACAGACTGAGGTTAACTGGGGTAAAGGCTCTGTAGAAAACACACAATGATAGCCCGATCAGTGCTATTGAGATATCTGAGCTATAGTCCTGACGAGAACAGAGGGCCCTGAGTAAGAGGGGTTCTCCCTCACAGAGCACAATTTGCTCATTCAATATTGTAGGGAATCTATAACTGACTCCACTGTGTTGGAGAGAATGCAATATGACATTGAATTTCAATTGACTAATGACAATACCCCATAGCGGTTTGTGAATTTCAAAAGCCGAGACTACTGAGCGTGTGTAATATACTATCAGACAAACACATGGTAGACTCGCTGCTTCAGCAAATGGATTTCTATTCTTCACAGTGTTTTGATAGTCTATACCCTTCATCATATTAGTGTTCACTGAATAACAATCACCAGAACATCTGACAAAAAAATAAATTCCAAACAGTAGGATTAGGGAAAAATCCAATTACGTCTGTGACCCAGACAATGTGAGGAGACCAGGAGTATCTGGGAAAACCTATCCAAAGCCAGGTAATTAGGGAACGGCGCCTACAACCTATTCCACGGAAGACAACACTGTTTTACAATGGCCTACCCCTCCAGTCACATCACCACCTCAAGAGCGCTCCAGTTTATTAAGGATCAACTGCAGCGCGGCGCAGCAGAGACAACAGTCTCACCGTCTCCTTCCCCTGAGCATTGAAAGCCTCCCACGGTAATGATGTCAAAGTTGGAAACCGATGCTGACTTAAAAGGCTAAGCCCCCATATGAGAGGAAGGAGATGGTACCTTGAGCTCCACACAGCTGAAGACTGCTGCAGCTATTAAAGTGGAGTCTGTGCACTGGGAGGAAGCTGCAAACGTGTGCTGAGGCTTGTTTGTTTGTGTAGTAGAGAGACTTTATTGATCTTCAATCGCAACACGGGGAACTGAATTCAAATGCTCTCAGATAAGGACTTAAAATATGCATTATCCATATGCATAGCCTATGTAATTACATTACATTTCAGATAGCATCAGTACTACTATATGTATACACAAGAGAAGAAGCACATCACAGAGCTTCTTCAAAAACATGTCATCAAGCCAAAAAAAAAAAAAAAACGCAACACAAGTTTGCTCAGCCACCAATTCTTAATTACCACTCAACACTTCTGGCTTTCAGTAGCTTTCGCCTTAGGTGGCTGCATCCTCTGAAGGAATCCCGTCTTTGGAAAACTACAAAACAGCAGCTGGGAAGTTTGTTACACCAATTAATATTCATGCTTTAGGAAATCCCAGGTGATCAATTTAACATAGGCTACCTGATCAAATCAATAATTTAGCAAAAAGATGGCAAAATATAGGGGGGGGGGGCGGATTCACCAAGGCATTCCTTTGAACATCCCCATTGCGCCAAAAAGTGTCTCCATGTATCAGATTAACAGGGGGAAAATAGCAGCTTTTTCCAGTTTGGCAAACAGCCCGGTGTGCCTAAAGTGATACCACACAGGCGTGAGCTCTCCCAAACCATCCCCTCCGCGTGGCTTACATGCTTAGTCTGAGGAAAACACGCCAGTGTTTAAGAGGCATTCAAGTCGCATGGGGAGATCCACTTACTCAACAAATTCATCCCACGGAACCCAAGACGCAGAAGGAAAAATACCCCACAAAGACAGCAAGTCTGCTACAGTATATACAATAAGCCACAAACTCGTGCCCAGTCTGGAGGCGGAAGCTTATCAGAAAAATGATCAGATAACATATTGCTGTTGGCACAGTTTGCCTTCTCCTCAAACCCTGCGCAAGAACAATTTGTTGGGATTGGGAATCATAAGTAGATACATAACTGAGATACTTCTTACAGAACCCGTTTACTGTATCACATTTGTTCTACAATGGCAAATAGAGGTCCCATATGGGGCGAATTCATGATGCTTCAGCACTCCAGTAGCCATGATTTTGAGGAATGCATACTCCACCATTGTGAAATCATGCCACCCCAGATGCCATCCTCTCCCGCTGGTCCAAGGCCAGAACAGATGGGCTCCCACCACAACCCCTGAAACCCCTTACCACCACTGCATACTAATGCCACTCACTGCCAACCTCCTCCCAGTGACCATCCACACAATCATCCATCATAACGCCTGTCTAGACCAGCACCCCTATTAGCTTATTTTGACCTCACAGTTCTTAACACCCAAAATGGAAACGCAGTGTAAATCAAACGTATCATACTCTAGAAACAAGCTCATTGTTTTGCAGTGTAATGTAAGCCTTTTGGTGCAATCAGTGAAGTCCCCTCATGCATCTGAGAGAACCCATAAATGATACACACATTCTCACCAGACAAGTCAATTATGCAGCCGCCGCACCTGATACCTCACCACTGGCCCATATGGCATGGGATACACCAGACCACAACCAATCATAAATCAGAGCACTAATGGGAGGCACATAGCAGGGACACACGGTACACTCAAGCCTTCTTCAGCCTATAGTAATGGCAAGAGAACACTGAATTGGATAAAAGATAACCCTAAAGGTTATCTGAAGTTATGTAAAACCACAACTGTGCAATAATTGTCAAAGGAGTTTTTGACATTTTATTTATTATTATTTTAAAAAACAGAGAACAGTGTCAAACAGAATGTCAAGCAAATGTAAAAAGATGGTTGTTCAAGATAAAACTTTATTTTGAAATCCAGACCAGGACTGACCTTTTTCTGGTCCTCCAAGCCATGCATCACTGGCTTCCTCCTCTGCTGCTGGGGTGGTGGGGCCTCTGCTCCTGACTCCATCTTCTTCATTGGTCTCCTTTAATATCCACACGTCCCTCCTTCGGAAAACAAATATCCAACAAGGCAGGGGGGGAAAAAACACCCTCTCTTAAATAAACTAAATGTCCCCCAAACCAAAGTCCTTCAGGCCCCCATACTCTTTCTTCCAAAACTCTCAAAGCATCACCTTTCCAAACACAGGCATCTGACCCACTGAGTAGCAATACGTTGAGACTCAGTCAGAGGTGAGGTCAGACCATGGTGCTTCTCTTCAGCTATGGTCCAGAGAGGCAGACGAGTCACAGACATCAGGGGGAGATCAGGGGGAGCTTCATGATGGCCCATGATCCATCGCCTTCATGTGGAGGTTCTAAACCATGCAGGACACACAGTCAACATGACTCCATTTACTTTGATATTCTACATCGCTGACCTTTCTTGGCTGCCACAAAAATCAGGATGCAGAAGACACAGTGTTCCTCTGTCACGACTTGTGCTCCAGACAGAATGTCTTCTTACCACCACCAACACCGATGCCTGTACAGAGAAAAATGCAGGGCAATTGAATAGGCTTTGCCACTCAAAGATGTAACTTCAATGCTGACTATCTTAGAATGACTTCAGCTTAACTCTTCAAGCTGATCTGTGGGAAAAGTCATCTATATCTATCGAGTTAGAAAGAAAATGAATATGTGAGAGGGGTAGCCTATTCATGTATGATCTTGACAATATTAAATTACAGGTTTATTATCGCATACGCCCAGATAAATCAGTAAGTACAACCTGAGTAAAAAGGAACATTTGCCCACAAAACTTATAATAACGAAGTGATCATACATCACATCTGACTGAACCCCTAAAGCACTGCAGAGCTATTTGAAGCGAGTTGCCTTCAAGCAGGTGCACGCCACTGCGCCACTGTTATTATTGCCGTTTTGAAAATCTTAAGCCAAACTGCAAGCCAACGTTGACAACGGCTGGTTACTTTCAAATGCTTCCAATAAACGTCAGATCTCAATAAAATGTACTATTTATCTTAGTCATGATTCTTTTTGGTTATTCAGCTTTTGCTAAAGAGAATCCGCACTCGTGCAAGCGCAAGAATCCAAATACGCTTGGGGTAGCTGAAGCAATCGCTACTTCTCTGACTAAATGTCAACCACTCTCCAAAACACAGATTGCAGTTCTTATTTTGCAAACAGACTCTGGCTGTTGAAGACGATGCATGAAAAAGGCAAACCGTTTTCGTAAAACCAGACTATGTAGCTTACTTACCCCAAAACAACTGTTCAGGATCTACTCGCGCATGGGATGCTCCTCCACACTCCTTCCTCCCTCTCTCACTCTCTCTCTCTGTTCCCTAGCTGAGTCGTGCAGCAGAGCAGCCAGTGCATGCGATTCTGTCTCACCACTAGAGCCCCACTACTTTCAATCGATCACATTACGTCACTGCTCCAAGCTCCGTCTCTCCCCATTTTTTCCGCGTTCCGTTTCCATGACAACTTGCTACGAGAATGAATTTGTTGCCATCTAGTGTCGAATTTTCGAATTTCGCCGCTCAGCCACCAAGAATTCGATGCATTCCACAGCCTACTCTGCAACTAACAAAGAAGTTCTCATTTGCAAGTGTGATCCACCCACCACACCTTCTTCTCATTTGCCCAGACATGTTAGATTAAAAAAAAAAAAAAAACTTTCAACATAACTTACAACTTTTGGTTGGTGGGAAAGAGTGATGTGGTCTGATGAGCTATCGATTGCGTTTCGCAAGAGGACTGCAATTTACTGCTTTAATGAAACATGTTGGTGGCTTCTGTATTTTACATACATTGTTGGACAATTTTGCATGCGAGCAATTAACCATGTCCATGTGTAGGTGCTTCAAGCAATTCAAGCAGTTCAATTAATGTGTTTTATCACAGTATATGCTTTATGCAATAACGCTGTTCGAAATGGCAATGATTTGACGCTTTATAGATGTTTTAATTTACTGATTAGATGTGTGCCTCGTTCTACGTGGCATGCTCTTTCTCTACAACTGTATGATCAGCTGTAATTGATGAGTCATTGTTAAAACAAATAGTACCAGTTACAATTGCCCGACCCCTCCTCTGTTGACAAAGTGTCTCGGCTATCCTCTGGTTGGCTAGGGGGCAAGCAAAGGTGGGGCAGATTAAGGCGCGCTGTATGTATGTACACAGTATTGGGCGGGACCAGAGTGGTAGAGAAAACATTGGTCTCTCTCTCCGTGGCTCTAGGCGGGACAAATGGTCAAAGTTGGTAGTATAAACTTACATCTGTCTCACTGGAATACACGAACGACCCACTGGCCGATGGACAGATCAGAGGAATGAATGCCATTAGGTTTTAGGAATATATTGACACGAATGACTGTGCAATGATACATTGCAACTTTAGGGTGACCAGAAGTGTAACTTGAGCTACTTGTGGATACCATCAGATGATGGTTAACGTTTCCACTTGAATTACTGGAGATGTATGCTTTACTACTATGTTTTGACTTCTAACTAAGTTAATTTCGACTCACTGAATGTCGTTTATGTTCCGATTTGTATTTGTCGGTACCCCTAAATAAGTCTTTTGGAGCTAAATATTGGAGATTCCGTGGTCTGTTTAGGCCTGTCCATGTCATGCCTGAATGTTAAATCAGAGTTGGAGAGAAGTTGAAGAGCTTTTGACCCAAAGAGGTAAGTTTTTTGTACCACTGCATGCATGGACATGATGTTGGAAATGTGGATGTCGTTATACTTCATTAAATCAGTTAACTCATTTTAAAAGACAGGGCGCGCTAAAAGAAAGCCCGGGTAACGTCAGCCAGCATTGCTAGCTAATTCAACTAACCCAGGGAAGGTTAGCGCGCAAGCTAATTTTATGTAATGTTAACATTAACGTAAAGGTCGTAACGGCTGATTGGAAGAATGAAACACTTTACATATCACCATTTTAAAGAGAACCCGTTGTCTGAATGCCCATAGCTGAATTCTGAATATGGTTAGATTAGTGCATCACAAGCTAACATTAAATGTTTACAGTTAACCTGGAGCGTAGCCTACCGCTAAATTCAAACTAGCACTGAAGCAGTTAATTCGCGCTCCCTCTCTCTGGCTAGTTAGCGATATATGTAAATACACGATGTTGGTCTAGTAAATAGTAGTATGGTTACGGAAACAAGACAGCAGTAATGTTAGTGAGTTTAGACTGCACATAAGATGAATTCTTTGGTCGCGTGGGTCAACCTAGTAGCAGCACGTATCAATGGATCAAAGCATTTTCCTAGGCACACTCATCTTCATGGCTTTCAGGATTGTTGCTCGTTTGTTTCCGCATCATCTATTTAACTAAAATTAATAGAAGAAATAGTCCTGCGTTTATCCAAATCCTAAATTCCCTTTTCGCTGTATTAGAAACGTTTCTTATTTCCGGGTTGTGTCATTTGGAATTTGCGAAGGGTATTCCGCGCCAAGATTTTTAAAAAAATATGTACCTGCGCGGGACCGTCTACACTTCCGTGAAATCTTCTCCCGCTTCGCTATTATTGGTTGATAATGGTAGGGGGCGCGGCTATCCATACGTTCTACAGTAGTTCCATAGAATAGTTGGCAGTTACCGCCAAAGTAACGTTGGAAAGTGAAGTTTGAATTATCTAATTTCATTACAGTCTATGCTTTTAACAGTGGTTTAGTACTAAATGTAGTAAAGCCATTATGGAATATTTACCGAGCAGTATCTTCAAATTTATGCCACACTGGTAGATCAACCGTCACAACAATGCGAATGTACAATGCAGTGAAGAAAAGGTGTGTTTATCTGTATTTGCAATGACTTAAAGATTTACATTAAATGTTAACTTGGCTATAGTCGGTTGACAATATGTTTTTTGATATCGGTAACCATTTGTAGCAAGCTTTATGGCTTGTGTTGTAAACACTTATTAACAGGTTGCTTGTTTTTTGAAAGGTGGAAAATGACTAGTGCTTTGCAAGATATCCAAAATCTGAGCCAGAAACCACACACTCGTGTGCAACCAGCACAAGATCATAAGGTCAGTACGTGTTTTGGATGGATGAATGAATTAATGAACTACCGAAGTATTTTGCAACTCATTCCATCCAGTTGCAGTTATATATGTTTGTTATTATTTCATCTCATCATTTGAAAATGCCTGGGAAGGAATATTCTGAAAGAGAGACTGTTTGCTTGTTTTTAGGGGGATGTGTTTGCGGAGCCAAACTTGTTGACTAAAACACCGGGGAAGGTCTCCTCATATTCTGAGTGCCAGCAGAACATGGGACCCCTGACAACCCCCACTAAGGGCAAAGGATCCCTCAGTGAGCCCTGGACTCCTACCTCAAACCTGAAGATGCTCATAAGTGCAGCGAGCCCAGAAATCCGCAACCGTGAAAGAGAGCTCTGCAAGGAGGAGACTGAAGGAGCAGACACGGAAAATGTAAGACCTGTTAGAATCACAGATTACAATGAAGTCTTTTGTTGTTATGAGCGCTCTGCTCATGTAGATGTTTATGTCTATATCTCATGTTCATTTTTCATGTACAGGGTGAAACTGAAAGGTCAACCACTGATCAGACTGAACAGGAGCCAGAAATAGGTGAAGAAGCTGAGAAGCTTCAGATCAGTCGAAAAGAGAAGAGCTTGGGGCTCCTCTGTCACAAATTCCTTGCTCGCTACCCCGACTACCCAAACCCTGCAGTCAACAATGATATCTGCCTTGACGATGTAGCTGGAGAACTGAGTAGGTTACAGTCTCTTCTGATATTAGTTTGGATTCATTAAAAAAAAAAAAAAAATAATAATAATAATATGTAAACAGTATGCAGTCATGCCCATCTGTAATGTGACTATACATGATCAGTTTGATAACACATAAACCATCTTTCAGATGTGGAACGGCGGCGCATCTACGACATCATGAATGTTCTGGAAAGCCTTCACATGGTGAGCCGCTTGGCAAAGAACCGGTACACGTGGCACGGGCGGTCCAACCTGCCCCAGACGCTGGCCAGTTTGCGGAGAGCCGGCAAGGAGCAACGTTACGGTCAGCAGATGCAGCAGATCCGCCAGTGGAGCCAGGACCAGGAGGACCGCGAGTTCGACCTGGAAGGCGAGGAGAAGGAGAACGATGAGAATTTCCTGCCGGAAGCGGACGTCGAGAATGGCCAAAAGGAAATGTGCTTTGTGGAACTCCCTGGATTGGAGTTCAGAGGTGGTGAGTTGAATAAAATGTGTTCTATAGTCTGTATCAGTTACCATACATTTGGATAGTCTTTATTGTCCTATAAGGATATTCTTCTTCACACATCAACACATTCCATAATTCCACACATTACATTCCACATTTGCATTGCTTTTACATGCATGTTGTATGTAGAGTAGTACAGATGTGGAAATTATTAAACACGTCTTTGACAAAGGAGTGAATTGTCTTACAGTGAAAGTTATGTTATGGTGTTGCTCAACATTCAGAATTATAACCTATTTCTTCTCCTCTTGCCCAGCCTCTGTCAACAGTCGCAAGGACAAGTCTCTGAGGGTGATGAGTCAGAAGTTTGTCATGTTGTTCCTCGTGTCCACTCCGCGCGTGGTCAGTTTGGAGGTGGCTGCCAAAATTCTTATCGGGGAGGACCCGGTTGAGGACATCAACAAATGCAAGTTTAAGAGTGAGTATCACAATCACCAGCTATCTTTTTTTGTTGTGCTTGTTTACACGCTTGGCTACGTTGTTAAAAGACCTAGTTTAAATCTGACCTTCATTGTCTGTGTTGATATTTATTTTCAGCCAAGATCCGGAGGCTATATGACATTGCCAACGTTCTGAGCAGCCTGGAGCTGATCAAGAAGGTCCACGTGACAGAGGAGAGGGGGAGGAAGCCTGCTTTCAAATGGACTGGGCCTGAGGACTTACCATCTCCAAAGGGTGAGCAACCATAGGAACCTGAGTGTCCAACGCAGTGTTTTTATTTGTTTAAGCTTTGGGGCAGTGACCAAAATATCACGCTGTGTCATATTTGGAATACAATTTGTCATGATTGTGACCTCCATCTGAATCTGTTCCCTAATTTAGAAGTGCCTAGAACCACGTCATCCACCACTGCAACAGCCAAAGCGCTTGAGTCTCGGTCATCCGTTGAGAACTGTGCCAAAAACCTCTTCTCGTCCCCTGGTGGGAAGAGAGGGTTCACCCGGCACCCCTCCCTGATGAAAATGGTGAAGAGCATCCAGGATGACCGCCGCAAGATCAACTCTGCGCCTTCCAGCCCCACCAGGGTCACCTCAAGTAAGTCAAGGACTCCAGTGATACAGAAGAGAGTAGCAGATAGACCACTTGAGTTGTATTCATAGACAGAGTGAGCTCATCTTTGACATGTGTTGTTTCGTAGGTGAGTCATCAAGCTCCGAGTTCCTCCCGAGTAAGATGGCCCAGCTAGCTGCTATCTGCAAAATCCAGTTGGACCAACAATCAAAGTGAGTGCTCATTTTACCATGGCTCAGTGATCAGTTAAGAATTTCATTTTGTGGCATCGTTAAATTACAAATATGTCATCCTTACTGAAGTGTCAATTATGTGATTTTTGTTTTCAGGAAACCTAACAAGGAATCGAAACGATCTTCCAAAGAGGACTTCAGCAGTAAAAAATCAGAAGAAGCCAAATCTGCTGAAGAGAAGGCATCAACACCCGTGTCCTCCGTGAAGGACGGCCGCGGGGTGTCCCTGCCTCTTCTCACCCAGGCGGCGCTGTCCCATCTCCCGGCCGCGTGCTCGCCCCTCATCCCCGTCCTACTACCTCAGCACCAGACGGGAGGCCCCATCGCCGTCTACATGCACCCAGCCTCCCTCCGGCCGCACGCCTCCAACAGGCCGGCGCCGACCAGCCTGGCCGTGCGCTCCATGACCTTCGAGAGTCCCGGGGACGGCGCCAGCCGATCGCCGCTGACCGTCGCTTCGGGCGGTGAGGGGGTCTGTGTGTCCAGCGGTGAATCGGGCAGTCCCTCTGCACTGAAGCGAAAAAGTGGGGACAAGTCATCTTCGGAAAACAGTCCGTCAAAGGTCAAGAAAGCCAACGGTACATCAGAGGTGAGTGTACCTGAGAATAAGTGCCCACGAGCACAGTCATGACAATGAGGAGGGCTTTGTATGAGGTGTTTGCTTACCAGAAGTGTGTAGACATTTCATATGAACAGTACAATGAGCCACTTCACACAGCTAAACCCAATGAAAGAACAGGATTTTTTATAAAGTATTTGTTGTCCAAGGTGCAAATGACTGAACACTGTGTTCAGACATAAACATTTAATGTGTTTGATTGCTTGTGGGATTCATGTACCCTGTGACATCCTGTGGTGCTCACCGACTGCCCCTTGGGTGTTTTGTCAGGACGTGTCCCCTAAGCTGTGCGAGATCCTCCAGGCCAGGCTGAAGGCCCGCCGTGGGGGTCTGGTGGTGTCCAGCCGACCCTCCCCCAGAGCACTGCACCTGGACCCAGAGTTCACCAAGCCCCAGGAGAACCAGAGTCCAGTCTCGTCGAGTGCCCAGCCCCTGGAGCACAGCCTGGAGACCTTCCTGGAGAAGGAGGAGAAGGCGGCAGCCTCGGACAGCGAGGCCGGTCTCACCCCACTTCACCCCACTCAGGTCCAGAGTCAGAACCACGGCGTCCCCCTGCAGGAGCTGGTGGTACAGGCCGGACACTTGCACCCCGAGGTGAGCACTGGGACGGGGAACAGTCATGAAACATATGCCTCTCCTAACTGGATTACGTTAATCCCTCTATTGTTCTGTTAATCCTTCTATCTGACATTGATGTGATACTTGGACGTTTTGACGTTGTCATGGAGGGGGAAGGGGGAAAAAAAGTCATGATGTTTTTCCTCTCTGTGTTCTAGACTCTGATACCCACAGGCTACCTGATTCCTATTACACCTCAGTCCTTCTTCAGCTACAAGGACCCAAATGGACTCAACGGAGAGACGGGCAAAGTGTCCACACCTACAAATATCTACAAAACCCCCACAGCAGGTGCGCAAACTCATGTTGACTCACAGTGCCTTTTAGAGCTCAGGAACACTCAAGCAGTGGTACTATTGGTAGTAATGCCTCTTATTAAATTGAAATTGAAATTCATTTATGAAGGGGCTTTACAGAGTGTTAAACAATATAATATAGCACTCACCACCCCAAAATCTACAGACTATATTGGATATTGTATGTTGAATGAATCTGTAATCTGTAGTCTGACTGCCAAATGTGTCCATTTCTCCGTCAGGTTCCAGACCCCTGCAGCCTCAGGAGTTCACCCCCACCGGCCTGTCTCTCCACATGGCCCCCTCGGTTTCGCCCTTCCCCGCCCACATGCAGCGCACCCACAGCCCCAGCCCGGCCATCCTCAACTTCACCCTGCAGAACATCGGGCTCATCCCCGCGGCTGGCAGCATCGCAGGCGGCACCTCCATGCCCAGCCCCGCGTCCACCGGCGAGCAAGCCAGCCCCCTGACCGCGGCCCACATTGGGCTCCCTCATCGGGGGATGATCTTCGTCAAGCCCATGTCCCCTGCTGGAGTGCTCCAGTCTGCACCGTCCAACCAGCAACTGACTCTCATTAGCTTACCACAGGTAAGACCCACACAGCCCACAGACCAGCAGTAGCAACTATGAGCATGTGGTTAATTAAATGGCCTTCTTTCTCCTTTGGACAATGGTTAGCAGGTTTCCAATAATACAGTAATGGCTTAACAGTTATATAACCAATTGGAACTCCATTAGTGTTCACTTTTAAAGTAACAGTTTCAGCAGTCACACTAAACAACTGATATCTTCAGTCATCTTGTCACTTATCTCTTTTGAAGTATTTGTGTTTTTGTTAGTCCCTTTGAAAGAGGATCTTTACGGGTGGGGTATATAAGTAATGGAGACCATTTGGGTGTGGTTTTCACACTCTCTCTTTTGTTCTCCCTCAGTCCCTCATGGCCACACCAAAAGGCTCCCCGTCCGTCCAGCACAGTCTCTTCCACACGCCCGTGTCCTCGCTGTCCACCCTAACCACCATGACCGCTGGAGTGCCCACCAAAACCCTCTACATCCCCCAGAGGAAACTGGACGTGAGTCCTGAAGATGCCTGAAAGACATGACCCTCATGGCCAGGGTCAGACGTCTCTCTGCTGCTAAACACCCTTGCACCCCTGAGCCAGCCTGCGTGCGTGTATGTGTGTGTTTGAGTGTGTGGATACAGGATGTTTGGTCGTGGTTTTGTACTGTGGCATTGACTATTCTTGAAAGTGGTGCTTTTAGATATGCATTAATTCCATACTTTGGGTGTCAAGGTGCTTTCATCGTGTACTAGTGCTCAGGGTATGTAGCTGCGCTGAAGCTACGAAGCGTTTGGACGTGGTGCTATTCATGGTATTCGCATGCGTGCCTCTCTTGCCCTGGGGGAGAGGGGAGAAACCGTTTCAGGTTGAACCCGAAAACACAAGCCTTCTTTCAACCAATTACAGTCAGCTGGAGAGTTGACACGAGGACAGTTTTATTCCGAAGTGTTTGTTTGAAACATTTTACTTTGTGTAAAATGCAGGTGTTATAATGTGGTATAACTTGAATTTAATTGGTCAAAGGGTTTTGTATAAAGAGGAATCTTAAGGTCATGAAATGACAGCTGTATCTGATGAATATAAACGTGTTGAAGTTGATGTCCAGAAGGGAAGGAAACCTTACTGTCTGAAAGTGCCATAGACCCGTAGTGAACCAAAAAATTGGTCTGGGGTTGTTTCTGTTTCAAGAAAAGGACCATCTGACTGAAAAAAAGTACAATTAAAGTATTGTAGATAATACTGTAATGTATGTATTAATAAACCATAGGATACTACAACTTTGCACACTGTATATTTTGACTTTTACCCCTTAAAAATTGTGATAGAATTGCAAGTTAATGTCAAAAATGACCCTTGTTTTAGATTAAATCAGGCAACTCTAATAGTAATATAGTAAAACGTCTTTTCATTCAGAAATGTAATAAATATACTTATTTTGAAAATGACTTGTCTGAGGCTTTTGTCTTCAATTCTTCAATTGTACATAATACACCCTTGTGGAACAAAAGCAATGTTGTTATAGTTGCCCCTCTCCCATAAACAGCACCTTTACACCCCTTCACCCATCACAAAGGGACTTACACCGTCCAGTCCTTCTGGAATCTTCCCCCATGCCAGCGTAAAAGACCGATATAAGTCATGAGCAAATGGACTGATGGGAAGCTTGCCGCCCCGGCCCAGGGCTGCAGACTAGTGTCTCTTGCCCCCCTGCCCCCTCGCTCCTGTCAGGGGCTATTTTGGGAGGATGGTTTAACTGGAAAGCCTGTGGTCCAGCAGCGCAGCCTGAGGAGGTGGCTGAAAGATGGGCTCTATTTAAGGGCCTGCATCCTGTGTACGTATCAAGGCTAGGGTCCACGGGAGGAGAGGGAAGGACAACAAGATATAAAGGCTCTAACAGTAAGTAATACAGTGTGTCTTGTGCCCATAAAATAGTAATATGGACTGGGGGGTATTCCAAGTATGTGGTTTAGTGATAAACCTGGGTAAGTTAACTTAGAGTAAGTGGTAAACCACAACAAGAGCCCAATGGCATTGTTAGGCGAATGAAGCCATATAGCTCTTCCATTAGGAGGTTTACCATGTACTCTGAGTTAACTTACCCAGGTTTGTCACTAAACCACGATATTTGTTTGAAGAATCCCCTTGATGATAGGTAGATGACAAGCAGGTAAAACGACAAGAAAGAAGAAGGAAGTAAAACATTTTCACAATGCTTTTCATCAATACGTGATTCTAGACAGATACCTCATGGTGGAGTGTCTGACCTTTTTGCTGAGCTGGTACCATTTTTTCCTGAAAGTAACACTGGGTGGACTGGTATGTGCAGAGATTACTGGATAGGCTGCATTAAAATGCTATTCCTGGGCCTTTATCACATTCCAGCACGGTGAGGCAAGCGCTTCCTCGATCACTGTCGGAATTACAGAGATTGGGAATGAACCTGCCTCTTGATCTAGATTTACTAAGTGGAAAATGATCCCAGACATTAATGTCCTACTTTTACATTGGGTTTGTGATTGAAAAATGGATTTCCTGATTTATTTCTGAGAGAAAGTACGTCTGTGGATCATAGATAGTATGGATCAAAGTATTTTTGCTGTACATGTTACGGATGTTTAAGCAACCTAGAGACATATTTTGCTGTCAGATTTTCTTTGGAGATCACTGAATTCTGACCTGTTTCTCCTAAACCTCTTTTAGGAGAAACTATTAAGAGCAAAAGAACAGATCAATCTAAGAACAAGTTAAAGTTAAACTTTAAATAGTATGTAGGCTTTCATTAGAGGTTGAAATTATGAAATAGTCAAAATCTTATTCTGATGTTAAATTGAGCTCAGTTATGTCTGGTATCAGCTAGACAAAACAAAAGAAAACGTATCAGCTCCTAAATTTAAGTTAGAAGAACTCTATGTGTTCATCTGTGGCTGTTGATTTACATTGAGTGGTTTATTATGTTGAAAAGTAAACTTCAGCACTGAGGATGCCAAACTGGGGCGGGGGAGCCAAATGTCCAGCCTGTGACAAGACTGTGTACCACGCAGAGGAGATCCAGTGCAATGGACGGAGCTTCCACAAAACCTGCTTCATTTGTAGTAAGTGCAACCTACATTAAAGATGTTTATTTGTTTGTTTGTTTGTTTGTTTGTTTGTTTGTCTTTTAGAAAATAACCACTGACTATTACATGCATAGTGTCAAACAGTAGGCTAAAGCATACTGTAAATACTCATTACACTATTGGTGCCATTTTGCTTGATATATTGTTACATATTCAGTTTTATACTAATTGTAATCTGGACAATATTGGATATACTGATTGTAATGTAGTGTTTGCTGCAATCAGTTCTTCCCATAGGAAAATAATAGTTCTCAATGGATCTTTCATAGCTAAATAAACCTGGTGTGACATTATAGTTTAATTTATATGATCAGATTGATATCAGATATCAGGCCAACTTCCTCACAAGAAACAGTTGACAGATGATGGGTAAAAACCTTAACAGTGCAAGAAAATCCCATCTCATTCTCCACAATGGCTTTGAATAGTCTTCTTGTCACACACTAATTGTATTATTAAGATGTGGCCCACTCCAAAACACTTAAACACAGGTTTATTCCTGTTCCTGATTGGCTTCAGATATTATTTCACTGTTTGGCTAAGGCTTGCCTAATATTACACTCATGTTAACCCTGTTTACAGCTGACAAATGTCTGGCAACAGAGGTTGTTTTCCTTCAAGTTGACTAATGAGCCGTAGGCCTACAGTAGAAACACAATGAGGAAAGATTTCAAAGATCCATCCAAACCAAAGCTAAATGGAGATACACTCTGACTAAAGCCAGTCTTATCCTCCCATGCCAAAAACAACCCTGATACTTCTGTTTCAGACAAATAACTATATTTCAACCCCACCTCATTAATAGTGCGAGTGGCCTGTCCTGTGCCTGGGGGGGCTGCTGATAGGTGGATAGGGCCATAGGGACCATTAACAACCATGTAATTAGCCGCAATTCAGAGGCTGCTACTCCCATCTGCTGCAGTTGGCTGAGGAGCTCCCCCGTTAAGTCCTCCTCCAACCTCCCAAAAATACGGGGAGACATCATGGAGCGTCCAGTGTTCCTGGTATAGCGGAGGTGGAGGCCGGACAGCTGGTGGGCCACTGGGAGGGGATGAAAGGGCTCGGATGATGGACACATGAGGTCATCGTCCCGCCAACTGTATAGGCTGTTCTGGACCGCAACCAAAAAATCTTTTGTAGCATAAGCTGTCCCACGAGTAAAAATGCTAGGTATTCAACCTATCAAATAAATTAAATGTGTAAGTGTGTGTGTATAGGCTATCTCTTTTCATTCAAAACATTCTAAGTGAAACAAATGACTGGCTATTTAATAAATCCATCATCTAAAAAAAACAGACAATACTTGTCACATACAGATTCGATTTCACTGCCCAGTCTTTGTTTTCTCTGTCCACATGTTCTTGAAAGTGTCTCACATTTCTTTTGACTTGTCACCTCAGTGGCCTGCAGGAAGGGTCTGGACAGCACCACCATGGCCGCGCACGAATCAGAGATCTACTGCAAATCTTGCTACGGCAAGAAGTATGGCCCAAAAGGCTACGGCTATGGGCAGGGAGCAGGAGCACTAAGCTCAGATCCAGTTGACCCAAGCCTGAATGCCAAATCTCAACAGTAAGCTGAACACAGGCATAGGCCTACCACACATTCAAAATAATACTGACTACACTACACTAAACCTTAAGCAACTTGGTTGTTGGTGTAATGTAAAGACTGGAAACACAAATAATGTGGGATGAGTAGTGACAGCCATAACCATTAAAATAGATGCAGATGATTGAATGAGTTGGTTAGACTGCTAATAAGCATTAGGACAAAATGATGAGAAAAAAAGCTAACATATGGCTATGGCTGCTGAAATGGAATGTTCTATGGGTGGCTACATCAGCTTGAAGTAGCTATCATCATAATTACAGTCAGCAGTGATGTGGAATAAAAGGGCTTTAATTAAAATGCCTGAAACAAATGAGTCTATATGCCAAAATGGAATAGAGAGAGAGAGAAAGAGAGAGAGAAGATAATTAGTTGCAGATCAATTAACACAAACAGAAGAGCTCAAATGCCCTTGATATCACCAAATACCACCACACGCAGAACTCAAGCATCATTACATTTTCAAAATGATGGTGTATCTACCTTCAATTAACCATTCATTTAGTTTGTTTGTTTGTTTGTTTTGTTTATGGGTTCTTTTGTTTGCTGATGGGGTTTTGTCCTCGCCCCTTCTCCACAGCTCCCAGTCTCGGCCGACGTCCACCGACTCCAACTCCAACAAGTTTGCCCAAAAATTCGGCAGCACTGACCGCTGCCCTCGATGCTCCAAAGCTGTGTATGCTGCAGAGAAGGTCATGAGTGCAGGACAAGTAAGACCTCCGCAACCCATGTCACTGTGACCATGTCTAATATAGGCCTACATATCGAAAGAAGGATAGACTAATATGCAGATATCAGAAATGGAGATTATTTTGTACTTCGTACTTCTTTTGGGCTGTTAGCATAAGAGAGACCTAATGAGCCAAATGCTCATTAGCACCCTGTAGGTGGGTTGAAAAGGTTACAGGAGCATATCCCCCCCCTCCCTCCCCCACACCACTGTTTCCAGTATCATCCTGATTGATGAGGGCAGGTGTGTGAGTTGAGGGAGGGTGTAGGGCAAGGTGACAAATGTTTTCATTTGCTTTAACGCCTCCACCCAGGATAGGATTTATAATCTCTTCAGGCTTCTCCAACAAACACCTTCTGTGCTGCTAATGTAATGTGATGTGATGTGGTTGTTGTGACCGTAGCCCTGGCATAAGACCTGCTTCCGCTGTGCTATGTGTGGCAAGAGTCTGGAGTCCACAACAGTGACTGATAAAGACGGAGAGATCTACTGCAAAGGTAACATGATACATATTGGCAAATCACCATGTATATAAGTTTAAGTATACTCTTTTGATCCCGTGATGGAAGTTTGGTCTCTGCATTTATTAAATGGTGATTACTTATGCATAGTGCGGCCTGTTCTCTTGTTTTCAATGATAGTCTATACTTTGGCCAGCACTCTAAAAATGTTATAAATCTTGAGTGAAGCCTGCTCCTACCTTTACGAACTCTGCATTTATCCCAATCCGTGAATTAGTGAAACACACAGAGCACACAGTGAGGTGAAGCACACACTAACACGGAGCAGTGAGCTGCCTGCCACAGTGGCAGTGCACTCAGGGAGCACTGAGGGGTTAGGTGCCTTAGCTCAAGGGCACTTCACAGGATGTGAGCATGGGAGAGCAGTATCTTATGCCTATAATACACATGTACTATATATATCCATGCATACAGATCTGGTACAATGGTCTTCTCAGTAACGTTTCATGTTTTTTGGGGTTACCCCCAGGTCTCCATCAAAGATTACCGCAAAGCACTCCATCATCTTTGGTCCCAATACTCTGATAGATAGCGTACGCGCCACTCAGTAGTCCTCCATCCAGATCCAATCAGCCCGGTCCCTGTCATATTATCCTCTCTGAGGACTGATTGCCACTGATTACACTCTTGATGCACCCCAGACTAATGGCTCCTCTGAGGGCCCTGTGTGTGCTGATGACCCTCTCAGCGTCTGACCAGGGCTGCACTGAATTTGCACCCACTTACCATGAGCATGTTCTGGCAGATAGTGCAGGTTCATTCTCTCCTCGCACGACATCCTCTGATCTGAAAAGACAGCACGTGGTCATCCCCAACAATATATAGAGGACAGAGAGAGAAATGGTTCTGCTCACCCAGAGTCAAGCTAGATGATTTTAACTACTGTAGATCCTTGTGGCCAGGTCCACCTAAATGACATGAATTACACACAGGGGGGTATGAGACAATAGATAGTGCACAATTTTAAAAGAATGATTTGAAATCAAAATTCATCTTCATTGACTAGCCTACTCTGTGGTTACGGGCCACTCAGACGTGGCGCTGTCAAAGCTGATCATTCCAGGGAGGTGAATCAAATCTATACTGGGCACAGGCACAGAATCAACTGTCTGCAATATCATCTGTTTCATGTCCCTGTACAGGGCCAGGAGGCATTAAGATAGCAATTAAGTCACCGCTGAACCAGTGATACTCTATTGATTTTGTTCACAGAAACCCCACCACCATCGTGCCATTGATATTCCACTGGTTTTCTTGAAAGCTATAAAGCGAAGTCCAAAAACACATGCTGACATGTTTCTGTTTTTGGTCTTTCTAGTGTGCTACGCCAAAAACTTTGGCCCAAAAGGGAGAGGGTTTGGAAACATGGGAGTCACAGAAGACAGGGACTGATGCTCTGGCTGCTATGAAGAAATATTGAAATGTTTTTACGGTACTTATGTTTTTATCAAATAGCCTTATTTTAAATTATGCTGACGCCAAATAAAAATGAAATGGCGTAGTGGATGATCTGGGGTAGGATACTGCAACAGCTTGACATGAAATAAAGAAAGGTGTGAATTACTGGTGCAAACCAGTAATTGGGAAACAAGACGTCCAAAGAACATCTTCATCAACAGAAATCACTTATGTTAGCATAGTGCACTTGACAAGTCTCTATCAAAAGAGACATGAAACAATGAGAACAAAATCACTGCATCAAAGCTCTAATCAGGGGATGTTGAGGATGACTTGCAATTGTGTTCCATCTGGGTTCATTCTTAATTAATACCAGTCTGTGCTCATAACTCAGCCTGTGAAAAATTGAAATAAACAAACTCCTTCTCATTACTGCTGCATCTGTCGGTCTCCATCTCAAACCATTTCATTTTTCTCAATCATTCCCAGCGTAGTCAAGCAGAAGGAAGTGTGCTGTAATTAAAACATGGAAAACAACTACTGAAGGAAAACAACAATGGTATTTGCATCAACTTCACCAGTATTTTTGGGTAGTCCTTAAAAAAGCGAATGCGTGTTTAGTGGTAAGGCTGATGGAAGGGATCTCAAGTCTCGACAATGCGGAGTAAAGGAAAAAAGAAAGAAGAAGAAACAGCATGATGTAGCACAGGGGCATAACACAAACAAGCATACGACCATCAAACACTATGAAAATATACTGCTACTTAAAATCAAAAACTGTAGTGCACTTCTTTGATTAGTTAAAGCAAACATATCTGGCAGTGCCAGACCATACAGTTAACCACAAGATCTTGATCTCTGGTACCAGACCAAACACCCTACAGTACAGTATATCTCAACACACAGCTTACCACAGGTTTAAAACAAGACATCTTTATTTCAAAACCTCCCACTTCACTGAGACACAAACAGTTCTGAGAAGAGATGAAAAGATGTGTTCATGACAGGAAATTCACAGCATGACATACAAAACCCAAAAATAAATCACTGAAGTAAAAGCACTGTATTGCCTACCAGCTCGAGCTGAAGATAACAATGGCAGATGATGAACTTGTTAAGTAAGTGCAGCAGGTTAACACAAGAGGCAGAGGGAATGTGCAAAAAGAGAATGCTGAACAGAAGCTGATACACACCAGTAGGGTGAGATCAGTGGTTTATATTGGCAGCATATGCGTCGCTTGTCTACAATATTTTAACTGAATGAGCTCAGCTCCTTCATAAACATGCAGTGGAATGTGGAGGAGAAGGCATTCATCTGGACAGGATGTGGACACACACACACATCCTCAAACACTGTGCAGCATGTGCGCAAATTTCAACAGGCAAGATTAAAAAAAAAAGCATACAATGCCATTCAATTTGTATATATATATAAAAAAGAATTTCAAAAAAGCTGTAAAATATATACCATTTCAAGATTGTTCTTCATCTTACAAAGATCAAAATAGAACTGTCAATACATATAAAAACAATAATCAATTTGTGTTTATTCAAATATATTCAAAGCCGTTATAAGGCAATTTAAGATTATATTCCCTTGATGTGTATGTACATTTTTCCGTTACATTTTACAGTGTAAGGCAGATATCCACAAATACCATATATGGTCAGTCATTGTGTTCCCTTTTCTCTCCATTTCGATTTTCTCTTTTAGAGTTCTCTCCAATTGTTTACCAAAAAAAGAGATCAAATGAAAAATAAATAAATCCATTTGATGGTAAACAGATCCACAGGTTGAAAGGCTCCTTGTCTTCTATGAGTCTTGGACCAGTCTTGACCAGTTAGCTTGGTGAAGGAGGGACATCAGCTTCAGACTGAGTCCGAACCGTTGAACATGGGGCTGTCCCTGCCCAGGCCCAGAGCATACTGCTGGGTCCAGTCCACCACCACGGGCTTGCACAGGCCACAGCAGCGCACCTGGAAGAAGTTCACCAGGTTCCGCAGCACCCCGAAACTACACACAGAAAAAAGACAAGACAGGGCAAAAGAGAGAGGGAGATAGAGATGATATACACATCATGACCGTTAGTAAACATTTGCTGAATAGTGTTGGGGATCGGGCTTAAAAATGAAGGAAGGAAGGAAGGAAGCCATGTTTATGAATATGTTTAAGTGTCTTCATCAGCGGCATGAGCTGGTGGGGAGTTGGGTTCGTCAGTGCCTGCTGAGTCTTACTTGTAGGGGTTCTGTCTCAGAGACATGGCTTGCGGGAGCTTCCTCTGGCGCATCATGAGGTTGGCTCTCTCTGCAGTGGTCAGCCCCAAGTAAGCCACCTGCAGCGGACAGAGCACGTGGAACAATGTCAAAATGTCAAAATATCAACAGTGACTGATAAATACATACATAACAATGAAAATAGGCCAAACAGTGATTAGACAAACAACTGAGAGACTCATAGAATAAATACTGAACAACACCATCAAGATGCAAATTATCCCAAACAAAAATAACAATTAAAAGAGAACAGAGCCAGTTTAACTCCTATCTGAACAATCGAGTACAAGCTACCCTGTGACCACAACACATTACTGTGATTCAGAGCAGCACGGTCACAGACAAAGAACCTCACATGCTCACTAAAATCACTAAACCCCATCGTGCTATGTCTGTAGCCTGGCGTACCTGCCAAATCTGCACGATGAAGAGGATGGAGGCCCAGGTGAGGTGGAAGAAGGCCACGCTGAACATGTAGAGCACCCAGGGGGAGCAGCCCACCAGGCCCGTGACGGCCCCCCACAGACCCTCCTCCGAGTAGTGCAGTGGGCAGTTCTTGGAGTAGTCTGACCGCACAGAGACACAACAACAACACTGCTTAATCCAGCATACAAGAACTCATCGGGGCAGTGGACTAAGCCTAAAAGGGTTTTGTTTCAGTGCCGTTCTATGGAGTTAGTCTAGGACTAGGCTTAGTCCACTAAAAACCTAACTGGTGAAGTATGGTGTTACTTGCACTGTGTTCATATTGGACAGATCTTGTGGAGACGAGTTGCTGTTGAAACTAAGTTGACTTGCACTGGTTAGAATTCAAGCAATACTTACACACAAGACTTCCATAGAACATCCACACACACAGCAGGGAGAGGGTTAGCAGGAAGAGCACAAAGTAGTGATGGTTCCTGGCACCTGCGCGCACACACACACACACACACACACACACACACACACACACACACACACACACACACACACACACACACACACACACACACACACACACACACACACACACACACACACACACACACACAGAGAAACAGAGGGCACAGTAGTTGTTAATGCTGTTCAACTGTGAGAGGTGTGTATTAGAGACACATGACCGGAGCTCACCAATGCAACTGTTAATCCAGACGGAGTGGTGGTCTTGCTTAGCGATGCAGGCATCACAGTCAAAACAGTGATTAGCTCTCATTGGCTTCCTCATCTGTGATGCAAAACACAATGATCTCTGGTTAATTTGGCATGGGTGGCATGACTGTCATGTATGCATCAGTCCCTGATCGCAATTTCAGGAAATAGAAGAATCATTGTTCTACAACAACAGATGCGAGCAACATTTCTAAAGGCCTGTCCTGAGACATCACAATCGGAACAGTACAAAAACATCCACAAAGACGGCATCTTTTCCAAAGTAAACGTTTGAATAGAGTGATTCTGATTGGTCCTCCCTCACCATGCAGGAAGTGCAGAAGATTCTGGGGTCCAGGCAGCCAGCCTCAGCCAGCACCACCACGTTCTGCAGGGAACACCAAACACGCACTCAATTGTCTTTCATCGTCTACGGGTCACCATACAGATGAACCATACATGAAGAGTTCTTTTCCAAAACGCTACATCCACCATTTTAATGAATTTTCATGAATATTTTTTTTTTATTATTATTAATAATATTTTGTTTTCCAAGCAATTTCAGTGCAACTGCAATTGGGTTATGTTTAGTTGATTTATCTTTACTCAATCAAAGCAAAGAACTACATTTGTATTGATATTACATGAAATACACATTAAATAACATGACATCTTAATGTTTTATAGCGTTTTGGAAAAGAGCTCTTCACATACAGATCCAAAACCATTCTCTGTGTGTGTGTGTGTGTGTGTGTGTGTGTGTGTGTGTGTGTGTGTGTGTGTGTGTGTGCGTTTCACCTTCTTCTTCTCCTCCTCTGTGGCTTTGATGATGCCCGGGTCGGTCCTGGCACAGCGGAGGTAGTAGTATAGCAGGGCGGTCACGTTGAGCGTAAACAGCACCTGCACCGTAGCACTCGGTCCATGTGAGGACTACAGGTTAAGGAGCATTACTCTCTTTCTCTCGCGCACACACTCTTTTGCTCACACACATACACACACACCTCTGTATTAGCAGCAGTTAGTCTAATATGATGCACATAATATCTGAACCACAACATGACCCCCAAATAGACACACTCACACACATAATGGAAAAATAACAAATTAATCAAAATGAAAAAGACTCGCTCATAAATACATGCAAACACCACTTTAGTATAATACTACAGTTCTCAGAATATGCCTGCGTTTCAGGCCAGTGAATTAACATGATGTTATTGGTCATGTTTTCCTCATTTGCATAAAAATGGCACATATCTTTTGTGTAGTAGAATTGGTCACATGAGGCGTACATAAAAGGCCTGCTTATCACCTCATCTCCAACGGCAAATGGAAGCTACCTGAGCAATAAGGAGCCTGACATCTTCTCATGCAGATCACACCAGCCCCCACTACCACACAGACCACTGAGAGGACTGCTTGTTTGAGAGATGAAATTGTGAAATTAAATGACACAGTGGGTTCATAAAGAAGGGGGGGAGCGGAAGCTAAAGCTGTCTCCCATCAGTAGATCAGCTGGCTCATTTCCCTTTCAGAACCAAGGTACGCAAGATACGCAAAACCAGCATGCTGCCTCCCTCTGTCAAGTCCATGCCAATCTAAACCACGAGAAGATGTGGATAATATCATTAACCTTTGACCCTCTAGAAATATCTCTGTTCAGCAGTGATGGGCAAAACCAAAGGTGAACATGTGATATTTTTAGATAGGACATAACAATATCGCTTTAAATAATTTTTTCACACGTCTTATCTACGTCTTCTTTTGTGTGTGTGTAACTCAAACCAAAACACCAGCCCAACCCATTAAAGCGAAACTCTTGCAAAAATGCCACCTAGGGTTTTTTTGTGAACATATCCGAGTCAAACTTTCGTTTAAAAGCATAATTACATCAGAAGCACCACTTTTAAGTTTGACTATACTGTCGTTTTCGGGTCAAATGGCCTTTTGAATGGGAGTGCTAGGGCCACTACTATTTTGATGCATGATCGCAAAATTGCTATTTCTAAAATACTAAAGAAGGCTCAACACACCATGAAACATTCAATAGGCCATTTGACCCAAACACAACAAAAGGGTTAATCTTAAAAGTGTCACTTCCAACTTAATTATGCTTTTAAATGAAAGTTTGACTCCGGTACAGTTACAAAAAGATCCTGGGTTGCATTTCGGCGAGAATTACGCTTCACCACAGCTGTAAATGAATGCAAGTCTTAAGCGAACAAGACAGCTATTTAACTGACCACTAAAAGCATACGTCTTTATACTTAGCCCAATTGGCCCACTGGACAATGGACATGGGAAAGGATATCAGGAATGAAATACAAAAACCACGTGATGAGCATCCAGAAGATGGATGCAATGAGGCCCATAGAGGGGATCTGGTTTCGGACACTGAAAGTCGATGCTTGTCTGGATAGGTAAACAAAACAGAGCAGAACACAGACTGTTAACATGCTTGGCATAACAGTGCCACCCTGTGGTGACTGTAAGTATTACAACAAATTGAACAAAAACAAAATCGAATGGACAACACAATTCACAGGACTGACAATAATGTTGAATGTCTTCTCAATCAGTATATCAGTCAGTAAATCCAGTATTTCTCAGAGGAATTGCACTCTTATACTAATTAACTGTAGTCTGATGATAACTCATTTCAGTATGAGTAGCTTTAACAGCCTTCAACAGGTCCTGTTCACAAATTAATGTTTACAAATTGATTGTAAAGGCAGATAGAGAAACCCTCCATGGTGTGTGTGTGTTTGTGTGTGTGTGTGTGATTACCTTGAGGCGAGGTTGACCACTCCGACCACACACACCAGCAGCACTCCCTTGAGCAGCCAGGACTCCGAGCTCATGTCCATGATGGCGCCGACAGACCACAAGACCAGCACACAGAAGAGCATCTGCAGGGGCACCTACAGGAGGCAACCACCACCACCACCACCACCACCACCACCACACCAGCAGACACGACACGAACACCCCATCAGAGTCAGATACACCAGAGCCCTCTCACACACGCAACCTGTAAACCTGTACACAAAACCAGACTGTGTGGTCTGCTACATCCTGTGCTACTTTCACTTTCAACCCCCTGTAACGTCTAGTTTCACATCCCAAGATGACTCGAAATAAAATATTAAGAGGGCTAAACTGGGGTAAATACTCAGCAGGAAGAAAGGAGAACTCAGCGATGTAGGTCAAAGAATAATTGAAGGCCATTAGCTGAGCTAAATAAAACAGTGTAAGCTATGGGTGTTCTCCCCTAACTCACTCACTCCCTCTCTCCCTCTCTCTCTCACTTTCTTTCTTTCTCTCTCTCTCTCTTTTCCTTTTTTCACTGCTCTCTCAAGGGGCCCACAAACAAAGTGTGTGAAAATGGCTTCTGCTTTACTGCTTTAATACAAGGTTAATTATTCCCCACTGCCTTCGCTCGGCAGCAGTGCATTATCACACCTCCTGCTGGGATATATTTTCTATTTACTGCCTGAAATTAGACTAAGAAAAATGCCTTCACTGTGGCGCGGTACTTAGCGAAGGACACGGGTAATCAAAGTTTTAATTTTATAGAAGCATTGGAGAGGAAGATTTAGTGTGAACATGACTGTGTGTGTGTGTGTGTGTGTGTGTGTGTGTGTGTGTGTGTGTGTGTGTGTGTGTGTGTGTGTGTGTGTGTGTGTGTGTGTGTATTCCTGGGTGTCGTGCGTGAGGAGGATCAGCAGGATGCCATCCATACCCTGTACTTGCTGAGGACTCTGAGGCACGTGGAGTTGGACTTGATCCTCTCTTGCTTGATGAGATTGAGCATGTGAATGAGCAGAGGGCTGTGCACCTGGTGTGCCAGGTCGATCGGAGTGTGACCCTGCAAGAGCACACAGGCACAACAACAAGGCACATAACTCACAAGGCATATAGACTCATGCAGTGATGCTCCCATAGAAATGAATGATCTGTGTACAGTACACTACAGCATCTGCAGTACACCTTCTAAACTCTTGTGTTGGTATAGGCAGTTACAAAAAAGTAGGCTTGGCTTCTCTACATCATATGGTTTTCAGAAGCCAACAAAGTTGGGCCAACGAATTTCACGATGCCACCGACTAGTGTAACGGTACTCAAAATTCACGGTTCAGTGTGTGTACCTCGGTTTTGAGGTTATGGTCACGTTCATTTCTAGTACGGTAAGCCTGTAGGTACCGCTAGCCTAAAATTCACTGACAATAATGCTGATGCACAACAGGAATAGTATTTTGAAAAGGTGTCAACATTTTTTTTGACGTTAACTGAAAAATGACACATGGTCCACTACTTAATATGCTTGTGTGGGGACTCGAATTTGAAACATGGTACACAAGCAACAACTTACATTTTGGGATTTGGTACATCTGGTGCACATCTGTAGCACGTTACGAATATGTGTACCTTTACACCCCTACCACTGCAGGGATGTGATTGGCAAAGGACAAAAAAGCAGGAAAATATACCCCCCCCCCCCCCCCCCCCCGTGTAAAAAAAAGTTTGTGAACTGCTGCTCTCGTGTATATAGTTAAGGTACGGTAGTGTCGGCTACTGTGCACGTCATAAATGTAATTTACTAGGCAGGTCCGGGGGCATGCCCCCCCGGGAGAAATTTTTTGAAAAATAACCCCTTAAATGACGACATCTGATGACTTTTGAGAACTATTGATAAATATATTTCAAACATTATAAAATATTACAATATAGTCTATAGGCTAAGGCCTAAAGAAACTCATTTATAGAAAAGTAACCTAGGCCTACTCAAGACTAAACCAGATATGGCTGAAATATGTAGGCTATCATGATAATTTTGCCAACAATGATGTAGAACCATGTATTCTCTCAGTTCATAACATGTTTTGTTTACTTAAACCAACATAAGGTTATCATTTTGACTACATTATTTAGTATAGGCCTACTTGATAACATATAGCCCTTACAGTCCTCTAGTCCTGTACAATATAGTGAACCATAGGCCTATTGACACTGATGCTGATTGAAGAGGTTGCTTGAAAGTTGTTGTATGTAAGTTCCAAAGAAAATCAAATTGCAGCACTCCCTCTGCTTCCAAATAGACAGGTCATTTGCTCAACTTTTTGGGCCTAGTTTTCTGTCAAAGTTTTCTCAATGGATTCCTGGTCAGAACCCCTATTGAAACAGATTAAGACTTGGGGCATGTTAAATTTTGTCCAAAAATTCAAGATGGCCGCCGTATGGGCAATTCCATATCAGTTGGAACAGGTCCGACACCATGGTCCTCAGTTTTTCCTGATTTTTGGTCAAAATGTTCCTCTATGTCTCATTAGAGGAAAACCAACATTTTAGCTTGGTATCTTGTTTAGTTTCTGAGATATGGCTCTTCAAATGTGGATAGACGTGTCCTAAAAAAAGGCTGAAAATGCCTGTATTTAATGAGCACCACTTTTTTTTTTAAACCCCTCTCCTGTCTTAAGCCTACCATATTATTTTCTACAAATTTGAACACTGGGGCAGTACCCTGTTTAGTTGTCCAACATCACAAAGGAATTATAGTCCTTCCCACCATTGAAGACTTATTCATCGAAACAAACCCATATTTTTTTTTAAAGCAATGCAAAACAAAAAACCTGTTTTTGTTCTCTTATGGTCATGAATGGATAGCACTCACATTTTTAAAACTTTACATATATATAGTCCATGAGTAAGAGAACATGTTGAAAAAAAATTGAGATGGTAAGTTTTCGTATTTCGAGGCTATGGGCCTTCAAAGATGGCCAAAATGGTGTTTTTTCCTAAAAATGCCATTTTCATTGCCTTTTTTCAAGGACCACTTGACCATGTGAATGTGGTAGATCCGACCGGTCCATTTTAATATCCCCTCAGTACATGTCTGAAGTTAGAAAAAATGAAAAATTGTCTTGGCTGAAGGAGGTGTTGGTTTGATTTTTATGAACCTCCTAGAAGGACATTTTTTTTTAAAGATTATTTTTTGGGCTTTTTTTTATGCCTTTATTTGGACAGGACAGTAGAGAGAATGACAGGAAGTGAGTGGGAGAGAGAGTTGGGGTGGGATCTGGAAAGGACCACGGGGTGGGAATCGAACCCGGGTCGCCAGCGTACGATGCAGGTGCCCCAGCCAGTTACGCCACTGCCGGGGCCGGACATTATGGGGTTTAACCCCATTTTTTATGTTTGAGGGATCAGATTGCCATCCTGTAAACAGGATACAAATGTTATATCCCATTTTTACTCTTTATTGATCCCTTAGAACACAGGTGTCAAACTCAAGGCCCGCGGGCCAGATGCGGCCCGCCACGTCATTTTATATGGCCCGCGAGAGCTTTAAGGGTCTGATACAGTATGTGGCCCGCGAGAGCTTAAAAGGTCCGATACAGTTTTTGCGTATAGGCAATACACTGCAATACAATGCACGCATGTGAGACTGACAGGGAGGCAACATCAACCACCTTCCTCTATGATCAGTGCAACTGGCTACATCAGATGTGATAGCAACGTGTACGTGTGAAAACAAAATAGACCAGTATTCTAAACTATTTTAGCGAACGGAGCGCCTAAATTACGCGCTCGGTTTAGCCTGCCTGTGAAACGCTGCATGATTGTTTGAAGTGCGTGTGCTTCTTTGAGAGGGGAATCGATGTAAGTTGTAAACTACGTGATACGTTTACGTCTACGTTTAAAAGGTATGTATAATTGTGTGTAGTCCTATTATCCAAAAAATCCAGCTCCAAATCCTTGCTAATCGAGCAAGTGATTGTTTGGCCAAAAGCGAAAATAAGCCTATCTTCCGACCGAGAAGAGGTGCATTCATATCAGGCAAGCAGAGGTATGCTAGAAGTTTGTAGTAATCGCCCTGTTGCTTTGCATTTTCATTTCAGTTTAAAACGAACAACATAGAATCCACACAACACCTTTCAACTTTAAAACTTCAAAGAAAAAGTCCACCGGGACCGTTCGCTTCTACTGTATGTCAATGTCAATGTCAATGTCAATTTATTTATATAGCACATTTAAAAAACAACGACAGTTGACCAAAGTGCTGTAAAATAAAATAAAATAAAAATAACATGAAAATAAAGTAAAATAATTATAAAATAACTTTAAAGAAACATAGTAAAGATTAGTAAATAATAATAATAATAATAATAATAATGAAACCAAAATAGCAATGCAAAATGGTGGTAGAGTAGATACAGTGAGAATAGTATGTAAGTAAATATTAATAGTAAAATAAAGTATAGAAAAAAACCCCATAAAAACAAAGCAATAAAGATAGATAAACAGGGTAAAGAAGTTAATCATCTAAAATCTAGGGTGAGGTGGTGAGGGGGGGGGGGGGGTCTTAAACTGAGTTAAAAGCTAAGGAGTAGAGATGGGCTTTGAGACGGGATTTGAAAGTGTTTAGAGAAGGTGCTAGTCTAATGTGGTGGGGGAGATTGTTCCAGAGTTTGGGGGCAATAGCAGCAAAGGCACGGTCTCCTCTACATTTGAATTTAGTTTTGGGAACAGTCAGCAAAAATAGATCAGAAGATCTAAGACTTCTGGCAGGGGAGTATTTATGTAGTAGTTCAGAGAGATAGTTGGGGGCTTTGCCATTCAAACATTTGAAAGTAGTTAGCAAAATTTTAAAATGAATCCTATGGTGAACAGGGAGCCAGTGAAGGGAGGCTAAGATGGGAGTGATGTGCTCTCGTTTACGTGTACCAGTTAAAAGGCGAGCTGCTGCATTCTGAACCAGTTGTAGGCGGGATAGTGAGGCCTGGTTGATACCAACATATAGGGAGTTACAGTAATCCAGTCTAGTTGTTATGAAGGCATGGATTACTTTTTCAAAGTCTAAGAAAGACAGGAAAGGCTTGATTTTGGATAAGTTTCTTAATTGGAAGAAACTAATTTTGGTTACTGATTTATGATGTATGTGTATGGAACGGTGTAGGCTAGTGACGCATTTCATATGGATGCACTTTTTGACATGACAGTTAGCCTACTCGTTTGCATCACTTGCTAGATGTAAAACTGCATTTCGTTACTGGTATTTCACTCGTGCAATGACAGTAAAGTTGAATATACTCGAATCTAAAAACTCAGAAATATGGAAAAAAAAAGAATCCATGGCATGATCTCTTCCTGACTGACCAGTGACCCTCATTGAAAAGTCAAACTGTATGGAACTGACAGTGGTGGTGTCTTGTTTTTACAAAACATAACAATAATAAAAAAGAACATGTCATGCTGATACCTTTTGCTCTTCTCGATTTTAGAAGTTTTACCGATGCTAAAGATTTTGTGGCTGGTGCTACAAATCTTAGAAGTTACTGTACATCTGGCCCTTTGAGGGCAACCATTGGGCTGATGTGGCCCTCGGTGAAAATGAGTTTGACACCCCTGCCTTAGAATATGTCCAAAAGTTGTCAAAAATGAAAAAGGTGACTAAATTGAGGGGCCAAGTGGATCAAGTAACACAAGGCTAAAAATGTAATATAAGACAGATGAGATACTGAGGGAGAACACTGTGAAATGTATAACCCCTGTTACGATGGCCTTTGAACCCACTGTGTCCATAACTGAGGTTAAGGGCTAAAAACCACCAACCACTGATCTGGTGGTCTCCAACTTTTTCATGTCTCTTGATAGAACATTTATAGAGACTTAAAACTCATATATGTTGTTCATCTCTTCAAAGTGTTTTTTTGAGACCATCCATGACTTCCTGTGATAACCGGAAGTTGGTTTAAAACAGGAAGTAAACTTTAAAAAGGCTGTATCTCTGGGAAAAAAAAAAAAGCTGTTGAGGCCAAAATCATGGTTTGAGAGATTGTGTAGGAGTATGTTTCAGACCATTTGGAGTTGAGTGGTACCCACTTTGTATGACATAAAAAAAATCGCCCTTAGGGTTTAACTTGACCAAAAAGTAGGCCTCAACAGCTTTTTTGTTTTTTTTTTCCCCCAGAGATACAGCCTTTTTAAAGTGTACTTCCTGTTTTAAACCAACTTCCGGTTATCACAGGAAGTCATGGATGGTCTCAAAAAGCCGCTTTGAAGAGATGAACAACATGTATGAGTTTCAAGTCTCAAATTTTCTATCAAGAGATATGAAAAAGTTGGAGACCACCGGATCGGTGGTTGGTGGTTTTTAGCCCTTAACCTCAGTTAACACAGTGGGTTCAAAGGCCATCGTAACAGGGGTTATACATTTCACAGTGTTCTCCCTCAGTATCTCATCTGTCTTATATTACATTTTCAGCCTTGTGTGACTTGATCCACTTGGCCATTTTAAGCCCCTCAATTTAGTCGCCTTTTTCATTTTTGACAACTTTTGGACATATTCTAAGGGGTCAATAAAGAGTAAAAATGGGATATAACATTTTTATCCTGTTTATAGGATGGCATTCCGATCCCTCAAACAGAAAAAATGGGTTTAAACCCCATATTGTCCTTCTAAGAGGTTCATAAAAATCGAACCAACACCTCCTTCAGCCAAGACAATTTTTCATTTTTTCTAACTTCAGACATGTACTGAGGGGATATTAAAATGGACAGGTCGGATCTACCACATTCACATGGTCTACAAAGTGGCATACTATTGCAGGAGAAAAGAACTGTTGGATTTGCATTTCATCTTGTCCTTGAAAAAAGGCAATGAAATTGGCATTTTTAGGAAAAAACACCATTTTGGCCATCTTTGAAGGCCCATAGCCTCGAAATACGAAAACTTACCATCTCAATTTTTTTTCAACATGTTCTCTTACTCATGGACTATATATATGTAAAGTTTTAAAAATGTGAGTGCTATCCATTCATGACCATAAGAGAACAAAAACAGGTTTTTTGTTTTGCATTGCTTTAAAAAAAAATATGGGTTTGTTTCGATGAATAAGTCTTCAATGGTGGGAAGGACTATAATTCCTTTGTGATATTGGACAACTAAACAGGGTACTGCCCCAGTGTTCAAATTTGTAGAAAATAATATGGTAGGCTTAAGACAAGAGAGGGGTTTAAAAAAAAAGTGGTGCTCATTAAATACAGGCATTTTCAGCCTTTTTTTAGGACACGTCTATCCACATTTGAAGAGCCATATCTCAGAAACTAAACAAGATACCAAGCTAAAATTTTGGTTTTCCTCTAATGAGACATGGAGGAACATTTTGACCAAAAATCAGGAAAAACTGAGGACCATGGTGTCGGACCTGTTCCAACTGATATGGAATTGCCCATACGGCGGCCATCTTGAATTTTTGGACAAAATTTAACATGCCCCAAGTCTTAATCTGTTTCAATAGGGGTTCTGACCAGGAATCCATTGAGAAAACTTTGACAGAAAACTAGGCCCAAAAAGTTGAGCAAATGACCTGTCTAAAAGTAACATGTCCTAACTCTCCTCCTAATAAATTACAGGCACTGTTATACAGTAGGCCTAGGCTACATCACTAGTTGTCTAAGTGCACGTACTAACTAAATGGAGAGCTAGGATTAAAATTCAGACCGTGTCTTTAAATAGGCGACTTTTTTCTATCAGCACAATGCTACAGTAGGCCATTTCCACTAAACATTCAGCTCAATATCTCAGCACTATCGTCATACGTTTGCAGATGGCTAGGCATAGACATATATACTAGGCCTAATACCGAAATATGTTTTGAATGACATGGGGCGCACGGATGTGAACGGTTGGACAAACGCGAAATGACAATTGTTAGCTAAACAATTTAGTAGACCTAAGGTAGACAGGCTTTGTGGTTAAAACGATGAAAACCAGTAGGCTAGTCTGTCACAGCTAACTTCAAGCACAGTAGCCTAGACTAGTTTACACGCGCAGAAATTAAAAGTTAATATCAGCATCACGAGATTGCTGTCATTATCGGAAAATCCAGACACGTCAAACTGGACGCGAACGCGTGGCAAAGCCAAAAAACAACTTCATTAATGATATCTTTTTTAATAAATAATTTGATCTTTACCGTTTCGCTTCAGCTAAGAAACAAATAGTTCACCACACACATCGAACTTGCATCAAACATTTATCAACACGTCTGCTTTCACTTTCAATGAAATCCACTACGTACAAGGCTTGCGGAGTGATGAATGAAATAAGCACCAAACCCGTCGTCATTGTCAGCGGCATATTATTGGTCTCCCCCGAGAAAATTTTGTAAATATTGTTATGTAAATGCATAAATTCTGCGCACTTTCAGCCTACAGCAATGGTCTGTGTTAGGCTACAGATACCACCACCCCCCCCCCTAAAAAAATAACATCGATTTTGCATGATTCACAAGGGTCGCATTTTTACGCCTGAAAATCCGGATTTCCGGATAAATCCGGAAGAATCACATCCCTGCACTGACTATTCGACATACAAACTGGATACACAGGTTAAGAAAAATATCCAGATAGGCAGCTACATACACCTGTTGAGCAAGACTTCTGATTTACAACTTCAATGATAGCTGCTAACCAAACACAACAAACAAAACTCCAACAAAAAAACAACAACACATGCGTGTTTACTTCTTAGAGGTGTAAACATGCCAGAAAATCAAAACAATTCCTATTTGCAAGTTTTCACAGGTTTCACACCTTATTTTCACACCATCACATCCTGTATATAAGATCAGATATGCTTGCATCGTGGCAAATACACCAGCCCAAGATAACAGACAGTAAGGCACATTTACACATTCCTAGTTCTCAGTGAAAGGTGAACACACAGACAGATACACGCAGCGGAAGCCAAAGTGTCGGTTATCCAATCAGCTATCCAGCTAGTCTAAGGAGCCCGTCAACCAGTCGGGTAGCATTTGAGACGGCGGCTTTTTGTCTGGCCCAGATAGGTGACGGCAGACGCGTGCGTAGACATGAATACTTACATTGGCATTCTCTAGGTCCACGCTGGCCCCGGCCTCCAGTAAGATGTGGGCAGAGTCCACATTCCCGGCCAGCACGGCGCAGTGCAGTGGTGAGTTCCTGTTGACCTTGTCCACTGCGTTCACAGAGGCGTTACACTTCAGGAGGAAATTAGTGGGCTCAGGCCTACCGATGGGAAGATGACACATATAGACACACAAGAGTGTGAATTAATTAAATACAACAAAACACAACTTAAACCTTTCTTCACAGCACAAGCAGTTGCATTTAACTTAGACATGAACAAGTTAATTTCATTAGAGAAGTGCTCATCATCACAGTGACCTTCCTTACTGTAAGATTATTTTCACATATGATCAGGATAATGTAAGAAGAATGCAATTACATACCCAATGATTTTCTGAGCAGCCAACATCAAAGAGGTTTGTCCATTTGTGTCGGTTACATCCACTTCCTAAAGCAAAACAATCAAGCACAAGCACAATCAAGTGTGTTTTACCACAATGACTAACGTAAGATGAGCAACAAGACTTGAGACTGGTTTCCCATATATGGATTAAGCCTTTCATAGCCTTTGACTAAAAGCTTTTTAAAGTTCTCGTGAGAGCATTATTTGAATGTGCACAGCAAGTCACTCTGGCAATCACTAATGAAGCTCATCACCCATGTCCTTGGAGCAGAGTTGCACCGATCACATCAGTGTGTCTGATATAGGCGGCCCAGAGTCGAGCTAAACAGATGACGACAGCCCGGAATCAGGCCAGTAAACGCTGGTCGTAGTGTTATCCAATTGTGTGCAGTGATATTTTCAAAGGCATGATTGGTGCCGCCCTGGACTTGGGCCCTTTTCATTACTCATAGCCAGACCCTAAATATTTCTAGATTTGGGTCTGGATCTCCAGGCTAGAGAACTGGACCTTTGAGTAACAGATGTGTAATGTGTGGGTGCGAATTTGATAGCGTATTTTGACAACGGCGTATTTTGAAGACAGAGTATGTGCACTGTGGCCAGAGCGAAGTTAGATGTACGAAGGGAGCAGAGTCAGGCCTAAGTTATAATAAATGCAAAAGATAGATAGATAGATAGATAGATAGAAAGACAAACAGACAGATCAGAATTGAATCCCATTTCTCTGTCTTACCTTTTCCCTTTCCCCTACCCCTTCGTCTTACCCCTAGCCCTTGTCCCTCAAAACCAAGTGGCAAGACATAGGGGTGAAAATATTGAGACACCACTAGCCTACCTTAAGGAAGAGCTGGGATGATTGAAACACTTTTAAACGCAATTTACAAAGAGATCGTACCACACTGAAAGCTAATAATTTTACACTAGCAACCTCATTCAGGAATTATTTTAACAAAAGTGAAACAAGCCTTTGTTCGTTTGTACCTCCTGGTCAGGATAAATGAGACATAGCCTGGGAAATCCAGACCCTGGTAATCTTTCAGATTAAGGATCTGGCCACGAATAATATAGGCCCGCCTATATCAGATACACCGATGTAATTGGTTTCCCCCGATGCCTGGGGTAAAAGTAACATGCATCATTGCTCATTGCCAGAGTATCTTGCATACACAATTCAAATTGTGTTCTCGCGAGAACTCTGGATTTCCAGGGTAAATGAAACATGCATGGGGGACAAAATAAACATACAGTTTGATATGTAAACATCCCACAACTTTTTTGAGTGAAGAACTGGACCTTCAATATATGGCCACAAGATTGAAGGCAATGTTAAAAAAGAAATATCGTGTTAATTTTAGAATCCTTATTAATGCCAAAATTTGACATGAATGAGTCTCTCGTGTGCTTGTTATTCCGGGGTGTGAGTGGTGATGGGTATTTCTCTGACCCCTCGGTTTCAAGTAAGCTTGCGGAATTCTCTCATCTACCCCTTCCCCTTAGCCCTACCCATTGATCCAAAAGAGAATTGGGATACCCCTTCCTCTCATGTGAACGCACAAAACTAAAGGTAAGGGGTAAGGGAAAGGGGTAACCCAGAATGGAGATTGAGCTTAACACTGCTTGCACGTGGTCTCTTCGATCGCCCCCGCCTTGCTGTAGCCTCCCGCTATCTACAGTATATCGCTGCCGAACTAGCCCCAGAGTCTCACCTGTCCTTTGGCCATGAGGTAAGCAGCGATGGGCATGTGCTGGAAGAGCACGGCCAGATGCAGGCTCCGGTAGCCCTCCCCGTCGGCCAGGGTGGGGTCAGCGCCATACCGCATCAGCTGGATCGCCATGGCCAGGTGGCCCTGTCTGAGAGAGGTCAAGTGACCAAACAGGAAGAATAATAAAAAGGTTGCAAGTACATAATTTCATAAGCAAATAATACAAATACTAAATAAACATTCCACACACCCCTCTCCAACCACAGCAGGTGTCATCCTTACAGACACAACCACTTGAGCTCCCAATGCAACCAAGCTCTTTTTTTTTTTTTTTTTTTTTTACTTCACAAGAAGTACAACACCACACATACAGTACATCACAAAATGATTGTTCTATTTCACCATGATTTCAAGTATGCTTTCATCACAAAGTGCATCAACGACAAGCGGTTCAGAATAACTAACAAATATACAATATTGATCTGTTGAGGTGTTCTAAAGCGGATTTAATAAATTACCTGATGGCCCAATGCAGTGGTGTTGAGTTGAGATCACCCCCAAGCTGGTCGATGACAGCTCCTTTAGAGATGTAGTACCTTAAAAAGAAATGGGCTTTATCTTTAGCAATCACATACTCTACACTAAAATGCCCAGACATGGGCATGGCATTGGCCGCGATGGCTGATAATTTAAAAATAACGTCTTGAAGTCTTGACTCCAGGCCAACTTTTGTTTTTAAAGAGACCTTCCATAGTCATAAAATCGCTTAGAAATCGTTGTTTTGCTTGACTGACCAGTTTTATCGAAAACAGTAATATTTCCTCCCGCCCCCAGTGTCCTCATCCACTATTGCAGCCTTGCAGTTTGTGCAGGAGGCTCCTTGTTTATATCTGGAAGTCTGAGACGCGTAAGGAACAAGAAGAACCATGCTTGCAATTTATATATATATACAGCCTATATATGTATAAATATACACGCTAAAGCTATAGGGGAAGCTCTGCAGAGAAATATGCAAGCATAAAAAGAGCGAAAACGAAAAGCGAAAACGAAACCGGAGATGAAATCGCCAACCCTGCATAGCTTCTCTTTAAGACATATGTGCATATTGAACCAAATGTCAAGGTTACATTCCTAGATGGTTAGATGTGACCAAACAGGTTTCATGATTGATCCAGAGATTATGCACAAGCACGGGCAGATACTAGTTTTACTAGTATACTAGATACTAGTAAAATCAAGATGCGTAAAAACACAAGGTAAAAACACATACTTGACCAATTCCAAGCGGTTGTTGATGGCTGCCCAATGCAGCAATGTGACATTCTCTTTGTCTGGTTGTCTCACATCATGCCCAGCTTCAATGAGTTCTTTACACCTGTCCAGGATTCCAAACCTGCAAAACAGAACATACCAGACTTACTTCCTGGTATCTTAAAAGTTCTGGCTAAATAGTAAAGTGCTGAATGATAAGGATTGCAATTCGGCTGTTGCAATGTGTGAGATGGTGTTGTGGAATGTAACCTTTGTTAACACAAACCCCTCTCTGTAGCACCCTTATGTAAACAGCACCATGAAAAGGAACCGGCAAAACGAACATCCTCTCACAATTGGTCATGTATGTGACATTTGACAGCCTGATAACAAAGAAAAAGACTGAGTGCTTTACAAAACACACAAAGCAACTTACTGGGTAGCTTTGATTATGTCCCAACTGCTGCTGTCGTCCATGTGGGAGCGCTTCTTGGGCTGTTGGGTTGGGTCAGCCATGGCCTCTCCCCTCTGAGAAAACTGACCAGGAAGACCAGGCATGAACCCATGGGCCATGCCACCGAATCCATGCCCTCCCGGACCATGACTATGGCCATGCCCGTGCCCACCGTGGCCGTGGCAGCCATCATTCATGTGGCCATGGGACTGTAGGAAATGAAATCAATCTTTTAGACTTGGTCCCTCTGCATATATCTCTAGCTGAGCAGCACAGTGTATTATTAAAATGATACTTGCACTCAAAGATGATCTATCCTGCTCAGTGTTGTGTCAACAATGTATTAGGCTATCTACAGTAAAATATTACTAAGATCGTATGTTACTATCGTGCTGTAAAGTGACCACACTAGTGATATATCTATTACCCGGCAAGAATGTTTACTTCGTAGGAAAGGGTTTATTCTGCTCTTGTAGAACATCCACAGTTTGGTTTCAAACAAAATACCTTATGTCAACAGGCTTTCTTATTTACAGTGCTTGCACAATAACAGTGATGAAGCAAGAAAAGCTGATGTTATCCATCATAGCACATAGCTATTATTTACTACTTGTTTAGCATGCTAATCCAGGCAGCTAGCTATCAGTATCTGCAATTATGTTATCGTTGAGGTGTGGAACTCCTGCCACTGATAAAAAGTAAATGAGTTGGACTTCAGAGAGTCATTTGCAATTCGTCACAGCCATTAAGTGAACATTAAGACGCTGTGTGACTAGTGTAAATAACAAGTGGCTAAGGGGGGACAGGGGTTGATCTACTTATCCAGTTAGCATGGCTAGCTTTAGCACTCATCTCATGGTTAGCAAGCCATCCCAGCTGCCTAGACTAACAGCTTATTCACGTAAGGAAATATATAAGTATTATGCGTGGAACCGATGGTGAAGTTAGCAAACAGCGATTCCATCATACAGCTTCATTAGCTCGTTAGCCACCTAGCACATATGCAAACGAATTCACTTTAACCGACAGTCAATTCTACATCCTGTTAGCTAGCTAGCTAGACACCAGTTAACAGAATGAAACGACTGCAACACCGACATTTCAAAGATTAACAAGACTTACTTCACTGGTCCCTTCCCAATCCATTACGAAGATCTGTCAGATGAGGTATGTAATGTAACGTTTGTTGGCTGACACGACCAGCCTAATTTCTTGTTGGAACTATCTACACATTTACTTTGGCACCCGCATGCAGCTCCTTTCCCCTGAACTTCCTGGATACTGCCAAATTGCCAATCCCATCCGTCCGCTGATAGGCTCAGAATATCCGAGCAGGCCTGTAGCAGTGATCCAGCTTGAAGCAGTTTCCTTGGCAACGGCCCTGATGACCAAAATGTATGGATGCCCCGTGCTTATGCACTGCCCTACAGTGCAAGAACAGAATTAGATCAACTATGTCTACGATGAAATAGGCTACATCAAGGTAAACAGCAATCAAAAATACTTAGACTTCCAAATTCTTCTTGGGACTGCAGCCTACTTGCACTGTAGCCTACCATTCTAAATTTCACTTTTTTTTTGTCACTTTCTATTTTCTTCACTCTTACTGCACTCTGTCTTTTTTTTTAATTTTCCTAGAATTGTTGTTAGAATTGCTGTAAAAAGCTTAAAATGTGTAGGTCATGTTGTAAGTCACGGTTATTAAAAGTGTCAGCCAAATGTAATGTAGGCTAATGTCATCATGTAACACAATGCCTGTATGCTTTGCAAAATAACTTGAAGTGACACCTTTGCTGATTCCAGTTGGGACCTGGGTGAACATATTAGCAGATTGTGTTGCAAACCTCTTGCTTAACTCCTGCTTTGGGAATTTGGCAAAGGAGGCCTTTATTTTGGTGGTAACTTTTTTGGGGTTGTGATGACTTGCTGCTTGACTTAGAGGTAGGCTACAAGAAAGGATTTCTCCTGACTCTTGACAGTGTGTTGTCAGGCAGTAGCCTACATTGGGGTGTTTTGTGTCCCAAGAAATACCTTCATAAAGTTATGAAGTGTCATGGGGCTTTGAAGCTCCATGTAGTTTAAGGGGCTCTTTTGTCTTGAAGTAGGCTATCAACTAGGCTATGTGCAGTGGAATCATGTATTTAAACTTAGATGATTCTATTATGTAGAACATTATTGAATATGAGGCTAATGGAAATATAGGAGTCAAACAACAAAAAGATAAACTAAAATGATTTAGTTTAATAATCAATGAAAATATTTGATGCAATGCATGAGCCATTAATGATATTTCTGATGAGCTCAGTTGCCTTCTCGCTATGGATGCCCCTCCTGGCAAAAAAGCGGAGAAGGATTTCCCTCCTTATATACTCCTGCTCATCTCTTCGCTCTGGCGTGGGAGCTGTTCTCCAATCACCCCGCTGTGGGGCCGCTCATGACGCTCATGTGCGACTCTTGGGCGGAACTTTTCAGCATCCAATTTCGGACGAGCCACAGCCAATGCTTCTCCAGCACCGCCCTCTTTTGCTCGCTGAGGTGTTGACTGCTGCTTTTCTGTAGAGAGAGAAAAATATAGGATTTGAGTTATGAACAGACAAATATGTGAAAACAAGCAAGTGTCCAATTCAATTCCTGTAGGATATCCAGTCATCTAAGTATTTTGAACTTCTGTCCTCTTCAATGAACAATGCTACTAGTGAGGCTGCAAGGTCATCTGGATAGTCGCCTGAAAAATATATAAAAAAAAAAAAATATTCGGAGAATATTAGGCCAATGTGCAAATAAGAAGAAAGACAACTGTGAAGTGAGAGAACTGGGTGATGGTGCGGGTAGCTTGATAAGTTTCATGAGGGGGGAGTAATAATAGATATTTACATGACATGTCCAGATGAGCAGACCCATCAGCCATCACTCCAGATCCCATCTCCTTGGACTTGACCCCTGACCTCTGCATCACAGTGACCTCACTGGGTGCCCGAAAGCACCAACTCAAAAATTGTAGGAGCTTCGTATTTTACAACCTGTCCTGTCCCTCTCAAGTGAAAGTGAGCTGATTCTTGGAATTGACTGAGAATCCTAATAGACCTCTGAAGTTCGCCTAAAAAAGCTATCTTTGCCCAAATAAGGAGATCCGGTATCTTGAGATTTTTTTATATGGGAAAATAACATAAATAGACTGAGCATGGCAGCATGGCTGTTGACAGAGACTGAATATAAAAAAATCCAATCAGAGAAAGTGCGGTATAGGCTATTTGTTTCTCAATATAAGACTTTTGCGGTCTTCAATTCAAGACTTGGATGTGAGGATTTGTAATAACCAAAGAATGTCAGATGATGGCGCTATAATCCATGAAATGCTCTCTGTTTCCAGAGTGGTGTTCCAAGTAACAACCATCATTTTGACACTGATAAAGTTAAGCTTAATTTCTCTCCACAATTAGCATAGGAGAGCATGTCGCATATGAAGACAAATATGATAATTTGTTGAGCTCATGGTTCCTCTTATAAGCATGTGTTTAAAAGCAGGGGTGTTTTTTTTATTCATCAACAAGTCCACAAAGCTGTAAATTAAACAGGGAACCATAAATTGAATGAAGAATCCATCATGTTTCACTTAAAGTATTTAACCAAGTGTCAATGATAAAATATGGATATGATTTAATATGAGAAACACATAACAGCTTCACAAATGTTAAAACTATAATGGTCAAATGTGCTTAACTGTGGAATGGATCTCCAGAGGGACCAAAGACAAAAATAGACATAATGTTCACAATTTCAAATGTGTGTAAAGTGTAATCAACACTGATTTTCACAAAAAAAACAAAAAAAGTTAGACAATGCTTTTGGAATCCTTGGCCGAGGCACCTGTAACGTGTGAAAGCAGGGTTGACGCCAAGCAAAGGTGATATGTGAGCCAATAGGAAATGCTCGAGGAGCAGCTGGGACTGCATGTGAGTAAGATGGAGTGCAAAAGAGAAAGAATTGTCTTGGAAAAGAAAGAAAGAAAACAAAAGAAAGAGAAAAAAAACTCCTCCATTGGTAGACAAAGGCACTAACAAAGCCAAGATAGGTTTATTTCCCAGAGTGCACATCTAGCCTATGTCTGGAGTGTACTGTATAAGTCATGTTAGGTGAAAGCGTCTGCTTAATGCATGAACATAAAAAGAAAAGCCATTCAAAATGAGAGTATTTCACTAGTAAGAATAGCAAATGAATGGAGTAATTTCAACGTAACTGTAATGTTTTGTTTTGTTTGGGAATTTTTTTGTGTGTGCATTTTTGCATTATTTGTATTTGTATTTTTTTTTGTCAATTGTTGCACTGTTGCAATGTATGTCAATGACTGTGCCGACATTATATAGAATTTCATAGAACCGAAACATGGGTCCGCATAGACAGACACATAGCTTGGTTATGTAACCAGCTGGGTTTCCCAGACTGAAAAGGCTTTAGCCTCATCTCCTGATGCATGCCTTTAAGAAACAAAAATGCTTTATTCGAATTATTAATTTCGGTCTGCAGGAGGTCCTCACCAGCCTCTCTCCGGCACCGTAGGGAGCCATGAAATTAACCACGCCACTGAATTCACTCTTCACATTATTTTGCAACTGTCTAACAATTGAAAGTGATTTGAACATTTTGCAAGATACCATTGCCACTACCATTGCCACTACCACAAAGCCATTACAATTAGTTCAAAACAAAAATAACAGAATATGAATGAGAACGGTAAAACTGAAAGAAAAAAAAAGCTTTAGAGTGTGCTGATTTGACCCCACTCGATTGGTCTCGGAGAGATTTTGCTGGAGAGCAGACTTCTGGTTTCTCTTAGTAAATGCCTGCTCTGTTTCATTAATCCATTTTACATGCTGTATTTTTTTTCTCCAGCTCATCCTCCCTTAGCGCCCTCCCCTCCCTCTCCTCCACTCCACACCCAAACCTGCAGTCTAGTTAATCTCATTAGGTTTTAATAACAACATGGAAGGGTTAAAGACAATCTGGTGCATGAATGCAAATACCCTGGCCCCTGCTGTCCCAAGTGACTGTGTGAGAATGGTGTGTGTGTGTGTGCGTGCGCGCTTGTGCGTGTGTGCATGTGTGTGTGTGGGGGTGTGTGGGTGTGTGTGTGTGTGTGTGTGTGTGTGTGCGTGTGTGTGTGTGTGTGCGAGAATGCCTGTATGTGAATATAATTGTGATGCCTTATGAATGTGAGCCTGTGTGTTTGAGAGAGAGAGTGAAAAAGTGTGTGTGTGTGTGTGTGTGTTTTCACAAGAGGTCATGTAATTCATGAGGTCCCTTCTGGCCCAGTGGTGGGGTGGCAGGGTGAGCAGGAGGGCTAGTAGGCTGACCTTACTCCACCTCCACCAGACCACTGTCTGAGTCCTGTTATTAACCTCTCCTCTCTCTCGCACAAACACACACAAATCCCTCACTCACACTCTTTCTCTTTTTCTATCTCTATCTCTCCCACTTCTTCTTGTGCTCTCTTCCTGTCTCTTCTCTCGCTCTCTCTCCATTCTTCCTTCCTCTCCTCCTCCCCCTTTCCTCATCTGCCTCAGTCTCTGTCTTATTCTCTTCTTACTTCCTCTTACCACAATGGCATTTTTATCATTCTTCCCCTCTCTCTCTCTCTCCCTCTCTCTCTCTCTCGCGTTCTGTTCCTCCAATCTCCCACACACCTCTGTCTTCCCTCATCCCCACTGAGCTGAGGTATTTTAAGCAGGGTAAGACACGCCGTGTCAGGGACGTGTTCCCGTTCCCTCCCTCCTCCCCCCCCTCCCTTCCTTTCAACTTCTCCTCTTCCCCTCCTTCTCTCGACTCCTTCCATCTTCCTCTCCTCTAACCGTATTTTCTCTCGCTTATCTCCCTCCTGCCCACTCCGACTGAGCCGCGCGTTTGAAACAGAGGGCTTTGGATGGGCGACAAAGGGCTGCTTCTCTAGAGAGACAGTGGACGGGCAGCCAGTATCCATCAGACCCCTGTGGCAGATTGGAATGGATACCCACGATAAAAAAACAGGGCAGTGGCAGAGCGCCAGTTGGTATGCCAACCGACTCAGTCATACCTTAACAAACCATACCACATGTAATCCATCCTATAATGTAAATCATGACAGAGTGGCACCCATTGATAATCTACACTCTCGCTGCATTCAAATGAGTTTTCCATGCATAGCACAGGGGGATTTCTGGGCAATAGCTGCGGCCTAAACGTTTATCGCATGTCGGACGTTGTTCACGCCGAGCTGCAAAAACAAATGGCGTGCCGTTAAGTTTGATCGAGTGAAGACGCGGTCTGAGTCGTAGTTTTTTTTTTCTTTTCTTTTTTTGAAAAGGATGACAGGCAAATGAGCAGAGAGAATGGATTAGTGTGACACAGCCAAGCTCGCTGTCTGGGGATGGATCAGGGAGAGAGAGGTCCAAGCAGGTGGGGAGTTAAGGCAGACGTGAACACACAGAGGCCTGTGAGGAGGCAGGGGGACAAAGACACAGACAGACAGACAGACAGACAGACAGACACTTGTGGTTCCCTGCGGGGAGGATTTGCTGAAACATGTGCTGTTGCTGAACTGGATGGGACAGTTTTATGCACTGGTTTCCAGCACTGTCTGGCACATACTCAGTTACACAACTAAAACGTCCACTGAACTTCAGACTCTTCAGACCTGCAGGAGTTTGGAACTTATTTCTTATTTATTTGTGAAACTGTTGCAACATAAAGAATTCTAGAATAGTTCATTTTATTTCAACATTCGGTCAACAAGACAGCATGTAGAAATCAAACACAGTATTTAGTGTAGTTATTTGAGTAGCTCTCTCACACATGGTCTCTTGTTGCTACTGCTGCCGCTTACAGTATATCAAACCATTCCCTTTGCTCCAGGTCTGTAGAGCACAGAGAGATCAGAGTACAGAATTGTTTAGTTCCGAAAGATTTACAGTTTGTGTAGCTTATTTTTGCAATGTATGCATGTTTTATTCATGTGACTTGTACTTATTTAACTTACTCAAGACAGCTGAAGAGTAAACAAACTGAGCTTCAGAAAAAAGAACACTAACAACCTCTATGGATCAAGCACATGTTGTTATTGTTAAAAAACGACATAGATGGAAAAAAAAATACCAAAGCCATCTACTGGACCTACTTTTTGTAGATGTGGTTTGTACTGCTCATGACTTCAGATATGTGGGTTTGCTGCCATATTGTTTCAGATCACAGAGGTTTTGGATTACAAAATCCAAATGAAAACCATAACCATAAAGCTTCCAATGAGATAGCAGCAAAAGACACAGCCTACCAGAGAAAAGGAAGAATCACTGTTTTTCTTTTTTTGCAGCACATGCGTAAATCCCTATAGCATCCACATTGCCTTTACATTCTGTACCCATCTGATAAGGAGCAATCCTCTCCATCCTTTACAGAGAGTCTTCCATTTGACGCTGTGACACTTTAACACGCTTTGCTTGCTGTGTGGGATCTGTATAGGCCTTTTTGCTCCTCCGCCAGAGCCTTTATGTCTTGGCTGCGAAACGGGTTCACGGAGTGGGCTGTGCGGATCCGGAGGCGACCGGTCAATAAGAGGAGGTGGGGGGGGGGGGGGGCGGAGAGGGGGAAGTCAGCCAGCCAGGAGCCCTGATGAGGGTCAAGATGAGAGAGTGACAGGGTGATTGCTTGTCACAAAGCATTGTGGGTGACTAAAACATGTGACTGGGTATGGGGCTGGGCTTGCATAGGTGGATTGCAAAAGTGAATGAATCTGTCTCCCCAGCCACACAATGATGGTGCGGGCTGGTGTCAAGGTTGATGGCGCAATGGATTAATAGGAAGTGAAACTTGCTGGGTATTTGTGTCAAATTGAAAAGAAAAAAATAGGAACACTGCTGCCATGCTGTCCTTGATCATGGCAGTATAACTCTTCTTGCCTCCTCGCTCGCTCCATAAACTGTCTAAGCACCAGAGTTTATTTGGATGAAAGCCACTAAAGTTATGAGTCAGTGGCTGACATTTTTGATAAAAGATGCCATATGTAATGCCTGTCGCCGGATTACAGGGCAGGCCAATCAATACGTGCACTTTCTTTGACCCGAAAGTTTGAAAAAATACTCTTAAGAAGTTTTGTCGTGGCCCAGGAAGACAGGCTTTCCATAACAATGAGAAAAAAGCACCCCAAAGCACTCTTAATGCTTCTGCTGAAAATATGTATTGCCTGTCAGCAATAATGGCATCAGCTTAGATAATGAATCATTGGACAATATAGGACAGAGTTCTACCAGTGGACCTTGACTCTCTCTCACAGACACGCACATTCTGAGATATGTCCTTCTTTTTAAAAGCATTTCAATCTTTTCAAGAGTCGTTTATCCTCAACCAGTAGTGTGTGTTGCGAGGTAAACATCCATTAGCTCGGCTTGAATGTTTGTCTTGAATGTGCCACCCCTCGGTAATCCTGATCAAGGCCAGGCCCAACCTGTTCCTCCAGCCCTGTTGCTGCAGCCTGCCTCCACAGCAGTCACCGGCTTAGCCCCGTTACGTACGTTGGGATCAGCGCTCCAGCAGTATCTGCCTGGCAGGCCAGGGGGGTCTGGATCTCCCAATACAATACACAATGCCTCTTTGTTCCTTCCTCTTATGCTCTCATATCAGCCGATGTGTAGTCTCATATCACCCAATGTTATGGGCAAAGACTGTGCCAGATCTGTGCCTGGCTTAGCTCGCTCCTTCCCAAGACTACCCCACCCAACCCCCATCCACCTCCACCCACCCCCCACCTCTAACCGTGTGTCAGATTATATTGCCCCTGGACAATCGACTGTGATTGTCCTCCTCGCCTATAATTATGGGCTGATTGGGGTAATGCCATGAATAGCTGGGAGGTAACACGAGTAGAGGCCGAGAAAGCCCTAGGAATCTCAGGGGCACTGGGCTGCTGAGAGGCCGGTGTCACTCGTCCTCTGCGTCACCCTCTTCATCTCCTTCACACTCGTCCCCCTCCTCCTCCTCCTCCTCCTCTTCCTCTGCTGGGATGGGCGGCGTGGAACGGGAGGGCGTGGAGGAAGAGAGGCTCATTCATCAGCCCATTAAGGAAGGTGGTATCCGCTGGTATTTTAGCCTGTCCATCATGAAGATGGTCTCTCCCAGCGGACGTCTCGTCGCGCAAACTGCTCTCTGTGTGCGTGTGTGTGTGTGCGTGCGTGTGTGTGTGACTGACTGCTACTTTAAATTCCACCTACAAGGGAGCGCTTGACTCTCAGATGTTTTCTTACAGACCCCCCAAAATTACTATTGACATTTCAATTTAGACGGAATTTTCCTGCCATCTCCACCCCTGCCGCCCACCCCCTTAGCTCGTCAATCTGCACACGTGATGGCATATTGGAGATGGAGAGGGGGGACACATTTACATTTGAATGAGCCAGACAAAGACGCACGGGTGTTTGCGTGCATCAGAGTGTATGGCCCTCATCTCCCCGCTCCTGTCCCAATCAGAGGGATGCTGTTAGACCCTAATGGTTGCGGGTATTCAGGCAGAGTCGGGCTAAAAGGCCGATTTCCCTCTTGTCGCTGGGGTTTTATGGTCACATTTCAATGGGTCGGACTTTTTTTATGCGTCCAATTTGCGCTCCTCACTTTAGTGTGTGTGGTGTGTTAGTGTCCGCCACTGCTTCCCACAAACATCCAAGCACACACATGCTGTTGCTGCTACTACTACTACTACTACTACACACACACACACAGAGAGAGAGAGCAACAAATTGTGTAGGAGATGGGCATGTTGCAGCAAATATATTCATTTAATTCATCTCGATAGAATGTTGAGAATTACCCTGGTGGCATGACAAACAAAGCAGCATTCTCGCCTCCAGCGAAATAATCTAAGCTGTTTAGCGAGAAACGGCCAAAGAGCTGGATCCTGTTTGTGCCAATGAAAATGGCTTCCCCCAAATGGACGGTCTCACACCACTGACATGTGATAATTCATCTTCCACTTAAGTTTCCATGTTCGGCCCCGCTCAGCCAGAATGACATGCATGCCTGTGGTTTGTGAGACCCCTCTGGTCCACCTCCCTCCTCTGGGTCCACGGCCAGGGAGCTGCCTCTCAACAGCGATTTCCCCGCACATGCATCTTCATTTGAAATGCAGCGCAGGACCACTGGCTGAGGGCAGCTCTTCAATTACACGAAAAACTTCTACCTCATTAGGAACTCTTATCTTTTTAAGGTTTTTTTTTTTTTCCATCTGACATGTCATGGTCTTTAGAGACTGCAAGAGAGAGAGTGTGTGTGTGTATGTGTGAGTGTGTGAGAGAGAGAGAGAGTCTGTGAAATGGAGAAAGCAAGAGAAAGAGAGCGAGAGAGAGAACCAGATTGATCAAGGGGTTTTTGAGTCAGCTCTGGGCTTAAGCATTCATTTTCCATTAGGGGGCATATTAATGCAGGCGTTTGGGTAATTAGCCGAAAGTCAATTCCCATTACTGGTTAGCACTATTGACCAGCTGCTTACTTTAATAAAAAGGCATGTCGACCACATACAGGGGTGGTTGGGTTGGGGAGGGCTGAATCAATACACAGGATACATTAAGAGAACCCAGCGGCTTCTGGCAACAGGGTACCCCCTCCCTCCACCACCAACACCACCTCCTCCACCACCACCACCCTAAATGCAAGGGCTCCGCTCACAACAGCTCTCTGCCACATCAATCCTAAAAGCCTGAGGTGAAGCTCTACCGACGCAGTGCCACTCCGAGGAGCTGAACGGTCAGCTCGGGCTTTCTGTCATTTACGAATCTGTTTTCTCCCCCTGCCCTAGCTATTTTCCATCTTTTTTCTCCCCCCCCCCCCCTCCCCTTTTCAGGTTTCTGCTTTCAAGCTGGGCTCCGTCTGCTTCTCAGAGAGCTGCCCTTGGCAACAAAGGCAGGCAGCAAATCAGGGATCGGTCTCCAGAGTGCGTTGCCATGCAGCACAGGATGAGTTGTGACAATAAAACCACCATAAAAATAAATGTAAAAATACGCACACACAGACACACACGCCGAATAGCTTTTTGATCATAGCCGGCCAATCTTTGTATATGTGTGCATGAGTAAGAGCGACTGATTGTGTGAGTGTCATCTGTGTGTGTCTGCGTGTGTGTGTGTATGTGTGTGTGTGTGTGTGTGTGTGGTATTGAAATAGGCAAAGAGCAGAGTCAGACACTTACCATTGTTGTCCTATCTGGACCTTTTTACAGGCCAGTGCAGAGACCCGAGCAGTGAGGGGTCCCTGAGGAGTTTAGACTCCGGGGCGAAGGCTGTGTTGACTGCCAAGATCCAGATGAAGATAGCCACCGAGCCTCACTGGGCTGTCAGCTGCCATTTTGTCTGGTCCGGTGGCATACAAATTTGGTTTAAGATGCTCCAGAGTCCCTCCATCATGCAGTTATTTTAGAAATAGAATATGAAGTCTACGGATATGCTGTAGATACAAATTCCTCTCGATAAGAAAAGAAACTCAAATCACCTCTCTCAGTCTCAACACTCCACATTGTGATTTGTGATTTGGCACTAGTATCTATGAGGGAGAGAAAACGACTGAGTGATTCTTATTCTCTGCGTGTCTTGTTTCGTTGAATTCCAGTGGTATAGCTACTTAGAATAGATATGAAATGCTCAAAGCAGGTCACTCCAGGCAGTATGTTCTCTTTCAAAAGCATGGCTAAGCCAGGGAGAAGGATTTGCATGTGTTTGCACAAAGCTTTATATTTGTGTTCCAGAGTTCAAACAAACAGCCTACCTATGATCTCTGTATCACTCTGTAAAACACTCTTATAAGACCCCGTTGTCACCAATGGAGTATAGTGTTGCTATGTTTATTTCACTTTTCCGGATGCATTGGTGAAAGGTAAGGAATATTTGAGGAAAACTTTTTTCTGATTCATTTGGATTGATTTCTGAAATGTGGGATTTGCACGATGTTAGATGTGAGACACAGAGAAAAGACTTTGATGCTCTGACCACATTTATCTGAACTCGTTTTTTTTAGTTGTAATGGGACTGTGGTGTTACACACATTTGCGGCACCTCCGTTTTCAATGCATCATGGCTTCCAAATGGAAATGCGATCCTCCAAGTCTGCCTCACAACGTGACCAGCTACCCCGCTGCTTAACCTTGCCCCTGATGTTAAAGTGAGAAACAGGTGGATGGAAACAGCTGGAAGAACAAGGACTACAAACAAACCTGGGGATTATCATCTCATCAGCGTTTACAGGGAGCAAAATACCACGGCTCGCACCAAATGAGTTGATACGTATTGATATGATGTGAGAGAAACTGTAGTCTTGGTTTGACCTAGAGCCATGCTTTAAGCCCAGCTGTGAGAGACTGACAATGCTACCAGGAGCTACATTCACTCGAAGCGTGTCTATGGTAAGAGGGGTCTTGTCAAGTAAGACTTCAACTCTGGCAAGCTACCGTGTCAGTGTCTCTGAATGTTGCACTTATTTCTGAGGAGTGCCGAAGAAAAGGCTGTCTCCACCTTTAAGTGTGACACATCCACACTCCATACCCTAAGGTGTCTGATGATCCATGTTTCAGTGCCTCGTACTGAAGACTGTGAGGGTGGTGGCGTCATGTAGCCTTTGTCTGCCTCAGCCCCCAGACTGCGGATTACTGCTTTGAGATCAGCCCACGCCTGTCGCCTTTTTTTTCCCTCCTCCCTGGCATGTCGCAGAACAGCTTGAGCATTTCTGATGCGCCCTCAAAGTTTATGTGGGTACATATTTCATCAAGCCCCTCAAGCCCCTCTGCCTCTCTCTCTCTCTCTCTCTACATTTTTTTCTATCTCTTTCTTTTTTCCCCCCATCTCTTTCTTTTTTTCCCCCTCCTCATCTCCCTCTCCCTCACTCCGGATTTTATATACACCGCTGTCTCTCGGAGTCTCACTCTGAATTCGGTGATCTGCTGGAGGGGTGGGGGTGGGGGGGACTGTGCGAGTGAGCCTGGGACACGAAGAGGGTCCACATGCACACTCGCAGGGCCTGAGAGAGAAGGAGGGAGAGGAAGCGAGAGAGAAGGAGAGGGAGAGAGAGAGAGCGGGAGAGCCAAAACCAACAGGATTATGGGGGCTGACACATAGCACTGGCGTTTGTGCGAGAGATTCACGCCCACACTCACCCTCCTTCAGTCCACCAACAATGAGATGGGTTACCATTTAGAGACTCTCAAGGTGCCGATTTTGGTCTAAAAGAACATTGCATAATATGCTTGGTTAGTGTTCACAGTTGATAAAGACTCTTTTTAAAAACTGACCGTGACCATAAGATGATTTCAAGAAAATGTGCATATGAATGTAAGACTTTGGTCAACAACTACTACAACAACAATCCCAGTGTTACATTTTGAATCCCTCTAAACTTACTTAGTCTTCTTAAAAACAAAAGCTGCTTTCAGTGAGATACACCAGTAGTGTATTCATAGCCACTAGAATGAAGGTTGAGAGAGACTTGAGCCTAACGGTGGGAATTACAGGTAACGCTTGGCTCCTTCCTTGTCACCCCTCCTCCTCCTCCTCCTCATCCTCCTCCTTCTCCACCTCCTCCTCCTCTCTCTTTCCTCGCTTCATCAGGCACAACGTGATTAGCAATAATTTAATTAGCCGGAGAACAAAGAGAACGTGACATCCATCTGTAGGGAGATTACAATCACCTCCCCCACCCTCCTCTGCCACCCGCAACACCCCCACTGCTTTCCTGACAGACAACTGACTTCTGAAGCGGTAGCACCAACACCCACCCCCCACCACCACCACCATTAGCCACCACCTCTCCTGCAAAAGAATACACATACAAGGACTCTGGAACAGAATGGCACACCAGCATTGTGGAGGAGCTCATTTGCTACCATTGGAGCGCCTAGCACACAAGCTAAAAACCCAATCCCCCTGAGACGTAGGAATTGCAGAGAGAGAGAGAGAGAGAGAGAGAGGGAGGGAGGACTTAAAGGGCCCCGTTGCATCCATGGAGGGAAAGTGCCAAAACACTTCAGGTTGCTGCTGCAGTTAGCTGAATATATTCATGAGCTTCGGTGGAGCTACAAAACAGGCACTGCAGAAAAGGCGCTCAAACCCTGTCCTGGTAAAAAAAAAAAAAGTGACGAGAAAAGGAAAAAAAAACGGCAAAAAGGAACGAGTAGATAGTCAGTATGCTGTCCCTACACGTTCACAATGACTGTAATTACACAGAAGGTCATTCAATTAAAGGAGGCCCCCATACCTATCCGCTACCACGGCAAAAATAAATTACAGCTAATTAAACGAATCAACCTTCAACCTGTCAACAAAGACGGTGACAGAATGAGAGGGAGAGGTGGGTGGGGGGCGGGAGGAAGGGAGAGGAGGCGCAGGGAGCTGACTGGCTGGAAGGCAAAACAGACAGGTGCACACACAGAGTGGTAGGACTCGGAGTGTGCAGTAACCTTTCATGGCTCCCATAACGGTTCAGACACCACAAGACAAGAGCGGAGGCAATTAAAACCGTATCACCATGTCGCAAACTGAGCTCCTCTGATAGCATTGTCTCTTGTCATCTTGAAGGAGACATTAGTGCCACTGACAAAAAACATGACTTAATAATTTCTTAATTAGAATGTTAGTGTTTATCTTGTTTACTGTTGAAATGTTTTATTTTGACTATTTAAATTGAGGTCTATAATGTGATATATTAGGCTCTATAAATAGTTTTTGGTATGTTTCTATCTGTTACTCTATTAACAAGCTTGTAATATAAATGTTTTGACGTCTCGTAAACCTCTGCAAAATCTCTGACAGCTAGGCTAATGCCTCTGTGTCTGCTAATCACACATGTGCAAATGTAAGAGTAAAACTCTGCTTCAGGATTGTTTATGTGGACAGAGAAGGAAACCTCTCAAAAAAGGACTGGGGATCCATTAGAACAACATGAGCAGTTCTAAGTAGTAAGAAGTAGCTCGAGTCAGTGGGGCTGATGTCCAGTGGCGTCCAGATTACAGGATATCGGTTCCCCTGTTACAACCGAACCGGAGGACCTGGCACTTGTGCAGAATCACGCAGCTGGTGCACAGCAGGCGTAAATCAAACAGAGGAAGGAAGCATGCCGTGGACAGACACCAAAGGTTAGATTGCCAGGGGCTTCTGAAGAAAAGGAATGGAGTTGCATCATCACTGATGATTTACAAGGAATGTTTGGAAGGACTGAAGGGAACTGCGAAGAGGAAACTGAATCCCCTGGATGAGGGCATCTATTATTATGGCATGGAGAGATAGAGTTTGCCCAGAAAGCTATAGGAAGGAAATGCAAGGTCAAACCAAGTCAAGATGACACGTCAAAATAGAATGGGTGATTTTGAGATGAGGTTGAAAAAGCAGTGGAGGTAAATAAAGATGGACGGAGATGGTGTCAATCCTGATTTATGCTCCCTTTCCATTGAACACGTATCCATTGATTTCAAACACGAATCCATTTCCTCCGTATCCATAAGCTTTCATTAAATGCACAAATGGGTGGAGGAAATGAGTACAGTACTTTTCTAACGTTGAGCATGAATGAGTCATTAGTGTACAGGCCAAGGTGAAGAGGAAAGGCTAAATGAGACAAAGCTTCTCAGGCAAAGAAGAAAGAACACGCTAGATGGTAAGCCCACTTTCTGCAATCTATTCAAGTTTGTGAAGTCTTTATTCACTCAAGACAAAACAGGAAGCTTGAGAGTTGAAAGAACGGACCTGAAGGAGTACTCAACGAGAACATAGGCTACTGACATCCAGAGGCATGTGGTACTCATGTTACCGACAATTGTGTAGTTGTTGGTGCAGTTTGTTCATAAATGAACAATGGTTTGCTCAGGTGGAAAGAGGTGCAAAACATATTGTGCTCTATGGCGAAGTGCCTGGTGTTTTTGAAGCTTCAAAGGAAGTTTATGATTGTATAGAAAAAAGGAACTATTCTGATAATGCAGTGTTAAGTATGGTATGTTCAATCCGAAGAAGAGGCAAGCTGACAGTAGGCCAATTTCAATCTATCGGAGCTTGATGTATGACACAGCAGCATGATTTGTCATCAAATTCAGGCAGCAAAGTTGTAAAAACAGAGACCATATTATTGGGCAGTTATGGAGTGGAAGACCGGGTTTGAGTTAGGTCACATTTGGAAGCAGTGGAAGAAGTGCATAATGTTGAGAGGAGGAAGATATATGGGCTGTGGATGCTCGGCATTAAATGAAATGTTGGAGCCACGTATACGATGTCCTCCAAACTCTGTACCTTAGTCAGTGGGTTGGTGAAGACAAAAGCAGCAAGTTGTGTATGTTTGTTTGTACACAGTCATACACAGATTTGCTTCATGAGGAGACATGAATTCGATTTTAAAATAATTTACGTGTTTATTTGAGAATAAATAAATTGAGGTTCATTCTTTTCCAGTTAATGACACAGACAGTGAAATATTTTTTGTGAGGGGGCAGAAAAAAGTGAAAACCACCGTATTGGCAAATAGGCCAAATTATGAAATTGGAGAGATATTGGAAGGCAGCTTCAAGATTCACAGTGTATTGCAGTGACTGCTATGAGACCAGACATGCTGTTGTATTCTGGGTGGCTTAGTTTTTTTTAGAATAACAATAGCCTTGCAATTGAGGAAGACTTAAAGAAGTAAAGTAGAGAGACACCCTAATTTATGGGGAATAAATTTGGCAGAAAATAGCTTTTGAGAGCCACCAGCAAATGTGCCTAAGTATAGCTGAAGAACTCAGTTGGACTGGCATTCGGTCAAGGTTGTGTCCCACTTCATGTGTGTATCTGTTCTTGTCCCTGGTAATAATGTTGTGTTTAGGCTAGCTGGTATGAGAAGACTACTTGTGCCAGTGAGAAGTCCCCAATCAATAGCATAGAGATCTCTCCCATTAAAGGTGAACTATGCAAGTTTCATTGGAATGGTTATTTGACTCATTTTGGGTTGAATGACGGCTGTCTCGCTTACCCCTAGCGTCTCTGAGTGGAAAAAAACACACATGCTAGTTTTGTGCCACCGGGAACTGACAAAGAGAAAGTCTCGCGATCATGGTCATGAAAAGGCAGACTGACCGATTGAGGAGTGTAAAATATACATGCTAAAGCTGTAGGGGAAGCTCTGCAGAGAAATCTGCAAGCGTAAAACGAGCGAAAAAGAAAAGCGAAAGCGAAACCGGCATGAAATCACCAAACCTGCATAGTTTCCCTTTAATATTTGGGCCGGCACAAATCAGGGACTGTACCTAAATTTAATGTAACAACAAAGAAGTTAGAACGACAATAAGGCATTCTCATCGAAACAACATATCTCATCAACCAACCAAGACCTTCTAGATGGATGACGAAGTAGACTTATTCTATGCCGTCTACGCAGCTGATCTATTTTAATGAAGAAAAAAAAACCTGTTTTGAAAGTGCAGCTGTTGAGGCTGGAGAGAGCCTCCGGCGCCATATACCGCCATAATTCACCGGACGGGAGAAAACGTTACATTGTCTGCTCCAGAAATTGTCAGCACAGGCAGGAACTGCGCTAAACTTGTGGACTTTACTTTGATTTATTTGATTCAATTGGACAAAGCTATTGCCAATGAGGCAAGTGACCAATCCCCAATCTTGTTCTGGACCCTAACACAATAATGGATCCCACAGAGGATTTGGTATCTGATGGACGATAACAGCGGGTGGGTGAGCTGAAAAAGTTGTTGGCATGCTGACTAACACCTGCGGATATTTAAGTTTCGTGTAATTAATGTTCATGCTTAGATCAACTTAATAATGAATTGAAAAACAACAATTTGGATCTGAATTTTACAGTAGGCCTAGGTTGCAGTAGGCCACTGTGATATAATAACCTCTTGCATAGGGTTCCAGTGTATATCTAGTTATATTTTAAGATAAATAATCTTTAATCTACAAAATAGCTACATCTTTTTGAAGCTGAATGGCTGACTTGAAAATATAACTTTTTGTAAACTATTTTTACTTGAATCTCACTCAGACATGCATAAGTGTTTACCCACATACACTAATTGTACAATATCAGTTTTAATCTTGCTTGGTAAGGGTGTGCCATGCATTTTCTAATCCTGATTGAATTTCACCTCAAATCTGATGAGGAGATGACAAAGTTAATTTGTTTGTGATTTTCAAACTGTATTTCAAATGCATCACTTATGATGAAACCTATGATTAGAATCATCTTTGTCAGAGCTAATTGATCTTTGGACTGTCACTCTCTTTTGCAGATAACGGAGTGATTGGTATATTCAGGAATCCATCAGAAGCCATTACTTCATCAAGGCTCTTAATTGTCACTTGAGAAGAAAAGGAAAAACTGTAGGATGGTGCTTCACGTATAGCTTGCCCACAACAGCGATTAGCAGGCAGCAGAATAAAATAATTACCAAGTGTACAACCTCAAAGCCTTTGTAATCAACATGAAATAAACTGATCAGTGGGGAAAAAAAACAAGGTTGTGAAAACAATTTGAGCGAGAATGAGGGCAAATTAAAGCTGAGCTCAGTCAGCCCGGTTTCAAAGACACAATTATGGCTATAATTATACTGTACCTGTTTAAAAGAAGACATCAGAAATTATGTACTGGTGCATGAAAGTTGGAGAGACTGTGTGGGTGGTGTTTGATTTCTATTGTGAATGTGGCTTCAAGAAGGAGGAGAGAGTTTGCCAGGCAGCGGGATAGAGTTGGCGTATGAGGGAAATGCAGGCTTAAATGATGGTCTATATGGGGCCACCATTTGTAATTTCCTGAAACCCTGTGGTACTCATTTAGTTAGGAGTGAATGCTGCTTGCCTTTCTCTGAGAGAGAAAAGAGGAACAGAAAGAGAAATGGAAATATATATATAAATAAAGAGAGAGAGAGATAAGAGAGAGAGAAATGGAAAACAGAGAGAGAGAAAGAGAGAGAGAGAGATGTCAGTAACTCAGGCAGGCTGTCTCAGTGGAGCTATGTGCGACTGTGTGTGTATGTGTGTGTGTGACTGTGTGTACGTGTGTATGTGAGCCTGTGTCCACGCATGTGTGCATTTATGTGTGTGCGCGTGTTTGAGAAGCCAAACCCCATGTTTGGATTCATGAGCAGGGGGTCGGGGGGGTGCTGCAGAGACATGCACCCGTTGGCCCCTCTCGGCGACCTCAGGGCGACCTCGACACGACCGTGAGACAACCTCTGCGGGAGAGCGGCGAGCTGTCATCACAATCTTCCTCCCCCCAGTGAACCCAACACAAAGCAGCGGACGCACGGCCTCCTCTTCCCCTCTCCTGCCGAGGTCGGCCTGCAGCCTGCAGCCTGCTGCCTCTCTTCTGGGACTATCGGCTCTCACTATCTCTCCCTCTCTCTCTCTCTCTCTCTCTCTCTCTCTCTCTCTCTCTCTCTCTCTCTCTCTCTCTCACTTAGTCATTGATTGTGGTTGTAGAAAAGAAGACACAGGTGGGAAGAGTTCAAGCAGTAAGTGTCACTGCACTGATGGAGCTGAAGTGTCCTCTGAGATGAACTAATGCTCGGAGTGGATGCATCTCTGTGTTGACAGAGCCGTGACCTGTGGCTGGAGCTCCACAGTCATGCCTATAGTGGTGAATTACGTCCATTTTCCTCCTTCAGCCTTCACTATTTCCAGCCAAATGCACTCAGGCAAGCACTGAGTCAAACATTACAGTATTTCTATGTCATTACTGCAATGCTATTACTGTCGGTGGCACATTGGTGGTGTGGTGGTTAACTTGGGGTCCATGCAGAAGCCAGAAAGTCATGGGTTTGATTCCCGGTTGCCACTGTTGGGTCCCTGAGCAAGGCACTTAACCCGGAGCTGTCCCTGCTCAGCTAATCTCTGTGGATAAAAACAAAGTGTCGGCTAAATAAATCAACAAATAAGAAACACATGGCAGGAACGAAGCAGAAAAAAATTGAAAATAATGGTATAGGGAGAACAGTGACAATAATGCCCCAGCTATATCGACAGACAAAAATATCAATCAAAGGAATATAATCAAAAAGTGACATGCTGCTGTCACTGCGGATGTTACTTCTAAATTGGATACAAGGAGTGCTGTGCACTCGTGGGATTTGAATCAAGCAAAGCAGACAGGCAGCATAACAGACAGCAGCTGGAAGATGCGTTTGAATGTCATAGAGCAACTGAGCGCTTCATTTGACCTCCTGCTGAGAACCACACAGAGAATATCGACGTTTAAAAGCGCGAGTCGGATATGAGGAGGAAACAGACGGGAGTAATGAAAGGGAGAGGACAAGAGAGGTGAGACACCTCCTACTCATAAAAATGTCCGCCTGAAGTTAGGATGGATTTTGAGTTCCCATTTATAGATGTGGAGTCCATAAAAGAGATGTGAAGTGGTTAAAAAAAAAAAAAAAAAAGAGTTATCCAGATAAAGGGTTTAGGTTGAGGCAGATAAAGGCAATCTACCGTTGCGGTCAAGGACTGCACCCACAACTCAATGTCATAAGAGGCAAAGGGGATATTGACCATGGAAGACGCCGACGATAATGGACAAGAGTGTGAAACCAAGGTGAAGGGTGTTAGTGATAGGAATTGCGGGATTGATGATCCACACAATCGTGAAGCAGTAAAAGCAGGGAGAAAGTGCATGCGTCACATGCCACACTTAGACTAGTCAGGAGTGGAGAGAGTGACTGTACAATACGTAGGCCTACATGGCAAAAGATACTCGTACAATACATCAAGGTGTAAATGTAGAAGGGGGAGGCAAAAAGATGGAATCATATTCCATCTATTCACTGCATTTCACAATGGATTTGAAAAGGTGTACAAATTGCATAGAGTTTCAGCTCAGAAAGTCTGAGAATAGTTTTGTAAAATGTCTCTCTCAAGAACCGATTTCTTTTCAAAGTGCATATTTCAATGTTTCCAGACACATGTGTCTATGCTCATGTTTAAGCATGAAGTAGTTCATTGGCAGATGAGTCCATTTGGAATACAAATTGTACAATTTGATATTTTAGTGAAAATATCTGCACATAAAACAATATATTTCTGTATGAATATTTTGTCCCACCCTTAATATAGCATTAATCGATGCATAATTAATCAATAATGGCACAGTGGGGTTGGTCAAGATATACTCACAGCTGCACGTAATCTCAGGCCTGCACCCCTTCAGTAGGGTTTGGTGTGAGGAAATCTCCATCTGGAGGTCTCCAACCAGCTCATTATCTTTTTTTATCTATGGGTAAAATACAGTATTCTATATACCATGCTGAAAGCATGTTTGTGAAAACATAAACAGATAGCTTATTTTAGAGAGCCCACATCTATCTATTCTTCTTACATGGCACTAAGAGAAATTACAAATGGCAGTTTAATAAGTTAATTTGATTAATTAGACTATGTTTGGCCCGTTTTTGTCGTGTGTATGACATAACACTGGAGTTTTCAGATGTCTGGCTGAGCGTATGGTGACTCAGAACCAGATGGCCTACGTCTTCAACACAATTGAATTAGTCCCATTTACCCCTAATACTGCGAAGAAAAACAAAGCATTTCAAGTTGGGTGTACTAAATCCCAATGATGAACTGGCGAGTGGGGAAAATGTTGCTTCTGAAAAACGCTGTGGGGTCATGAATCGTTTTGATGAAAGGAAAAAAAAAATAGCTTTGGCGATTGAGAGTTTGAAGGGCGGTTTAACATCACAGCACACTGCTTTCTCTGCTCCCTTTTCCAAACTGCTCTCTGATAATAATCCCTTAATCTTAATTGAAGCAATAAAATAATACTGCTAATAAAGAAGTATAATTTCGAACATATGGGAATGATGAGAAAATGGAAAGGAAAGACCAACACTTTCTCCCTGGCACCGCTAGCCTGCATTATTTCATAGCGACTCAACTGGGGCCAAATGAACTCCAGATTACAATAATACAGGCGCTGGGTGCAATTAAGACAGCATAAACACTCCACACAGAGCTGCTGGCACCAGACTAAGCCTCACACACACACTCACACACACACACACATAGAGACACACACACACACACACACACACAAACACACAGACAGTCACCAGTTTAGGTATGCGCACACACACAGGCTCTCATCCTCCCCACCACTCCATAGTGCACATGCATATTTGTAATGCAAACACCATCTGCATATTTAAACTTCACACATACAGACAGACACACACACAGACAAATACACACACACACACACACACACACACACACAGTCAGTGGTGACGGAGGGTATTAGCCTTCGGAGCGAGCCATGTGGCATCCATCACATCCAGGCGAAGGCTAAGTTGACAAATATCCAATATCAATAGCAGCTGTCAGGGCACTGGAGGGTAATAGCCGTCCCTGTCAAGAGCACCTATTAATGCCTGCTGGTGTCAGAGCAGGGGTAATTAATAGACTTTGCAATCTGGAACAGCAATAAAGGCCGTCCTCTGCTCCCCCATCTTACCCCACCTGATACTAATGCACTGCGCAGCAAGACGAGGGGCTCGGCAGACAGACAGACAGACAGACAGACAGACAGACAGACAGAGAGAGAGAGACAGTTCACCTCCCCTCCCTGTCTGTGTGCCACACGTCGGAAAAAAAGGGAGGGAGATGGGGAGAGATAAGAGAGAGAGACAGAAATGAGAGGAGAGGGGGAATGGAAGAAAGGGAGGAGGGTGGAGGGAGGAGGAGGAGGATGAGGGGGGGAATAAAGACAAATGAAAGAGAGTGGGAACCTTGTCACTAACTGGAGCGTCCAGCCTCTTTTTATTAATAAACAGATAAATTCACTCCACTGCGCCAGGCTAGCCAAGTGGGCGAGTCTCTCTCTCTCTCTCTCTCCCTCTCTCTCTGTGTGTGTGTGTGTGTCTGCAGAAGTATTTTACATCCGTCTGGTGAAATTAGGTTTGAGGAGCTCTGCAGTGGCTGCATTACAGTGATGGGGGAGTGAGTGGGGGCGTGGGGAGTGGGGAGTGGGGGGAGAGAGCGGGGAGGTGCGGAACTGGGAGGACGAGGAGCTCTTTGATTGAGTGCCAGCGTAGGGAGGATCAACACGTGATGCACTGAACCGGTAGCTCCAGGGTTCCAGGGGCGTCGGGTGCCTCGCTCCGCACCCCCCACCCACCCCCCCTCAAAAAAAGCAGAACAAAAACTGGAGCAGTCCAAAAAAGCTCTGTGATATTCTGTCAAGCGGGAAACCTCTGCAAGACACCGATTGATCCACTCCTAGGGGGAGGTGGGGAATGATCCAATTCCTCTGAAAAGCTGCCTACGCCCCTGAGGTTGCGACACACCAATGTATTTATGTTTGTGTCACTGCTTACAGCTCAGATTGTTTGCATACTTTTTTTATTCTGTGGCAAGGCGCCGTGATGCTTTACTTAGCCAGATACACACACACACACAAGTGAGCTCTCTCATGCATGCATATGTTTTGGAGAAAGTAGCTGCTCTGACATTGATTCGAGGGGTTATGCTAATATGATTAGTGTGGATTATGATAATGTGGAGAGAATCTGCAAGGTTCACAGCCATATTTTCTGCTTTCATTTGGGGAGAGAGTTAATTGGTTTGGTGCCTTTGATGTCTCAGCTTAGTGAAGGAGGTTGAATGTGAATGTGTGCATCTCTCTATGTGTGTGTGTGTGTGTGTGTGTGAGAGAGAGACAGAGAGCGAGAGAGAGGGTGGGGGGGGGGGTGGGGGGGGTGCAGTGAGGTTTCCTTTATTTTTGGCTTGGGAGGCATTCAAACATGATCATGGAAATTTTGTTTTCTAAAATGCGAGGCATTATCACCCCTGTCCCCACAAAACCCCTCACTGGTACATATGGGGAATACACCAGGCAAAATGAAAGTGGTATATATTTTAAAGGTAGACCGATTTAGGTGGATCACTCCGTAAGCACACTAAGTTCAAGTCAAGTAACAAAAACAGAACTGGCATCCACTGACTCCAAAAGAGACACTTTTAATAGTTAAGGAGGCACATTTTTTTTTAAGACAGGAAATGTAAGGGACAATTAAGTGTATTATTTAAGCAATTGTTCCTATAAAATGTGGAATTGTTAATCAAGACTGAGGTGTTTAATGAGGCAATTAATTGCGGACAGTAAATAAGTAAAAATCTTGCAATTTTATTTGCATATAAAGGCAGCTAGATATATCACAATGAACTGGAAGAAGAGAAAAAAACAGCGGCTCAAAACGTTCAATGTTGAACAAGACATACTAATTTAAAGAGAGCCGTGGGACATTTTACAGTGGCGGAGTTTAAACTATTGGCAACATTTTTTTTTTGTGCTAGCAAGATTGCATTTACACACAGTGCAAAATTAGAAAACCAAAGGAATAAGAACACAAAAACGATCATATTTAACATACCAATGGACAACTAAACCTTTTTAGGCAGGCTTGCAGAGAGATATATAGAAAGAGAGAGAAAGAAAGAAAGAGCATGTGAGGGAAGAAAGGGAAAAGTTGATCTTTCAGATTGCCAATACACCTTATATTCCAAGAGCTGGTTCTTTCTTACATAATGACATAAATACCAGGCAGGTATTGATGTGACTAATATTATATCAACATTAGAAGAAATTTTGATGAAAACAGAAAAGACCACCAGTGCATTTTGCACATAATATATAATATATCACTTACAAGCAAAAAAAAAAAAAACAAACAAAAAAAATCATCTCTTAATTATGAAACGTTCAGAACAAACATTTTAGTAGAGAATTTACAGAATACACACATACACACATTTATACTTTTTAAGACATTTTTTGTCCAATTAAATCTGCAGAGTGAAAACACTATAGCACTGATGAGTGAAAATCGTCCGAGTTCTTCCCTGCTCTCATAATGCGAGTCCTTTTGGATCGATCACGGGTAATAAATACGAGGCTTTCTTTGTGCTAGCAGAAAGAAGGGGGCTCTAGCTGGGGAATTTAAAGCTAGTTTAAGGCAGTATCCCTGTCAGCCAAAAGGAAGCTTAATTGTCCTGGAGAAAACAACAAACAAAAAAAAGAAATAACATACATAATAAAAACAAAATGTCATCCACTATTTATGTATCCAGCAAAAAAGTTGCAAAGCAAACAAATTGTACAAATTCACAATGCTTCATTATCTTACAGATTTAGATTTAAGTGAAACTCTTTAGCTTTCCCTCCCCTTGCTTATCGCCCCCGCCCCACCCCTCCCCATTTCCCCATAACTACCAAAAACTTTATCCACCCTCCAATGACAGTACAAAAAGACTAATATTTTGGAAAGAATAAACACATGAAAAGAATTACTGTTAGAAAAACTAAAAACAAAACAAAAACAAAACAAAAACGGAGGGTGTCCTTGTCTGCGCCGAGCCCCTCATGAACTGCTCGGGTTGGGCAGGTCAAACACGATGGGGGGGTTGGTGGGCTGGAAGCTGACCGTGCAGACTGAGGCGTTGACAAAGGTCGTGTAGCCATCCGTCATGATGCCATAACCTGAGGAAATAGGGAGAGGATGGATGGGTTGCCAGCATTACAAGGATGCAGAGAGAGAACACACACCAGGGGGGACTCGTCTGGATGGTGAAAACTCGGAAGTAACGCTTCTCAATAGCACTGAATGGGGCAACTTGGTGTAAACAAACAGCTATCAAAGCCAGTGTTTGACATTTCCCTGCAGCAGTTTAGATAAATAATTAATAAACCTAGATAAATAACATCTAAACTGCATCTGACGCAGCCGCTAAAATGGTTTGTTTTCACCCAGTTTAGACGTAACGCCGACCAGACGAATATGTATTCCGATTTAGCTTGTGACACCGGCCAACAGGCAAGGCCTGCTGGAATTGGGTGCAGCATAGCTGGCGTGTCATAGGAACAGAGGCAACCGCCATGCAGGGCAGCGCAAATACGAGCAGACACTAAGAGAATATTACCATCTGGAATGATTAAGTGTGATAAGACCACAGGAACTGTGAAACGGCCGTGACTCAGGCTCGGTAAATATGAACGTAAGCTGTTTTTCAGCAGGTTGGCAGCTGTGTGGAATTACTACTGACATAAGAGAATGGAATATAAAAACACACACACACACACACACACACACACACACACACACACACATACACCCCAACAAGATTTTGCTTTTACTCTTGTATATTTGGCTTAGCGGCACCAATAATGACAGGGGCATGTGCTGTGATTCGCACAAACCCAAAAATGCTGATACCATCTGAAAAGAGTCACTTCCCAATAGCGTTGGGTTTGGGCAGAAACATCTGCTGCATAACTACGTGGATGGCAGTTTCCCCTTCCCACAATGCCTCTTTATAGCCAGCGAGGGGACCAGCTCCAGCCCTGGGGCTCCAGGAACCTTCTGATAGAGAGGGCTGATGCCATGGCTGTGCCCATTTGTAATGTGTTCAGGAAAAAAAAAAAAAAAAAAAAAACCCTGAAAAAAAAAAACTCCAGTCTGCTGTACAAACAAATTCCTCCTCCATGCACGATAAACACCAAGAACACTGCAGGCTCCCCTCGTCGCTGAGAATACTTGGGGTTTAATTAGCCTCAGGCTAGAAACCAGCTTCGGCATGTTTAATTAAAAAAAAACACACACACACACACACACACACACACACACACACACAATGTAGAGGGATGGAGGACAAATGCCGTACCCACATCTGCTGAGCAGAGGCGTAGGGGACTGTAGCCCTGAAGGCAGATAAGGGATGGAAACGACTAAGCCCAAAACCTCGTGCTATGTCCACTATGACGGAGAGATAGCCACCGCGGTCTCATTCCAGAAACGACACTGTGCCGGCTACAACTTCAAATTGCTACCCATGGGTGCCCCTTTCCTTTCCCCACTCTGCTCGTATTTACAAAATGAGAACGTGCAGCTCACATTCATTATAGACTGGCTCAGCGCAGTGCGCCACATTATAATTTAAATTCTTGTAATCATCTTCCGGTTAGTGACATTCAACTTTTAGTGTTTATGTCACAAAACTCAGCAGCAATTTATCTAAATTATACAATTTCTATACTTACACAATTAAATACCTTCGCAATTATTTCATACTTGCACAATTATATTTTGTAATTGGTAAACAGTTGGTTAAGTATTTTGAACAACTGATGAAACTTTGCAAATGACGAGATATCGCAGCTCCATGTCAATCACAACAAAGCCAAACAGATTTAGAATAGATATATTATACTTGTAGATCAGTTTAAAATAACAGTAAACTAGAGAGGTGTTGCGTGGCTACTATCTGTGTTGTGACTGCTTTGGCTGATGTGGTCTGATGGCCTTACCTTCATGGATGCCCCCAAAAGCATGCAGTTTGGGCCGCACCCTCCTCTGCACCGTGTTCAACAGCTCCACACAGCCCACCCTCTGGAGCTCCTTAGGAACCCAGTCCCGAAAACCTATACACACACACACACACACACACACAAACACACAGACCAAAATTGTCATTCTCCAGACACCTTCACCCTAGAAAATCAACACCAGATCATTAAAGCTCAGTACATGACGCTCACATTCAATCTGATTCACGTTTGAGATCGAAAACTTTGCAAGAACCTGCAGAAGGGAAAGCAATCACTCGAAACAGACAGAGAGCATCTCAGAGCTAATAAAAGGACACAATACCAATGGCACAAACAGGACGATTAATCCATCTCTGTGCTTCAGCGGTAGAGAGTTTGACATTTAAGACCCTAAAGTGCTACTAAAGCAAGAAAGCAAGTCAATATCAAGGCACAAACATGGGGAAAATAGTGGTTTATCAGTTTTGTGCCATAACCAAGACCATGGCACTGCGGTTGGGTCTGGTTTAGTAAATGAGTTGGCTGAAATATGACCTTCAGGAAATGTATGTTACTGATATCCCATTCACACTGACGCTGTTCCATGGGTTATGTGAATTTTGCATAACATTTTCATTTCAAAATGTACGCTTGAAAATGAGACGACATACTTTAATCCTGAGTCTGTTTGATTTATTCATATTTCACACAACATTTGCATGAGCCAGTAGCTCATTAGTTATGCTAATGGTGGGATGTGATTGGCTAATGAGACTCACCGAGGGGCGGGTTGTGGGTCATGAGGATGTCGATGCCCTCAGGTATGAGGTTCCATTTATCAAGCAGGGACTGTCCCCGTGGCAGGTTAAAGCCCCAGCCATTAAACCAGGGGGTCCTGGGGGAGAAAACACACACACACACACACACACACACACACACACACACACACACACAGAGAGAGAAACATACAATGCTTAGAAATGACAGCTGACAGCAGACGTGGAGACAGTCTCATCCTGTCAAAATGATGGCCTCTCTCTCTCCCCCCTCTCTCTACTTCCCTCTCTCCCTTTATTTCTTTATTTCTCAATTTCTCCATCCCTCCATCTGCCCCCCCCCCCCCCCTCTTCCCCCCTTCCACCACTCCCCACTGAGTCCATCCTTCACATGTGACTGGAGGGGAAGGCACTGCAGGTAGTGGCAGGTTGACGCTGATGCTTGTCCGTGATGGGGAGTTTAACAGAAACAACACAACCCCGCAGCCCTCCCGCTGACAACAGGGGACACAGCGAGACAAACCACGAGCCCTGGGCTGGAGGCAGACTGCAGGGGACCACGCATAGAAATGAACAGAGGGAGCGCCGGAGAAACAGAGCGAGAAAAAGAGGGGGAAAAATAGAGAGAGAGAGAGAGAGAGAGAGCATTGATGACGAGCACTTTGACTGTTCAATGGTAGCAATTACAAAAGATGCCGACTCCAGGCATTTTCTGCAATTAGGACACAAAGGAAACCTATGGCCACTGTGTCTTGTGCACTGTTTGGAGAGGTAACACATTTGGACGGCGGGGCGGGCGGACGAGGCTGGACGCGGCACAGCCCTCCTGACATAAAGTGAAATGGATGGCTGGTTTTCTCTGGTTGGGCTGGCGAGGTGGCAGTGGGATGCTATTCTTAGTCATTTAGTCACAGTACTTTGTATCGGGTATGACTGAGAATGTGTGAGTGAGTGTGTGTGTGTGTGTGTGTGTGTGTCTGTGTGTGTGTCTGTGTGTCTGTGTGTGTGTGTGTGTGTGTCTGTGTGTGTGTGTGTGTATGTGTGTGTGTGTGTGTCTGTGTGAGTGTGTGTCTAGGGAAGAGGCGGAGGTGGGGGTGGATTCGGGGCTCAGAAACATCAATAGGGTTTGTTACAGTGAGGAATTGCCACGGCGACAGCGACGAATGGAGTATCGAGCGGCTCGGAGCCGAGGTGAGTTCTGACACAAATAAAACGGTTCCTGCAGGCCCTTCGATCAGCCTGCCAGGAAAACCAGTGGGGAAGGAAGGGAGACCGGGAGAAAAAAAAATATATATACCCAGCCAAACAAACAAATATATATATATAAATAAACAAGTCGAGAGAGCACAATAGGTGGACAGAAATGGAATATTCTTGGACTGGGGCCATTGATAACTGGTTAATTACCGCGATACCATGTACGGGGAAAATAATTCAGTGCAGGCGACAGCGTTTGAGAAATAGGAAGAGAGGTTTCCAGTCTATATCTGTGGAAGGGTTCATAAATCAAGACCCCTGCACTAGTGATTTGTTATACATGGATATTCCATTGTGTTGGCCTTCACACAAAAAATAGAACCTTCAGCAATATGGGTTTGGGAAAGGACTTCATCCAATCTGCCTGGGCAAAGCCATTTTGAAAAGTGTGCAAATACACATGACTTTTTTTGAGTGTTTTGAGTGTTGTAAGTGAGGGGGTGGGGTGGGAGCGAGGCACAAGGAAACATTTTCATATGCAATCTCACGTCCACACACACACGCACAAACACACACACACACACACACACACACACACACACACACCTGAGGAAAATATACAGAACACATCCCCTAGCGTGCAATGCGGCTGGTATGGGGCGGCAGTGGCGTAGGAGGTGGAGGGGGGGATGGGGAGCGGTGGCCGTCTGGTACAAAGGCGCCATTGTTGGTGTCTGTGTATGAAATATACCTTCCATGCGAGTGCATTTGTTAACCTCCATAAAGATTAATGACATCCCCGTCACATAAAGGAAGGCTTGTTTCCTCCAAGGGCCCGTGTGCAGACACACACACACACACACACACACACACATACACACACACAGGTCTTATTATCAAGCCCTGGTGCTGCAGCCTGGACAGTGTGTGTGTGTGTGTGTGTGTGTGTGTGTGTGTGTGTGTGTGTGTGTAATGCTCGCCCCCAGCCCCTCTGGCCTCAGAGCCAGATTAGATAACGGGCTGACTCCCCGGCCATCTGGACAGTGTCGTAGGGAGACGGCGGCCAGGCCTGGCTGTGCAGGACAGGGCAGGGGAGAGCGACCCTATTAACCAGCCATTAAACACACACCTCCAACCTGCCCGGGAGCTCGGCGGACCACACGGCCCCCAACCGCATCGCGCCGCGTCGCCCACTGGACACACAAGGGCCCAGAGCAATCGGAAATACTGCCTGCGCAGGACAGCGGGAATTAGTGGGGGAAGTTAACGACAGAAAGAAAGAAATAAAGAAATAAAGAAAAAAAAGAAGAAAAAAAAAACAAAAGACAGACAGAAATGATGAAAAAAAAAGAGTGACAGACATAAGAAGGAAAGAAATGAACGAGCCAGGGAATGACTGATAGAAAGAAAGACAGACAGAAGGGAAGAAAGAACCGCACAAACTCTGCTGCCATGGCAACCGGTTCCCAGCAAATAGCTTGAAGTTGCCAGCAGCGCCGGTTAAAAGAAGCACTTTGCCTGCGAGTTATGTGTTTGACAGAACCCATTTAGCCTCCTATGCGGAATGTCAATATTCAATTAGAAGAGCGCATATTCACCACATCCCCAACACCCCGTCCTCACCGACGAGACCCACACACACGCACACACACACACACACCTCTCTGCGCCTTCTCGCTTCACGCCTTCTAATGATGCAGGCTAATCTTGATCATTAGTAAGAGGACTGGGCTTGGGGCGAGGCAGAGAGGACAGAGGACAGAGGAGAGGAAAGGGGGACCAGAAAAGGAGGAGAGGAGGGAAGGAACAGAGGTGAGAGAGGGAGGGAGAGAGTGTGTGTGTGAGTGTGTGTGTGTGTGTGTGTGGGGGGGGAGGGGGGCTGAAGAGCAGAACCAGGGAGAGAGAGGAAAGGAAGAAGGGGAGAGTAGGAGTAGAGAGGAGAGAGACAGGGAGGGAGGGAGTGAAGAGAGAGAGAGAGAAAGGGAGGAGAGGGTACTGTGGACTCTCAGCATTATCTGCGTCAAGCAGACAGCTTCCACCCAACAGATACTGTACAGCCCCAGTGCTTGACCTGGCACTTCATGCCCGATACGCTGGTGTTGTGTGTCAACAACTCAAGGGCTTTGATTCCTGTTCTTTCTCACAGTTAAGGAGGTCACAGTGGCTCGGAGATTAATCACAGCAATAAAGAAGGAATCTCAAGGCCTCTTCTGAAATTTAGCACGGCATATTCCAGAAAATGAGAACATGCAAATGACCTGGTGCCTTTGAGACAGTGTGGATTACAAGTGCCTTTGAGAGCACGATAGCATCACTTGACCCCCCGATTTAAAGACAACAGGACGGATAAACAGAGGATTTCACCTTGTTCTCTGAGGGGAAAATAGAAGGTGTGCAACTTTGGTCTGTAATTAACGATGCTCAGACGCACTTGGTCTCCCTGTCTCGTACCTACGGCCGAATTACATACAGCCGTCGCAATATCCTTTACCATGTCATACTACTGAAATAAGGTGTGTAGTTTCTGGCCTTTCTTGTACAGTATCCCTGGTAATGATTTTCTAGCAGAGAAACGCAAAGACCGTCCTTCATTAGACTGTTTGGTGGTCTCCCTTCACGTCTACCATGATTCCTTGCATACAGAATAACCAAACCAGGATATTAATATTTGTGTAACATATCTCGGATGGTTAACTGGCTATTAGATTATCGATGCACACCCCAATTAAAAAACGAATCCTAAAAACTGTAACAATGTCTAAAATAATGCTCAAAGAAAAAGTTCCTGTCGGAGTGAGAGCCAGTGGTTCCTGTGTGAGACGGGGAAGGACTGGGGGAGGGGGATCTGGTGCTCGGGGTCGGTCAGGTAGTTTGGCACGGCTGTGACTGGGATTAGCTGCAGCTGTCAGACAGCGGGAGATTACACCCTCACACACACGTCAGGTCAGGTCCTCGCACTCCAGCATAGACACATACACACGTTGGGTCAGGCCCTCAGTAGCACACACAAACAGACAGACAGACACACACACACACACACACACAGGGGTCAAACCCTGCAGCAGCCCCATAGAGCCGCTGTCTGATGGAAACTCTGGGTGTCGGCAGCAGTGAGGCGCCATCTGCCAGCGAGATCAGCCCCGCTTTAGCACCACTAAAGCCCCATCCAGCCCCACAGCAGCGCAGCTGGTTCCCCCAACACCAGGACAGTGTGGTTGGTTCCCCAAACACCAGGACAGTGTGGTTGGTTCCTCCAACACCAAGACAGTGTGGTTGGTAACACCAACACCAGGACAGTGTGGTTGATTCCCCCAACACCAAGACAGTGTGGTTGGTAACACCAGGACAGTGTGGTTGGTAGCAACAGGACAGTGTGGTTGGTTCCCCAAAAACCAGGACAGTGTGATTGATTCCTCCAACACCAAGACAGTGTGGTTGGTTCCCCAAACACCAGGACAGTGAGGTTGGTTCCTTCAACACCAAGACAGTGTGGTTGATTCCTCCAACACCAGGGCTGGTTTGGCCTGCTCTGCGGAAAGAGAGCCCGGTGGATAGACACAGGCCCCAGCACACACCCACGTTCACCTGGAATCCATGGACCCTTGAGAACTCCCATTTCTCCAAAGGTTAAGGTTACCGAAAGCAATATGGTGTAGCTTTCGCTGAGCCGCTGCTAATGCTTACAGATATGGCTGGTATCTCTTTGTTCTGGGCAAAAGAGGTCGGCTTGAAGTGATTACAGCTTGACCCCTGCGGGAGCGGACGCGCCGACGCGCTGACCCTCTGTCGACCCGACGCGACACCTCTATTTACACCTAGCCGGCCGCCAGCCGGCCGCCAGCCTGCCGAGCCTGCCGAGCCCTCGTGCGGAATGTTTTGTCAACAGCGAGGCCTGAGTCTCCGCGGCGACGGCGATGAGACAGCCCCCCTGGTGAACTTTCACCGGCAGGTTTGTGTTTCTTAGCGTCGTCGCCCGACGCCTTCTGGAGCGGATTAGGCTCGTTAAACGGCTCGTGTGCTAAACCCATCCCTATCCATCTTCCTCTCTTGTTCTCTCTCTCTCTCTCTCTCTCACACTCTCTCCCTCGCTCCTTTGTCAGGTCCATGCCCTTTTGGTAGCGCCAACGATATAATCAGATTTTGAAAGTGAGGTATGAGCGTGGGGTTTCAGGAGCCTGACCTCTGCACACGCATTCTCTCTCTCTCTCTCTCTCTCTCACATACACACGCGCACAAACACACACAGAAAATGACAAAAAATACCTGGTGTTCCGTCATGCTAGAAACAGGGCGATAAGATCACCCATTTCAGTGAGGTGAAACTCAAGCCTGCAGGAGGGGGCGCTTTACATTACCGGCACAGAGCACCTGCTCCATGTGACAAGAGCAGAGATAAAGAGGACAGATTCTGCTGATAGAGGAGGAAAAAGAGAGGAAGAGAGGGAGAGGGAGAGAGAGACAGAGTAGGGGTGTCACGATACCAAAAAATCAGTAGTCGGTGCCAATACCAGTAAAATTACACGATTCTCGATGCCAAATTCGATACTATCGTTAAAAAAAAGGATTTTCTAAAATCCCATGTACTTAATGAATTTCTTTATTGAAATATTTGCAGAATACTGAAATATAATTTCTATAACATACAGAGCATAACAGAATACAGTATCCAATTGCGAGCATATCACATAGGCTTACACATAATTAAATCACTTTTCTAATGGATTGCATAAAAACCAACAACTTGCATCGCCTTTTTATCGCTCTGCTTTCATATAGCCTAATGTGAATGATTTTTTTTTACAGGATGTTAAGTCTTTATTTGAAACACACACACATTCTGTAACTATTTATACATTCTATATGAAATTTCTGATCTTCATTAGCAGCAAACGTTATGCAGATTATAGCCTACTATTCATATTACAACTCCACCTCTTAAATTCAGCTGTCTGGTTGAAGCCTCAACATTTTGTAAACAAAGTAGCAGGCTAAGCTTATCATACTGGTTGGACAGTTTCCCCACATGTGTTTAAGTTTCAAGGTAAGCTACTTTTTCTCCTTGGGAGAGAACCTTTTAAGTCTTGGAGTTGAAAAACATTGGTATTGAGATGGTCAGTCAACTTGAATGCAAGAGTTTTAATGTCTGCAGCATAGACTAGCTAATGATGCTAACCGGATTTTAAACAGCAATTTAGCTAGCAGCTAGTCGTCTTCGGTGCGTCATTGCGTTCACGATTGTGAATGTTTTATTTGGATTAAATGTGCATGTCGTGGGCGGGTGTCCATTGAGCACGTACGAGAGCGGGCCAAGGAGAACACGTTTGCTTTTACTTTACTTTTACTGTTTGATAAAGTTGCACGCATAATCTACAAAAGTTGCGGAAGAACTATATGCTTCCACCCGGGCAGCGTCAGGTGCATCAGTACGATCACGCTTCCAATGATCTGGTTGGTTTTCATGGAGACAGACGCTGTGTGCACGAGGGGAGAGGCTGTGTGTGTGTGCATTTGTGTGTGCATGAGAGACAGACGCGTGAGTGACAGAGAGGGGGAGCAGGGAAAGGAAATTCAGCTTAACGAATGTTGCGTGTTTTTCAATACCGTTAAAAAATAGATAAATAAATTTTAAAAAGTAACGAAACAATATGTGGCGGCCGGTGCTAAATCTGTGGCGCATCGCCACAATTAGTCTATGTGTGGGAAACACTGTAGCCTATTGCCCCCATCAGTTCCGGAAGAGTCGCAGCACCGATGCTTATGCTGGCGTCGGTGCTTACGGTGCTTCAGAAAAATAGGCATCGCCGGTGTTTTTTCATTTTAGAATCGAGAGGTATCGCAAGTATCGGTTCTCGTGACATCCCTAAGACAGAGTGTATGTATGAGAGAGAGAGAGAGAGAGAGAGAGAGAGAGAGAGAGAGAGAGAGAGAGAGAGAGAGAGAGAATGAGGGAGTACACAAGAGCCCAATATTAAAAGAGCGAGAGGAACCCAACAGCCTCTAGCTGGTCTGGAGGAATGGACAGTGGAAAATGAAACGACTGAGGAGCATCAAGTAAAAGAGCATTGGATATTGCACGGTGCCACACGGAGGGGAAGAAAAAGGATCTCAAAAGCAAAGAGAGGACTCCAAGGATAAATTGACAAAGAATAAGAAAGATCAACACCTCTCCCTTGGATAGAGAGAGAACTGAGCGAGGAATTCACACTAGAACAGAGAGGGAGAAAGCGAATCAAACAGCGAGCGTGGCAGAGAGGAGAAAATTAGAAATCGAGCAGGCGGCTCCGCGGAACAGTGAAGTGTGAAGTCCCCCCATCCCCCCACCCCGGCTCCTGATACAGTGCTGCGACCGAGCATTAATTTCGGCCCTCACCTCGTCGTCACAGCAACGCGGAGGTCACCTAAAGAGGGGGCCTAATTGATCAAGCTGTCAGGGCCAATGAGGAAGAGGATGTTAATAGGAGTTTTATTTCTCCCCCGGGGACTAAGCCACCTGACAGCCAGTCAGTGAGAGAGCCAGCGAGCCAGTGACCGGGACGGCGGGCGCGCTGCCGATCGGGGCCAAGTGCAGGCCCCCGGCCACTTTTATTAACTGCCCGGAGGCCCCCGCAGTAAATGGGAGGCAAGTGGACGACCCTGCCCGGGGCCTGACAAACTGCAGCTCAGCTCCAAGGCCACTAGCGCCACAGACTTTGAGCAGGGAGGGAGAAGAGAGAGAGAGAGAGAGAGAGAGGGAGAGATGGATGGATGGATGGAAGAAAAGGAGTCAGAGATAGATGAAGATGGATAGAACCAGGAGGAGGAGGAGGAAGAGAAAAAGAAGTGGGAAGAAGTATGATTGATAAAGAGAGCGCAGAGAGAGAGAGAGAGAGAGAGAGAGAGATCTGGAGATGGAGGGGAGAGGGGGGTTGGCTGCCCTGCTGCAGTTCTAATAACTAGCGCTGGATGACGGATGCCCTGGGAGGAGGAGATGGAGGAGATATCTTACACTCTGGGGCCCGCTTTCCCAGACATGGATTACGCCTAGTCCTGGACCAAAAGCTCTTCTTCTGAGGGTATTTTCTTTTGGTCAAGGACCAAGGCTTCTTCCAAGTCCAGGAACTAAGCCTGCCTTGGTAGTTCCTCCCCACTGGAGACCAGCCTGACAGTACATTCTCCAACCAGCTACCAAAGCAGCTGAATAACACATCATCACCAGTAGGGCAAAACGAACCCATCTCAAGACGGTCTTAATCACAGCAAACATTCCCTAACAGGGTGAACAACCCAACGCTTGGTAAATTCTGCTTCACAATGATAGGAATGAGCAGACATCAGACGATCAAAAAGCGATGTCGCTACCAATGCTTGGCCGCCACAAGCTAGGCATCCCCTGTGGTAACGTTTCTGACACCTCCTGCTTAAAACCCAGAGAGGCAGAAGGATCGTGAGGCCCTGCTTTCACATTGAACACAAACGCCTCCGACACATGACTGCACTTTCACAATGCACGTACGGTAAAACTGAACAAATAGTCATAAGGCACACTTTCACCTTGACATTCTTGGAATAAATACTTAAAGATTCTAGATGAAGCACTCTGAAATCAATAAATTGCCGGCAAAGGTCTCCAGAAGACTAGTAAGACCCAGCATACTCTTAGTGCCCATCTCGACCCCCCCCCCCAGAGTGTTCTTCAGCTAGAAGTGTTGTTCTAGGTGGGAGAGATAAAGAGATGGAGAGAGAGAAAGAAAAAGAGAGAGGGAGGAAGGGAGGGGAAAGGCGTGGAGGACAAGATGAGTGTGTGTGTGAGAGGCAGAGGGACATGAGTATACACACATGCTCGTGCCATCAGATGGACAGAGCACTATCTTCTGACTGATGTTTAGAGAGACTGTGGTGGTCAAAAAACACCAAAACAGCCACCTCTTCCTGTCTCAGCTTCCTTTCACACACACACTCACACACACACACACACACACACACACACACACACACACACACACACACACACACACACACACACACACACACACACACACACACACACACACACACACACACACACACACACACACTCATTTCCTTTCCTTCTTGCAGACTCTCCCACACAGTCTCTCTTTCTTTCTCTCTCTCTTACACACACAGTTTCACTCACATACTACATACATAGACAGTAACTCTTTCTCTTGCTGTCACACACACAAAAAAAACATACGCACACACACACACACACACAGAGAGCAGAGAGCGCTCCCTGAGAAAGCTCAAGCGGCAGCAGAGAGCAGCGGATTACGGCGGGCATCAAAGGGCATCCTGTGCAAGTGAAATATTCAGGACTGGAGGCGAGATCAGAGCCGCACACACACACACACACACACACACACACACGCTCCACCACCTCATGTGGGTCGCACCACCGAGCGCCAGCGGCAAAGCTCAGGGATTCACCGCCTTAACCCGCCAGGCCAAGGTGCGAGGCACCCACATTAAATATTAAGCCCGCCTCAATACGGGGCCCGAGACACTTCACAGAATGTGCAAAAGACCTGGATGAGCGCTGAAACACCGTCTGAAAAATGACTGAAGCTCTTTAAAATCTCTGCAGAATCACAAGGTGAAAGAGTGTGTCAGTGTCAGCCCTCTGCTGTATTGTGAAAAAGGACATTTCTGCACTATTCACATTCACTTGTTTAATTAATGCTGTAAATCCCTATTGAGTTCCACCAAACTGTTCAGTCAAAATATAATTACAGCACACAAGGACAAAGTATTTGCTAAACAAATACTGCAACTATATTGCAGAGCTACTCTTCAGCTGTACTGCAACTATTCTGCAAATGATATATTCCATAAAAGAACAGTGTAAAATGAATAACAGATAAAGCAAATAAATAATTATGACTAAAACATTTTGAGAGAACACCTGGTTGAAACAAAAAAAGAACCAATTTAATGTCCATTCTGTTGTGGCGACAATGTGAGCTGAATATAAGTGAGTCTCTGTGTGCAGACTGTGTGTGGAGGGCTAGCTTCGCCCCTGAAAGCTGCCATTATTTACTGGGTCTTCATGGGAGCAGCGAGGGCAACAGACAAGAGGGTGTGTGTGATGAGGGGGCAGGAATGAAAGCTCTGTGTGTGTGTGTGAGTGAGTGTACGTGTGTGTTGTGTGTGTTCCTGGGAAGACGGGGAGGAGGATGTGTACATTCACACATCAGCATGGGCCAACGTGACTTTGAAATATGGATCTGTCAGGCGGGGAACAGGTGGAACCTGAGACCGGCTCTTTCTGACGGGAGGGGAAGGGCAGAGGCTCTCAAGGCTAAACACACTGCTGGACAGACCTCTCATTCACACAAACACACACACACACACACACATACACACACGCACGCTAGAGCCCTATTCACGCGGTCAGGGCTGTGGCCCTGGCCCATTCAACCTCCACCCCATATTAACGGGCGCGGTTGGGTTACCTGGCCAACCGATCTCACCCCTGGCCCCCACCCTGTGAACTTGATCCTTGGGAACAATGGCGAGAGGGAAGAGGGGAGATCTGGGTGGGGGGGGGGGGGGGGGGGGACAAAGGCACCGACAGGCTAAATTCTCTGGGAAAACCTTCTTCAGCTCGCTGAGGAGACACACACACAATGTAACAACATATGCCCCCACACAACCCATCTCACCTGACCCAGTATCCGACACAGGAATGTTTCCCTACTGGCTCTTGTGTTGCTAAGACGGGAATACAAGGCCGAAGATCAAAACTCCGACGTTGACTTTGATGAAAGTCGGATTTAGCTCCCGCCGCCTCCCATGGATGAACCCTGGCGTCAGAATAATACTAAAGAGAAACACACGTCCCTCCTCAGTCTAGCTTCGCAAGGATCCTGCAGTAAATTTCAATGTTCCACATTCCTGGTCTGTGTGCGTTTTTTCTTTTTTTTGTTGTTTAATTGACAAGGTACAGTGGAGGACAGTGAGTAGAGCCGACGTGAACCCCTCTTTCTCTTCTGTATGGCGTCAGCGAGATCAAAGAACATGCACAGGGGAGGCAGGTACTCGGGGGGGGGGGGGGGGGGCCTCAGATAAAAACCATGGGAGAGAATGGGGCCACAGACTGGACCAATTAGTGGTTTTTGGCGACTGCGTTCGGCGTCGTGTTTGTCTCGTCCGCTCACTTCCACATGAGGCAATCGGAGACGGTCCTGGGGAGCCCTGACGATGTTAACGTCCGCATTCTGAGGCAGTGTGGTTCTTTTTTTAGATCCAGACGCTCAGGGTTTAAAGCTCTGTATGGCTGCTGATCAGTGGTGTTGTGAGAGGTGCGTGTGTGTGTGTGTGTGTGTGTGTGTGTGTGTGTTGGGACAGGAGCGCAGATAGGCTCCGGCTCTCCATTCAGGCTACTGAAAGGACAGGATACGTGCTGCTGAGGGCCGATTAAAAGCCCGCAGAGGTCTAGAGGAGAAGGTCAGCCAGAGAGGTCAAACGAGCCCCCGCCCGGAACCCCGCCGGGTCCAGACCCGGGCGCACGGAGGCTCGCTCCTGACACTGCACTGGCGGGAGAGACTGGGGGGGGTCAGAGGCTATTGTGGTCAGGGAGGAAGGCCAACGGGGTCAGATAAGAACAGGCAGGCAGGGAGAGAGAGAGAGAGAGAGAGGCTGTGAGAGATGGATAGCCTGGGAAAGAATGTCAAGACTTGAGGGGGTGGCTGACAGGAATAGATAGGTGTAGAAGAGTGACAGAGAGAGAGAGAGAGAGAAGGATGAGGCAGAGAAAGAGAGGGGACAGAGAAAAAGAGAGGGGGGGAGAGGGGAGTTGTTAGAGATTCTTATGAAAACGTTGGCAAGGGAAGTGGGCTCGAGGGGAAAGCGTTTTTGGAGGGTATTGTCGTATTGTCTTAACCTTACAACACTTGGCGTTATCAAGGGCACTGCGAACAAGTGACCACAATGAGAACAGGAAACCATAAAAAATGGGAATTGTTTTCACGGGATTTGAATTCAAGCAGGAGGAAAAGGAACAACTTGAGTCCACATTAAAACTAAACACATCCCTTGTCCACACACACACCACCCTGTTAAACAAAGACTCACATGTCCAGAGACTTCTGTGGGAGTCCACCAGGCTGCTCTGGATGAATTACATCATAGTCTTCTTAGGTACTCATTCAAGATAAGGCCTTACTAATCAACAGGCCTAAACCAAAACACACATTTATAACAGCCTACAGGATATCCAACGGTATGAAAAAGGTACAAGCAGTTCCAGGAACTGTAGCCAAGGAACGGCTTTTGAATTCCCTTGCAGTACCTTTTCGTCGCAGCATCCGCAAAACACAAGACAGACCAAGCGTCCATTGTAGTTAAAACGTTGAGCTAAAAATCTCCTGAATTATGAACGACAGCGTGTTTGTGCACACACACACACACACACACAGAGTGCAAAGCAGGACGGCGACGACGGTGACTCAAGCTGGCAGAGTGGGCCAGCGAAAACGTGTGTTTTGCCCACTGAGTGGTACCCCTGGAAGTCCTCGTGCAGGTCCAAGCCTTATTCATCATTTATGACAGCGACTCCAGGCCCCACGGGACGAGAAAGAGAGAGAGAGAGAGAGAAGAGAGAGAGAGAGAGAGAGAGAGAGAGAGAGAGAAGAGAGAGAAGAGAGAGAGAGAGAGAGAGAGAGAGAGGGAGGGAGGGAGGGAGAGAGAGAGGGAGGGAGAGAGAGAGGCCTAAAGAAAGCGCTGCACTTAGGCCGACTTGGGCCCCGGCTCCAGCAGGGACTCTTCTGGGTCAGCGCCACGGGGCTTATTTATTTATCCGTCTATTTATTTATGGTCGGACGTTTCAGCTGCGACAGCACTTACCATTGTGGCCGTTTTCCTGCCGCTCTCTTCTCCCGACAGAGAACGGTGGCGAGAAGGCAAAAGGGGAAGATTCGCCCATCTTGTTTTTCTTTCTTTTTTCTCAATCTTCCTTTCTTTTTCCCCCCTCCCCCCTTTCACCTCATGACTCCCTGAGTATACACTTCAGCCAGCTAAAGAAACACTTAGCGCTAATGCACCAGACTTGGCTGGCTGGAGCCAACAGCGCTACAAATATTCAAAAACACTGCTTGCTGCCGCTGCTACTGATGGAGAAAGAGAAGCCTGGGTGCAGCCGCTGTCTTTGGCTAAGCAGGCTTGAGCTTGTTCTTCCTGCCACCGCTGGCCACTGGCTCCCAGTTTTATTCAGTGGCAGTGCACGTGCTCGACGTGCCTTGAGAACTACTGCGGTTGGGAGTCTCGCTCCTTCGGGCTGACGGCGTGCGCCGAGGTTCCTCGGGCCCCAGGATTAGCAACAGCGCTCACCCCATTAGTCAACCTAAACTGGCTGAACTCTGCCACCGTCCAACCCCCTTCTCGTAATGTTCAACGTGAACCCTCAGTCAAGCCGACTCACACACACTCACCGGAACAGTATGAACACGGAGATGAGGTCTGCTGAGCTAGTTCTTTCTTTAAAAGAGAGATTTTAGGATCAAAAGAGAATGATTAATATGTTAGATTAAAAGACCAGAATAAAAAGAGAATACTAAATTCCCACGCCAACTCCCATGTTCCTCAGCGGTTCTGCTGAGAGATGTCTAGAACAGCGCAGTGGCTCGTTTGGTGCTATACATCACAACAGGAAATGCACAGGAGCTGGCAATATGAGATGCTATTTGTCTTCCACCCCGGCCCAGGCAAACCCCCCCACTGCCCCCCACTGCCCCCCTGCCCCCCGCCCCTCCGTGCCCTCTCATATCCTGGTCATCTGTTTCGCTTGGGGGGTACCTCATGTCTCGCCAAGGTCCCCCTGCAGTGAGAGCTTTATTCATTTTTCATAAGACACAGGATTTAACCCACCTCAGCTCCCCGCCGTGGTGGACTCTCCCGTTCACTGCTGCTCTTCTCTTCCCATGAGCGTCACAAATACACAATATTAAAAAAAAAAACCTCCATATTAAGCCCTTCCCTTCATGGATACTAATCTCTTTCTTATTGCTTCTGAGGAAACATGGGCTTCCATTAATGGCCACCAGAGTGTTTACTTGCGGAGATGCTACTAGCAGCGCGGCTAAAATATCCAGACGCGGAGCATGAGAATGCGAGACAACTATGGCGGCTATGCGTTACAGCCGCGGAGGTTCCGGAGGCTGTCCTTGCAGCAGTGCGAAGAGTGCTTGGGGGTAGCAGAGGAGAGGAGTGGAGGAGAGGAGCGGAGGTGAGGGGGGGAGGGGGGGGGGGGGGTGGTCAGGGGAGAGGGGTGGACGGCAGGGAGGGTGTCATGTTTACACTGAGGCTGTAGAATCCCGCGGCTCGTCTAATAAACCCACTTAACATTCAGCCGCCCTGAGCTGCGCGATGCTGTTTGTTTCACAGGTCATTAGCTTTACGTGGCTGCCTTAATGCTCATTACAGCGTGGTCAGTCGCTCTTGCTCTCCGTCTCCTACCCTCTCCCCCTCTCTCTCTCTCTCTCACACAGACCCACCCTCCCTCCCTCTCTCTGGCTCTCTCTCACTCTGTCCCTCCTGATCTAATAAGCTGGTTGATCCTGGCACAGAAAGAAGCAGCCTGGCGTTTCCTGTCATGACTGTGGCCAGCCTCCCAGCCTCGCGCCACCCATACCCCCACTCCAGAGACACGACACAACACACACACACACACACACACACACAACACACAGCAGACTTAGCCCATTACAAACTCCCACTTACATACACACACACACACAGCAGACTCAACCAATCACAACCAACTCCTGCATACACACACACACACACACACACACACACACACACTCACACTCACACAGGGGGCTGTGCTCAAAATTTTGATATTGCGATATATTCTAATGCTGCTGCTTTGGACATGGCATCAGAAAACTAAAAGCAAAAGAGACAGCAGAAAAAAGGCTATTAATCAAACTTGAAACAGAATTATTACATTTCACTTTTAAGATTTCCGGGTGTCCTGAACTGAAGTGTTTTCAAGTTGTGTGATACTTCGCTGAAGGCTTTACCCTCGCTTTTCTAGAAAATTCAAAAGCACTGTTCTGGACAAGGTCATTATCAGAGGCAAGATGTATTGCGATACGTCTCGTATCGTGAGGTAGCAGGCAATACTCAGCCCTAACACACACACACACACACACACACACACACACACACACACACACACACACACACACACACACACACACACACACACACACACACACACACACACACACACACACACACACACACACACACACACACACAGAGCAGAGATGACACTGCCCTGGGGGCGGCTTTAATGGACGGACTGAGAGGAGAGAGAATTTAATGGACGGACCAGGAGGGGTGTGGAGCGACGAGGCGGGGTGAGCTGGAGCTGACGGGGACGAGTTAAAGAAGGGAGGTGTGTGTGTGGGGGGGGGGGTTGGTTTGGCGCTGGCGTTTAACATACGCGCCCTGGGGTAAACAAACACGGCCTCTGTTCCCAGCATGAGCGCGACCGGCCACAGCCTAGCACTCCCTCACTCTCTTTCCCTCTTTCTCTCTCTCTCTCTCTGCTCATCAGCACCGGCCCATTGTTCTGGCTAATGCACACCCCAGACACCCCCCCCTCCCCTCCACCCCCCCTTCCAGCCCTCGCCGCTTCCAGAGGAAGACACCATTAGGAACCCCGCGAGGGAAGAGATCAAACGCGCGGCCAAGAGAGCAGACACAAAA
>NC_085004.1:25712836-25719311 GCF_963854185.1 Sardina pilchardus | reverse complement strand
AAGTAAAAGAGCATTGGATATTGCACGGTGCCACACGGAGGGGAAGAAAAAGGATCTCAAAAGCAAAGAGAGGACTCCAAGGATAAATTGACAAAGAATAAGAAAGATCAACACCTCTCCCTTGGATAGAGAGAGAACGGAGCGAGGAATTCACACTAGAACAGAGAGGGAGAAAGCGAATCAAACAGCGAGCGCGGCAGAGAAGAGAAAATTAGAAATCGAGCAGGCGGCTCAGTGGAACAGTGAAGTGTGAAGTCCCCCTTCCCCCCACCCCGGCTCCTGATACAGTGCTGCGACCGAGCATTAATTTCGGCCCTCACCTCGTCGTCACAGCAACGCGGAGGTCACCTAAAGAGGGGGCCTAATTGATCAAGCTGTCAGGGCCAATGAGGAAGAGGATGTTAATAGGAGTTTTATTTCTCCCCCGGGGACTAGCCACCTGACAGCCAGTCAGTGAGAGAGCCAGCGAGCCAGTGACCGGGACGGCGGGCGCGGTGCCGATCGGGGCCAAGTGCAGGCCCCCGGCCACTTTTATTAACTGCTCGGAGGCCCCCGCAGTAAATGGGAGGCAAGTGGACGACCCTGCCCGGGGCCTGACAAACTGCAGCTCAGCTCCAAGGCCACTAGCGCCACAGACTTTGAGCAGGGAGGGAGAAAAGAGAGAGAGAGAGAGAGAGAGAGATGGATGGATGGATGGAAGAAAAGGAGTCAGAGATAGATGAAGATGGATAGAACCAGGAGGAGGAGGAGGAAGAGAAAAAGAAGTGGGAAGAAGTATGATTGATAAAGAGAGCGAAAGAGAGAGAGAGAGAGAGATCTGGAGATGGAGAGGAGAGGGGGGTTGGCTGCTCTGCTGCAGTTCTAATAACTAGCGCTGGATGACGGATGCCCTGGGAGGAGGAGATGGAGGAGATATCCTACACTCTGGGGCCCGCTTTCCCAGACATGGATTACGCCTAGTCCTGGACCAAAAGCTCTTCTTCTGAGGGTATTTTCTTTTGGTCGAGGACCAAGGCTTCTTCCAAGTCCAGGAACTAAGCCTGCCTGGGTAGTTCCTCCCCGCTGGGTCTCCCGCTGGAGACCAGCCTCTGGTCTACATTCTCCAACCAGCTACCAAAGCAGCCGAATAACACATCACCAGTAGGGCAAACCCAAACCCATCTCAAGACGGTCTAATCACAGCAAACATTCCCTGAGAGGGTGAACAACCCAACGCTTGGTAAATTCTGCTTCACAATGATAGGAAGAGCAGACATCAGACGATCAAAAAGCGAACGTCGCTATTAATGCTTGGCCGCCACATGCTAGGCATCCCCTGTGGTAACGTTTCTGACACCTCCTGCTTAAAACCCAGAGAGCCAGAAGGATCGGGAGGCCCTGCTTTCCCATTGAACACAAACACCTCAGACACATGACTGCACTTTCACAATGCACGTACGGTAAAACCGAACAAATAGTCATAAGGCACACTGTCACCTTGACATTCTTGGAATAAATACTTAAAGATTCTAGTTGAAGCACTCTGAAATCAATAAATTGCCGGCAAAGGTCTCCAGAAGACTAGTAAGACCCAGCATACTCTTAGTGCCTATCTTAGTGCCCCCCCCCCCCCCCCCACACTCCCCTAGAGTGTTCTTCAGCTAGAAGTGTTGTTCTAGGTGGGAGAGATAAAGAGATGGAGAGAGAGAAAGAAAAAGAGAGGGGGAGGAAGGGAGGGGAAAGGTGTGGAGGACAAGATGAGTGTGTGTGTGTGTGTGAGAGAGGCAGAGGGACGTGAGTATACACATGCTCGTGCCATCAGGTGGACAGAGCACTATCTTCTGACTGGTGTTTAGAGAGACTGTGGTGGTCAAAAAACACCAAAACAGCCACCTCTTCCTGTCTCAGCTTCCTTTCTCACACACACTCACACACACACACACACACACACTCTCATTTCCTTTCCTTCTTGCACTCTCCCACACAGTCTCTCTTTCTTTCTCTCTCTCTCTTACACACACAGTTTCACTCACATACTACATACATAGACAGTAACTCTTTCTCTTGCTGTCACACACAAAAAAAACATACGCACACACACACACACACACACACAGAGAGCTCAAGCGGCAGCAGAGAGCAGCGGATTACGGCGGGCATCAAAGGGCATCCTGTGCAAGTGAAATATTCAGGTCTGGCGGCGAGAACAGAGCCGCACACACACACACACACACACACACGCACACACACACACACACACGCTCCACCACCTCATGTGGGTCGCACCACTGAGCGCCAGCGGCAAAGCTCAGGGATTCACCGCCTTAACCCGCCAGGCCAAGGTGCGAGGCACCCACATTAAATATTAAGCCCGCCTCAATACGGGGCCCGAGACACTTCACAGAATGTGCAAAAGACCTGGATGAGCGCTGAAACAGTCTGAAAAATGACTGAAGCTCTTTAAAATCTCTGCAGAATCACAAGGTGAAAGAGTGTGTCAGTGTCAGCTCTCTGCTGCATTGTGAAAAAGGACATTTCTGCACTATTCACATTAACTTGTTTAATTAATGCTGTAAATCCCTACTGAGTTCCACCAAACTGTTCAGTCAAAATATAATTACAGCACACAAGGACAAAGTATTTGCTAAACAAATACTGCAACTATATTTGCAGCTACTCTTCAGCTGTACTGCAACTAGTCTGCAAATGATATATTCCATAAAAGAACAGTGTAAAATGAATAACAGATAAAGCAAATAAATAATTATGACTAAAACATTTTGAGAGAACACCTGGTTGAAACAAAAAAAAAACATTTTAATGTCCATTCTGTTGTGGCGACAATGTGAGCTGAATATAAGTGAGTCTCTGTGTGCAGACTGTGTGTGGAGGGCTAGCTTCGCCCCCTGAAAGCTGCCATTATTTACTGGGTCTTCATGGGAGCAGCGAGGGCAACAGACAAGAGGGTGTGTGTGATGAGGGGGCAGGAATGAAAGCTCTGTGTGTGTGTGTGAGTGAGTGTACGTGTGTGTTGTGTGTGTTCCTGGGAAGACGGGGAGGAGGATGTGTACATTCACACATCAGCATGGGCCAACGTGACTTTGAAATATGGATCTGTCAGGCGGGGAACAGGTGGAACCTGAGACCGGCTCTTTCTGACGGGAGGGGAAGGGCAGAGGCTCTCAAGGCTAAACACACTGCTGGACAGACCTCTCATTCACACAAACACACACACACACACACACATACACACACGCACGCTAGAGCCCTATTCACGCGGTCAGGGCTGTGGCCCTGGCCCATTCAACCTCCACCCCATATTAACGGGCGCGGTTGGGTTACCTGGCCAACCGATCTCACCCCTGGCCCCCACCCTGTGAACTTGATCCTTGGGAACAATGGCGAGAGGGAAGAGGGGAGATCTGGGTGGGGGGGGGGGGGACAAAGGCACCGACAGGCTAAATTCTCTGGGAAAACCTTCTTCAGCTCGCTGAGGAGACACACACACAATGTAACAACATATGCCCCCACACAACCCATCTCACCTGACCCAGTATCCGACACAGGAATGTTTCCCTACTGGCTCTTGTGTTGCTAAGACGGGAATACAAGGCCGAAGATCAAAACTCCGACGTTGACTTTGATGAAAGTCGGATTTAGCTCCCGCCGCCTCCCATGGATGAACCCTGGCGTCAGAATAATATTAAAGAGAAACACACTTCCCTCCTCAGTCTAGCTTCGCAAAGATCCTGCAGTAAATTTCAATGTTCCACATTCCTGGTCTGTGTGCGTTTTTTCTTTTTTTGTTGTTTAATTGACAAGGTACAGTGGAGGACAGGGAGTAGAGCCGACGTGAACCCCTCTTTCTCTTCTGTATGGCGTCAGCGAGATCAAAGAACATGCACAGGGGAGGCAGGTACACGGGGGGAAAAAAGCCTCAGATAAAAACCATGGGAGAGAATGGGGCCACAGACTGGACCAATTAGTGGTTTTTGGCGACTGCGTTCGGCGTCGTGTTTGTGAGCCTCGTCCGCTCACTTCCATATGAAGCAATCGGAGACGGTCCTGGGGAGCCCTGACGATGTTGACGTCCGCATTCTGAGGCGGTGTGGTTCTTTTTTAGCTCCAGACGCTCAGGGTTTAAAGCTCTGTATGGCTGCTGATCAGTCGTGCTGTGAGAGGTGCGTGCGTGTGTGTGTGTGTGTGTGTGTGTGTGTGTGTGTTGGGACGGGAGCGCAGATAGGCTCCAGCTCTCCATTCAGGCTACTGAAAGGACAGGATACGTGCTGCTGAGGGCCGATTAAAAGCCCGCAGAGGTCTAGAGGAGAAGGTCAGCCAGAGAGGTCAAACGAGCCCCCGCCCGGAACCCCGCCGGGTCCAGACCCGGGCGCTCGGAGGCTCGCTCCTGACACTGCACTGGCGGGAGAGACTGGGGGGGGTCAGAGGCTATTGTGGTCAGGGAGGAAGGTCAATAGGGTCAGATAAGAACAGGCAGGGAGAGAGAGAGAGAGAGAGAAGGAGGGAGGCTGTGAGAGATGGATAGTCTGGGAAAGAATGTCAAGACTTGAGGGGGTGGCTGACAGGAATAGATAGGTGTAGAAGAGTGACAGAGAGAGAGAGAGAGGAGGATGAGGCAGAGAAAGAGAGGGGACAGAGAGAAAAAGAGGGGGGGAGAGGGGAGTTGTTAGAGATTCTTATGAAAACGTTGGCAAGGGAAGTGGGCTCGAGGGGAAAGCGTTTTTGGAGGGTATTGTCGTATTGTCTTAACCTTACAACACTTGGCGTTATCAAGGGCACTGTGAACAAGTGACCACAATGAGAACAGGAAACCATAAAAAATGGGAATTGTTTTCACGGGATTTGAATTCGAGCAGGAGGAAAAGGAACAACTTGAGTCCACATTAAAACTAAACACATCCCTTGTCCACACACACCACCCTGTTAAACAAAGACTCACATGCCCAGAGACTTCTGTGGGAGTCCACCAGGCTGCTCTGGATGAATTACATCATAGTCTTCTTAGGTACTCATTCAAGATAAGGCCTTACTAATCAACAGGCCTAAACCAAAACACACATTTATAACAGTCTACAGGATATCCAACGGTATGAAAAAGGTACAAGCAGTTCCAGGAACTGTAGCCAAGGAACGGCTTTTGAATTCCCTTGCAGTACCTTTTCGTCGCAGCATCCGCAAAACACAAGACAGACCAAGCGTCCATTGTAGTTAAAACGTTGAGCTAAAAATCTCCTGAATTATGAACGACAGCGTGTTTGTGCACACACACACACACACACAGAGTGCAAAGCAGGACGGCGACGACGGTGACTCAAGCTGGCAGAGTGGGCCAGCGAAAACGTGTGTTTTGCCCACTGAGTGGTACCCCTGGAAGTCCTCGTGCAGGTCCAAGCCTTATTCATCATTTATGAGAGCGACTCCAGGCCCCATGGGCCGAGAGAGAGAGAGAGAGAGAGCGAGAGAGAGAGAGAGAGAGAGAGAGAGAGAGAGAGGCCTAAAGAAAGCGCTGCACTTAGGCCGACTTGGGCCCCGGCTCCAGCAGGACTCTTCTGGGTCAGCGCCACGGGGCTTATTTATTTATCCGTCTATTTATTTATGGTCGGACTTTTCAGCTGCGACAGCACTTACCATTGTGGCCGTTTTCCTGCCTGTCTCTCTCTCCGACAGAGAACGGTGGCGAGAAGGCAAAAGGGGATGATTCGCCCATCTTGTTTTTCTTTCTTCTTTCTCAATCTTTCTTTCTTTTCCCCCCCTCCCCCCTTTCACCTCATGACTCCCTGAGTATACACTTCAGCCAGCTAAAGAAACACTTAGCGCTAATGCACCAGACTTGGCCGGCTGGAGCCAACAGCGCTACAATATTCAAAAACGCCGCTTGCTGCCGCTGCTACTGATGGAGAAAGAGAGCCTGGGTGCAGCCGCTGTCTTTGGCTGAGCAGGCTTGAGCTTGTTCTTCCTGTCACCACTGGCCACTGGCTCCCAGTTTTATTCAGTGGCAGTGCACGTGCTGGACGTGCCTTGAGAACTACTGCGGTTGGGAGTCTCGCTCCTTCGGGCTGACGGCTTGCGCCGAGGTTCCTTGGGCCCCAGGATTAGCAACAGCTCTCACCCCATTAGTCAACCTAAACTGGCTGAACTCTGCCACCGTCCAACCCCCTTCTCGTAATCTTCAACGTGAACCCTCAGTCAAGCCGACTCACACACACTCACCGGAACAGTATGAACACGGAGATGAGGTCTGCTGAGCTAGTTCTTTCTTTAAAAGAGAGATTTTAGGATCAAAAGAGAATGATTAATATGTTAGATTAAAAGACGAGAATAAAAAGAGAATACTAAATTCCCACGCCCACTCCCATGTTCCTCCAGCGGTTCTGCTGAGAGATGTCTAGAACAGCGCAGTGGCTCGTTTGGTGCTATACATCACAACAGGAAATGCACAGGAGCTGGCAATATGAGATGCTATTTGTCTTCCACCCCG
>NC_085004.1:25670336-25707836 GCF_963854185.1 Sardina pilchardus | reverse complement strand
GTTAAGATGGCTCCAGGGGAAGGTGCCCAAAATGTAAGAGGCTCCTGGGAGAGAGAGAGAGAGAGAGAGAGAGAGAGAGAGAGAGAGAGAGAGAGAGAGAGAGAGAGAGAGAGAGGGAGAGAGAGAGAGAGAGAGAGAGAGAGAGAGAGGCACAGGGGGTACAGCACTGGAGCTGAATCAAGACCAGGCCACACTGAGCCGCCAATCAAGACCAGGCCAAACGGAGCCGCCGGGCTCATTTCCGTGGGCTCTATCTCAAAGGAGGTTGCCCTAACTCTGTCACTGATGGATAAAGATAAGGTTTTTATTTCATTTTCACTTTTCAATCTGAAAAAAAATGCTCCTTTTTCCACGACAGAAACCAGATGTCATTTACACTTAGCCCATATTTATTTTCCTTTTTTTTCCAGTTTCCCGTTTCTTAAGTGGAAAATATGAATAAAATCATTTAACCTTATACGGCATATTATTTCAATAAACATGACACTTTGAAGTCACTATGGAGCAAAAAAAGGAAAAAAGGGAAAAAAAACCTCATCCCATGACAAGGAGTTGAAAATTGAGTCTACAAATTTCCCAGACACTCCAAGGTTCTCCAGGTTGAGCCAGAGAGCCCTGTGCGTACTGCGTGGTGACAGAGCGAGTGCTCGGCGATGGCCATCTATCCAGCGCTACGGCTGCTTGACTCCCGCCTGCACCTCCACTCTCTGGCGGGCACCGCGTTACCTGCGCTCCTCAGGGATGCGTCAGCTATTTCTCCAATGCCGTCGTTTCTCTCTGCCACCGTCTTCATATAGCGGGTGTCAGCAGGCGGGGGTTGTGTGTGTGTGTGTGTGTGTGTGTGTGTGAGTGTGTTTGAGTGTGTGTGAGTGATGGACACGTCTGCAGAAGTGGAGGTTGGAGACGCGAGCGGCCTGTAGGCAAAAGGCCGGTGATGGATGGAGAGAGCGTGATGGAGGAGAGATGGAGGGGTGACCCCCGGGAAAGGGGGCTCAGGGAGGTGGCCCAGACCTGATTTGGGGAGTGAGGTGTGTATGCGTGTGTGTTTGTGTGTGTGTGTGTGTGTGTATTTGAGGGAGCTCTGCGTCCCATCAAGCCATTGCTCCGCGGCGGAGGCGATGACAAATCCGTCATTTAAAACCCACTCACTCAACCCACTGACTCAGCCTGGGAAAAACATTCGAGAGCTGACCGCCCCCACCCCACTCAGACGCCCCTACACGCCTCACCCCCCCCCCCCCCCATCCACCACCCACCCCCACCCTCACCCGCACCCCCATCCGCACCCCCATCCGCACCCCCACCCCCTACCTCCCAGCCCTCAGCCTACAGGCTCCATGAAGTCTGTATGGGCTCGGGCCGGGCAAATCCCTCTCTATCAGTAACCTGACTACATGATCGCTGCAGCCTAAAGCCGCACTGAAGTCCTGCCAAGCGGGGCGGCCCCAGAGCACAGCCACACCAGAGCGGAGCGGAGCACAGCGCAGCGCAGGAGCGCCGGGGAGCAGGCCAGCCAGCCAAGCACTCCACCTGGCACAGTGAAGAGAGAGGGAGAGAGGGAGGAGAGGGAGAGAGAGAGGGGAGTGAAAAAGAGAGACATAAAGAGAGAGAAAGGGAGCCGCAGACAAAAAGCAGAAAAAAGAGAGAGAGGGAGAGAGACCGACAGACAGAGACAGACAGACAAAGAAAGAAAGAAAGAGAGAAAGAGAAACAGAGCCCATCCACGCCCCTTCCGCGGCGCACTAATGGGAGACAGTGGGCCTGTCAGAGGAGGGAGATATACGAGTGCAATATCTCCTGCGTGTGTGATCCAGAGAGGGCTGCTCTGGGCCCGAGCGTGCAGCAGCAGCAGCGGCGGCGGTGGTGGTGGTGGTGGTGCAGTACGGAGCGGTGCGGTGCGGAGCGGTTCTGAGTAGGGTGGCGTGGTGCATGGAGCGCTGAGAGCGGGCGGTGCGGTGCGGAGCGGCAGCGTCTGCCAGGGGCAGGCCTTCTCTCTTGGCCCTCTCACTCATTCATTAATCACAACAGATCCTGGAGGAATCCTTGGACCAGGCCAGTCACTCCTCCAGGCCAGACTTGTGAAAGAAGACTTCATCTGTCTCGCTCGCTCGCTCCATTCCAGCTTCTCGCTCGCTCACTCACACACACATACACACACATGCAGAGACACAATCTCAATCAATCTTTTTTTCCCCTCTCCTCATCACACTCACATTTTCCCTTTCTCTATCTCACTAACACGTGCACTCTCTCTCTCTCGCTCTCCCTTGCATACACACGCACAGTATGAATGGCTAATGAAATGCCTTTGGAGCACGGCATACTACGACACTGTCTGCTGCGCACACACACACTTGAAAGCTATTTTCCCCTTCCCTCACCATTTAGCATAAACATAAACATGTACATACTATACACAGACGCACACATTTTTTCCTTCTCTCGCTCTCTTTCTCTAACAAACCGAACACATACACACACACACACACACACGTCATGTCTATCTTGACACAGGCAGTTGTGAGCTCTGCTGCTGTGCAGCCCCCCACACCGACTTTCGGGGAGAGTGGTGTGTGTGTGTGAGAGTGTGTGTGTGTGTGTGTGTGTGTGTAGGGGGAGGATTTTCACATTACCGAGTGGAGCCATGGAGAGGGGGCGTGAGGTGGGGTGCGGGGGCTAGTGAGGGGCACAGGGCCAAGACAAATGTGAGCGGGGCCTGGCGCCTGCAACAGGAGCCCCATTAGAGCCGCGCAGAAATATTTATCCAGCGCAGGAACAGTCGCAGGGACGCGCGCGCACACACACACACACACACACACACGCTCCCCGGGCCAACCACACTCGTTGTCACACACACTCTCCTTAGGCCGATCAAACACATAGTCACACACAGAGGCCACAGACACACACACACACATGCTACCCAGGCTAATCACACTCATCGTCACACGCACACACACTCCTCAGGCTTATCACATTCATTGTCACACATACACAAACACAAAGTTGCCAGGCCAATCACACATGATGTCATAATACACACACACACACACACACACACACACACACACACACACACAGAGCCATCCACCGAGAGACAACACATCCCCAAATCACATCACATCTGCCAAGCTGGAGCCAATCAGAGGAGCTGTAAACAGTGGTGAGGCCTGGTGCAGAGAGATGTGCAGGGATGCAGATGGAGGCTGTGGGGGCTCCAGGGCCTCAGCTCGGGGCCCACGTCTGAGGACGGGGAGGGTGGATGGAGCCGTGTGTGCTTCTGGAGCATCAGGCACTCCAGTAATAACAGCCAAGGTAGCTGCCAAACGCATGCTCACACACACAGACACGCCGCTGTAGGCAATATTCAAATGCGTGCTCACACACAGACACATACGCACACCATGAAATGAAGACTAAGAGCGTTTTTGAGCGAATTGTACGACTGAACTGTTCTTGCCTGTATCACACACACACACACACACACAGTCTGAGCGCTGGTGATCTATGGCGGTCTATGTGTGTGCAGTCTGACAGCACACACACTCACCCCATATGAACTCCACTTGTCACATGACCTCAGTGGCGTACTGTAGCAGCCCACCCATCTCTCTCTCTCTCTCTCTCTCTCTCTTTCTCCCTCACACACACACACACACACACACACACATACATACATAGACACACACACATACACACACACACACACACACAATCCCCGCCAGCCCGGCCTTGGGGGAGATTAACACAAGCATGCAGCTCTCAAACACCAGACAGAGGCACCCACCACCACCCTCCCACCCTACCGCCAGGCCCACACCCTTCAAACGCCCCTCACTCTCTTCCCAAATCCACACACACACACACACACACACACACACACACACACACTATTCATGCCTCAAACACACACTCAGCACACAAACATTCTCTGTCTCAAACACACTAACAGCAGCTTTCCTCCCTCCCCCTTTCTTTCTTTCTTTCTCTCTTATAGTCACACACACACAGTTGCGCTGTCTCAGACACTCAGATATCCTCTCAATCTGCCACACACACACATACACACCTAGTCCCGCCCTGTTGTCCTTGATAGTCTGAGTCCCAGGCACCTTGCTGACAGAGACAGAGCAGAGACATGGCCGTCAGGACAGATAAATGACCCTTTAATGCTCCTGAAAGGGCACTCGGCAGGGAAAAAATGTGTTTTCTCTTCTCCTCAATCACACACACTCTCTCTCACACACACAGACACACACACACACACCAGAGGTCATGAGACTACAGTCAAGTGTGTTTAAACGACCAACCGTAGGCTCTGCCATAGGGAAAAAACAACCAAACATCTCATTTGGGAAATAAAAGCAAACAGTAAAACACACACACACACACACACAGACACACACCATGTGATAAGCACATTTAACGATTATTGCGAGAGCGCTTGTTTTGCTGTGTTTACTAGTCTTCATGTTGCCCACCCAGTCTTAAGTCTGGAGTGGGATTGCTGTATGTGGATAGAACATTGTTTTGTTTGTGCTTAATCAAAGATGCTTACAGTCGCGTGTGTGTGTGCGTGTGCGTTGGGGGGGGGGGGGGGGGGGGGGACGAATGAAACAAGAGTAAGAACCAATGAATGAGTGAAGGAGATGGGCCGAGAAAGACAAAGAGAGGGAGAGAAAAACAGATAGGGACTGTGTGTGCAAAACAGAAAAGTACAGAGTAAAGAGTAAAGAGGATAAACATAGAGTGAACCAGTGTGTGTGTGTGGTGTAGGCGATGCTTTATGCACCCTTGAATGTCAAAGCTGTATCATCTCTGAGAATATTTGAATCCTTTCTGTACAGAAATGTTCTGCTGTGAAGACTCATAAAGAATTCCTGTGTGTGAGAGAAAGAGAGATAGAGAGAGGATAGACATAGAGTTTGAGTGTGTGTGTGTGTGTGTGTGTGTGCGCGTGCGCGCGCGCTCATCTGCAGCCCCCCTGGAGAGGCCCTCAGGGGTCAGGCCCAGGTCTGATCATCGGCCCCCGACAAAAGCACCAGGATGTTCCTGAACAAAAGGCCACTTCCTGAAAGAGGGGAGCCTGGGAATTTCTGCTTCTGTGGTGCAACAGGCGAACGAGCAACGCAAGGAAATGGACATGGCCTGCTCTCCTCTCCTTCTCGATCTCCCTCTCTCCATCTCTCTCCTCTACTCTACTGTCCTCTCTCTCTCTGTCTCCCTTCATTCCCCTTTTCTGTCCTCTACGCTCTTCTTTCTCTCTCTCTTTTACTCCTCTCTCTCTCTCTCTCTCTCTCTGTCCAGAGCAGAGCCCTCTAAACTCACTTACGGCCAGACAATGACATTATTACCACTGGCATTAATGCATTCAATAGCTTTAGCATTTTGTAAATGCATTGGTTTAGTGGCCTGGGCGCTCTCTTCCCATGGGTTGAAATTTATACTACTCGTGCATACACACACACACACACACACGCACACAAACATTTTCAGTGTATTCAGTGGCAGCGCATGACCTTTGCAGAATGAATAAATGAATAAAAAGTGCTTAAGTGACAAAAATCAGCATAGGGACAGGCTTTCCTCTACGGGGAGTAGCCCCACACACACAGACACACACACACACAGGCACACATGCACACCTCTGCACAATGCGCATTTAAGCGGCTTTATGTTGACCTATTCCGATGTGGGTGTCGGGAGCTGACATGAAATATGGAGGGGGGGAGAGCTTAACCTCCATTTCTCCAGCGCCTCAGACAGACGAGACAACAGGGCCGGCCGCTTTAAGCCGTTGTGTACTGGCCCACATCAAACAGCCTCCGGCTCCACACACTACACTGATACGGCGTCAGGGATCTGAGCCCGACACCTATACACACCAAGACAGAAGCGAAGCCGAGGATGGAGAGAGACAGAGAGAGGGGATGAGAGAGAGAGAGAGAGAGAGAAGGATATGGAGAGCGAGAGAGAGAGAGATGATAGAGAAAGAAAGACACAGACATGCTGAGGGGCAGACAGACAGACTGATGCTCAGCGTCTGAAAATCTCTCAAAGAAAGAGAGATGCAGAAAAAGAGAGCGCAAGAGAGAGAGAGAGAGAGAGACGGAGAGAGGGAGGACTGAAGGGGGGGGGGTGCTCTCAGCCGAGGTGGCTGACCCTGTGGCCTTGGGAATTCCTTTGTGGCTGGGCTCAGGCGGCCAAGAGACACACACAATGGTCTAATCCCTGCAGGGGGAGGCGGGGTGGCCATGAGCACACACACACGCACACACACACATATGCACACACATGCACACACACACGCACACACACTTCCTAAGCCCACAGATGTACCGTACCACTTGTTGCAATAGCAAATAGAGGTAAGACACTGGCCCTGTGGCACACAAACAACACAAACAGATAGCATCCCCACCGCACCCAGACCCAGAGAGAGTGAGGAGCGAACGCACCCAGAGCCAGACAGAGTGAGGAGCGGAATCCTTCAGAGAGAACCGTGCTTTTGGCCCTGGCATCATTAGAACACTGCTGTCTGTCTGAGGGGGTGGAACGTGGAACGTGGAACGTGGAACGTCTACCTTGCCTTTAGGGCCGGGAAAAACGAAAGAGGCCTTCTACTACATCATGTTCCACAAATGGTAAAAGTCTGCACAACAGGTCTTAAAATCAATGACCCTGATATTTTCCCAGCTACAGATTATAGCAGATAGAAAAAAATAAATATATATATCTCCACATTTTTCGAGCCGGTGTCTGGCTGATGTCTTTCTGCAGTGGTCCCCCCCCCCCCCTGCTCTCCAAGCTGCCGTTTATCAGCACTCCTCCTCCTCCCCTCCTCACCGAGCCACTCATTCTATTCAGCACGGCTGTCTCGCCGAGCCTGCACAGAGTCCATCAGCAGCGGCCCCTCAGGAGGGTGTGTGTGTGTGTGTGTGAGGGGTGGTTCTGATGTGTGTGTGTGTGTGTGTGTGTGTGTGTGTGTGTGTGTGTGCGCACGTGCGTGCCACAGTCATATCTGAGGGGTCTCTGGTCTCTAGGAGATTTTGAAGATGGTGGTGGGCAGAAGAAATATGAGAGAGAAAGTGGAGCAGAGAGGATACTGTCAAGAAGACAGAAGGCAGAGTAACGGGCACCCCCCCACACACACACACACACACACACACACACACACACACACACACACACACACACACACACACACACACACACACACACACACACACACACACACACACACACACACACACACACACACACACACACAGGTATTTTCTTTAGTATGCATCAGTTCTGAGTACTAGTATAAGTAGTAGTGGAGTAAGGAGTAAGGAGAAAATGTGTGTGTGTGTGTGCATGTGTGTGAGAGAGAGAGTGTGAGTGTGAGAGAGAGAAACAGAGAGAGTGTGAGTGTGTGTATGTGAGAGAAAGAGAAAGAGAGAGTGTGTGTGTGTTTGTGTGTTGGGACTGAGGGACTCGGTGGGTTCAGCTGCACTATGATGGGAGCAAATGGCCGTGTCCCCAGGCTGCTGAGGGTGGCTGTCAGTGTCCAGGCTGCGCTGGGCTCCGGTCCCTGGCCAGCGCCAACACGGCCAGAGCAGAGAACGAGACACGCTGGGCTGGCCGTCCACAAATGCAGCGTGACGGGGGGGGGGGGGGGGGGGGCACCTCGTGCCCGGGTCAAGCTATGCCTCTCACGGCCCGGGGCACGCACAGACAAGTGTGAGGGAGGATGCAGGGCAGAACCACAAACACACACACACACACACAGAAAGAGGAAAAAAAAAAAAAGAAAACACACACACACCAAAACACACGCGCACTCTCAGACAAGGCCACCCAGGCAGTGGACTGCTGATCAAGCAGGTAAGTTATCTAAGAGCTGCCAGTGTTTAGACAAGTGGTTTTGTATTTGCGTGTGTGTGTGTGTGTGTGTCTGTGTGTGTGTGTGTGAGTGTGTGTGTGTGTGTGTGTCCGTGCCTGCATCTGTGTGTGGCACCGAGGAGCGACCCATCAGACTCCCACAGGGCCGGCCGACTGTCACAACAGACACTTAGCAGCTCTCACGCTGAAGGCCCACGGGGGGACTCCTTCCTCTCCCATTCCCCCCCATCCAGTTTCCCATTTCCCCTCCGTCTGTTACTCTAGGCAAGTGTGTGTGTGTGCGTGTGTGCATGGAGTGGGGATGAGTGGAATACCCCAAACCACCTAACCTCCAGAAAAACACAAAAAAAAACACACACACACGCACATGTTGAGTGCTAATTATAGGTGGAAACAGGATGGCATCCTGACCCACATTCCTATTCTGGGCCTGATGTAAACACTGACAATGGCCCAGGGAGGAAGCCTGAAGACTCCTGAAGGCTCCCGACGTGTCAGACGGGGCTATTCCCGGAGCGGGGAGACGAGCGCTCCTTCATGCGTTCCTGTCTTTTTCCTTCTCTAGGGCTGGACGGGAGCGGAGGATGAAACGCGTAGGTGAAGCAAACAGGAAGAGGCGTAGGGTGGGTGGGGGCGGGTGAGGGTGGAGGGTGGAGGAGGGGGCCTGAAGACGAGGCCAAGGGGTTCGGCTCCTTCCCAAGCCCAGCAGCGGTCGAATCGCTCTATTCCCACGGTGGTTTTTCAGAGTTCCGCTGCTCGACACACACACACACACACACACCGAGACGCTTGGCTCAGGGTGCTGGGATCAGCGTGTTGCAGTAACACACGTGTCATTTAACCTGCCCGCGCAGTGGGTGAAACGTGACACTGCGAACGGGGGAGAAAGGTGCGGACTCCTGGGAACCCGACTGCTACCACTCCACTCCCCTTCATACACACACACACACACACACACACACACACACACACACAGAGCCATCTCGCACAAACCACAAAGGCAGAGTTTCAGGTGGGAGGAATTCTATTGCAAGGCTAACAGGAAAGCAGGAAAAAAGGGGACTGTCTGACTTTAAAGATCTGTCACACAGACACAATAACAGCCAACAGATCGCCTAAATGTGTATGGAAATTCACTCTAAAGTAAATTAATAAAAATGAATCAATTCATTCATTAAAAAAAATCCCCAGGCAACATTTAAATCCTGAATGGACAGACAAGCAGTTGTCCCGACAACAAAGGGAATTATGGGAAGACTCACCATGGCGTCCCGTATATTCGAAAGCCCTTGATGGTGACGTCCGAGTCTTGCAGGTAAACACAGTTCGTGAGCAGGGACTGAACATTGTCAAAGTCCTCGGGTTTCAACTTGGACACCGACGGAAAGCGATAGTAATCCTGCTTGACCAGGTCGGACATGAAGTCTTTGTCGAAGGTCAGCTCGTGGTTCCCAGCGATCACCACCTTGAACTCGTATGGGAGGCCACCTGTCAAGAGGGGAGAGTAAAGACACACACAAGACACGTGAAACACGGCACGAGGAGGCACAATCATATTTGCACGTCAAAATGGAGAAGAGACACGTGAGCAATTTATAAAGAAAGATAAATGACAAGCACCTAGAACATCTGGTTGTGGAGAGAACATTCATCAAGTATGAACATTGATAATGACAATTACAGTAACACACACACACACACACACACACACACACACACACACACACACACACACACACACACACACACACACACACACACACACACAGACACACACACACACACACACACACTCTCCTTCTTTCTCACGCTCTCTCTCTCTCTCGCTAACTCTTGTCCAGTAAATTAGCTAGGTCAGGAAGTTTTAGTGGACCTTAGCTGGGGAGAGGACAGCCAGAGTGAGAGGAGTCCCCTCAACGCTCTTCATCTCACTTTGAAAAACACATGTCCATGGCAGGCTCGTTACTCCACACAGCTACAAGATTACACTTACAGCTGTGTGAGAGTGAGAGAGTGTGTGTGTGTGTGTGTGTGTGTGTGTGTGTGCGTGTGTGTCTTGGCAAAGCTCTTAGTTATGCTGCTGACACAGTAATGTCTTACTCTTTAATGTGGGTCACCGCGCAGGAGAATGAGGGGGGGGGGGGAGAGGAAATATATTTCACCAACCCACTGACATCATTTAAAAAGGCGGGGGCGCAGGATCACAAACCCAGGTGAAGGCTCTGCTTGTCCCTAATGGGCCACCGTTGCCTCTTTTCACCCCTTGTGAGTCTCCGGGAGCGAGGAGGGAGGGAAAGAGAGAGAGAGAGAGAGAGAGAGAGAAAAAGGTCTGGAGCGGACCCAAAATAGCCCCGAACATCTATTAAAGTCAGGGCGGCGTTTTTTCAATTTCTGGTGTTTTGACCTTTCCCTCCTCTGGTTGGCGAGGGCCTTTTGTGCAGCGCGCCGGTGATGGCACACGAGGGGGACGCCGCGTTCCTCACCGCGCTCTGATTGAGCACTCAGCCCCAGCTGGTAGCGCTCTTCAGCGCTCCTCCGCAGGGCCGGCCGAGAGGACCGGTGCACACACACACACACACTCACACACACACACACACACACACACACACACACACACACACACACGTAGTACACACATACAGTAGGCACACACTCACGAACAGACACACACTCACGGTAAGATACAGAAACAGAGACAGACATGCAGGCAGACAATGACATTCCTACAGATGAGAAACAAACAAAAAAAATCACACAATCTCTCTCTCACTTTCGCACACACACACACGCATACAGACACAATTACAGATAAGATGGCTACAACCACTGCAACATTTCACAGCATCACAAATGTTGTTGCTGTCAGTATAGACAATTTCAAGGAGTATAAAGGCTCCTGATAATCAACAAAGTAACTTTTAATTAAAAGAAGATATTTAAAGATTTGCTTCCAGCTGTTCAATGCCAAACAATGTAGAAAATAATATTTTCCAAGTCTAGTATGATTATCATCTAAAAAAAGGTCATCTTACAAGATCAAGTGATTAAAAAAAATAAATCAAATGAAGAAGACAAAAATAAAGATGGAAAGAGAGAGAGAGCGAGAGAATATTCATAATGATATTGTCCTAAACTAAAGGTATACTGATCTGTACATGTATGTATGTATGTATGTGTGTGTGTATGTATGTATGTACTGTATGTATGTATATATGTATGTATGTGTTTGTATGTCTGTGTTTGTATTTATGTATATATCAGGTCGTTGCAAATAAATATATGTATGTATGTGCGAGTATGTATATGTACATGTATGCATACTGTATGTGTACAGTATACAGCCATTATTATGTTTCTGTGTTATTGTTACACTATGATATATATTTGTATGACTGCTTTGGCAACATGAATATCTTATTTGTCATGCCAATAAAGCCTTTTTGAATTTGAATTTGAGAGAGAGGGAGGAATAGAATATAGAATATAGTTTACGGTTAGCGCTGCTCGATTTTGATAAAAATCAAAATAACGACTATTTTGGTCAAAATGGCAATAAACGATGATCAATTAACGATTATTCATGGGGGTGGGGGTGGGGTTGGGAAGGGGTACATTAGTCATATCTGTTATTTCTACAACCCCAGAAAAATATCACTAATAATATGCTATAATAATTTGTATAACTTAAATAAGTCTTAAATTCTACTTTTTCATAACATTACATCCTGCAGATGCATTACATTGTGATTAGGCCTCCATTCTGTGGTGTGTGGCATATTCAGACATTTTAGATTACAGTTTTTACAGTCTACAGTCTACAGTATGATTAAATCCAATGACATGTTCGCTAATGATCTGATAAAAAAATGCCCTTTTCTACTTCTGTCATGTGTAGGCTTGCCTACATCTCTGCTTGTATCTGCAGTGCATAGCAGCTGCTCTCCGTAGCAGCATATTAGCAGCTTTTCTCTTTGACCTCCCTTAGCATTTTTCATTTGTTATTTTTTCTTGGCTCTCTACTTCACCTGCCAAAGCAGTACTGGTTGAAACTACTGGTTGAAACCACTGGTTGTTGGCTGGATAGCTAATATATAAGACAGTCATGCTGGTTGGAGTGATTAGTTTCCCCATGGGTTTTTCGAAGTTTGAAACTTTAAATGTAGGCTAACGAGAGACTTCTCTGGATCTTGGGAAATACGTTTCATAATTCATTGGGACTAAAGGAGCACGCAATCAGTACGGTAACATTTGTTGTCCTCTTGCACTAGAGGTAGAGGCTATTCGACAAGCTGTAACAGGCTGATTAAAAAAACAAGCCTGTTCTAACGTTAGATTAGCCATCTTGCCATAAATTCTGAGTGGTTTGGTCACCTCTATTGACAGTGATAATAACAGACTTAGTTACAATGTCAGCGTGGTTCATGATCCTACCGACTGCACGAGCACACACACACAAATCTATTTCTTAACGTAATGTGTCAATATAATATTTTTTTCTCTCGATTAAACGATTTTTGTGATTGTTTGGAGCCAAAATCGAGATTGAAATTGATATTCAACTAATTACACAGCCCTAATGATGGTAAAAAAAAAATCCCTACATAATAAACGATTCCAAAAGATAGAACATTCTGTGAAAGACATTTCTAGATCTCTGCCTAGAGCAGGCTAGACGGAACTGCGCCGTGGACCCGGCACAGCACTGCCTCAGCTGGAGTGGGCGTCTGCAGCCCCCTGCTCTCCCATCTCCCATGGTTTAAATTAGTGGCCAGCCGCGAGTGTGGGCCACCACTGACTCATAAATCCCTGTCCAACCTAATGAGGAGAAGACCCTCTTCCTCTTCCTCTCTCTCTCTGTCTCTCTCTCTCTCTCTCTCCAATCCTCACTGGCTGCATAACATCCTCACAACGACCATTTGCATGGACGCTTGCCCAGCATCAGCAGAACTAGACCAGGGCCCTTGTGTGTGTGTGTGTGTGTGTGTGTGTGAGAGTGTGTGAGTGTGTGTGTGTGTGTACAGTCCTATACTGGGCCGAGCTGAGCGGAGCTGGGCCGGTGCTGTTGGTGATGTCAACGTGACCGCCGATGCAATTACCAGCGGCCTGCTGCATCTTCCTGCACCCCAGCAGGAGCACTTCATGGCCAATGCCATGCTATTCCAAATCAGACGCTGCTACACAAACACTATGATTATGGTATGATTACTTAAACAGGATGAGAAAAGGAGGACAAAGAGCTGGCATGGACAGAACATTGTGATTGTGTCAAATCTGCAACTTGGATGTGTGTACAGCTGCAGAATGGCCTGTTTGAATTGTGCACAGAGATATTTGGTCCTCTCACCAGATGACTATTAGCACAACTGACTCATTGTGTCAGCGTTTAGAGCGATTAAATCATTGGATGAGTCAAAGTTTTTTTGTCAGTTAAATAAGCAAAACACAGAAACAAACCAAAGAGTAGACCATGACTGAAATCTTGGCATTCTAACGGAGATAACTCACTTTCACCCACCATATCTTAGCAAATAAACAAATCAGCCTTGTATCATCACTTGATAATCCCACGACTTCAGTTTCACTTTTCGCCGACATCTGGTTATACACTAGATACGACATAGAGCATTTAGCCCTGCCAGAGGTCTATGCTCCCAGTCTTCCTCTTTCTATTTTAGTAATATTACTTTGTTTTTAAAATGATGTACGGTGTCCTTTGTATTATTGATATCTTATAATTCATCCATCTCATCTATTCATGTATCTGTATTGCTCTTTTTGCTTGTATTTATGTAACACACGGTGAATTGCCTTTGTGCGGACTGGAAATGTGCTTTATAAATAAACCTGTCTTGCCGGGCCTAGAGGTCAATTCAAATCTCCCAACTCCACGGTCACACAATCGCTCAGCTTTTCCACAATGTCAACTCCATGACACTGTTTACAGTACAACATGGCGATGTGTTAAGAAAAGCTCAGCAAGTGAACAGGCTAATTGAATACACCAGGAGCACATCCATATCCTGAGTTTTCATAAACTAATCTTTTTTTTTTTTTTTAATTGATTTTGCGTAAGAAAAAAAAAAATACACACTACAGTAAATATAACCATGCTGTTCCTTTCAAACTGCTGATGACACAGTAGACACAAACTTTCAAATGTGCAAAATTACATTTTATGTGTTTGTGTTATTGGAACCTTTCATATGGTGCTACTGAAAAAGCACAAGAATGTTTTTTTTTCCTACTTCATCTTGTACAACAATCTCCTCACCCGAAGTCTCAAGACCAGGCATCACACAAGCCGTGCTGGACATACAGCCGGGCAACAGTGCACCCTTAACTCGATCAGGTCTCAGACCAGACCAGGTGGCAGCCGTGCAAGGACTCAATTATTATGACCAAGTTGTATATGCAGAAAATACTCTGAACAATTGCACAAATACTGAGAAAGAGAGAGAGCGAGAGCGAGAGAGAGAGAGAGAGAGAGAGGGGGGGGGGGGACAAATAAAAGAGACACAAAGTGAAGGGAACAGGGGGAAGAAAGTGTCCCACGCCCCTTCCCAAAAACGTTGTGATCCTCTCTGCATCATTTAGCCTGCAGTACCAAGCAGTCAGAAGAAAGGGCAGGCTTGGGGAATGATACATAGCTGTTTACGTTACACCAGGCTCCAGAATAAAAACAACCAATTACAAAGGAGAGGCAGACAAAGGAGAGAGAGTAAGAGCAGGGTAGAGAAAGAGAGAGTGAGAGGCAGAGAGAGAGAGAAATCACTCTGTCTAAACAGTTTAAAGACATGCAAAAAAAAAAAAAAAACCACACACACACACACATCCATCCCACATAAAAAAAACTTGTCATCTCCCCTTGCTTCCAAAAGTCACACAGAGAAAAAACAAGTCGGTAAGATGAAACACGAACTCTGACTCGGTTCATTGACATTGAAATGATTCAACTACATTTCCACAGTACTCCTTTGAATTTTTACATTTTTCGTGGTATCTCAGGTCCATAGGAAAGTCATATCTGTAACGTAATAAAAACTCGAGCTGATGATTCCCTTCCCTCACCTGGAACTGGCAAAGAGAAATACTGTGTGTGTGTGTGTATATATATATATATATACTACTCACATAAAGTTAGGGATATCTGGCTTTCAGTTAAATGTAATATTTCAATACAGAAAGTCCTGAAGCATTTCACTATTGAACATGTGCATTCAAAAGTTTAGAGAAGGTCTAGGTCTATGTGTGTGTGTGTGTGTGTGTGTGTGTGTGTGTGTGTGTGTGTGTGTATGTTTGTATTTTGCCAAGACAGACAAATCAGTTCTACTTGCTTTTCATAATTTACCTCAACACACCAGTGCAATACAGCTGCACCTACAGTATAACCCTACAGAAAAAAGCAACAGAAACAAAATCAACCAAAAAAAAAACAAAAAACAAAAAACTACCACACCCCCAGCAGCCTGAGCCTGTGTGACAGCAGTGTGAGTGTGCTGGACTGATTGGCTGGAGTGGTGGGGGGGGGACTGCTGATTGACTCTCTCCTCTTGATCCTTCCCCCCCAAACCCTCTCGACCCCCGATGTTGTATTTCAATCCCTTGTGACAGGAGGTATGGCAGGAACATGGCGGGCTTGGGATGACATGCGTGCACTCTCCCCACCCTCACACACACACACACGCATACACACACATACACACACAGTCACTTTCACACCGAACGGAAAAAGACAATACAAGCATCACTTAAGCCCTGATGCTCTCACGGGCACACAGCTGATGCTAAATAACTTTCACTTGTGTCCGCGCGCACACACACACACACACACACACACACACACACACACACACACACACTAAAGTTCAAGGGGCAGAGTGGCGCCACTGTGTCCTGTCTGTCTGTTTCTTTATTGTTCTGCCAGGTGCCAGTCTAAAGCCCATCACACTGGCTCCTGCTCTGCCAAACACAAAAAACGCGCACACACACACACACACACACACACACACACACAACACAGAGGGTGATGAAGACGCACAACACACTTTTGTCCTACCAGGTGCCAGTCTAAAGCCCATGGCCCTGACCCCTGCCCTGCCAAACACAATGAGAGCACACAAGCACACACACACACACACACACACACAATATACAGGTACACAACAAGACCGTAAGACAATATTTAGACCTTCACAGAGGACAGACCCGATGACACAAACAAGTGAAAGCATGCTCGCAAGTGCACTCTCGCACGTATACGCACAGATATAGACATTACGTGTGCATGCTTGTGTGTGTGTGTGTGTGTTTGTGTGTGTGTGTGAGAGTGTGTGTGTAAATGACAGCATGTAGCTGTGTGTACTGATGAGTGCGGGCCGTCGGTGAGTGATGTTTACGCTCGCTCGGGGCCTAATGAGAGCGCGTCATGCATCGGGACCTGCTAAACAGATAAATTAAGGGCAGAGTGGCGCGGGGCCAGGATTGATGTGTTAATCTGAGGGAGATTGGGGGAGCCATTAAAACGCACAGGCCCTCTGTCTTCCTGACAGGCACCGCGTACATACACACACACACACACACACACACACACACTCTCTCTCACAGACACAAACATGCTAAAACTTCACTCCTGACAGATGATCAAGATGAGGGTAAGAGTGAGGATAAAGGGTAAAGCACAAAGAGATTGTGAGAGTGAGGGAGAGAGGCAGAGATAATGAGAGAGAAAGAGAAAGAGAAAGAGAGAATGTGTGTGTGTGTGTGTGTGTTTGACAGAGACAGACATGTAAAAGAAGAGAAACTTCTGCAGTAAGTGTGTGGCTGAACCAGCCGCAGGTTAGCAGCCTGAAGGCCCCATAGCTACTCTGGCCCTGACCAGAGGTGATCGGTCCTCTTGAAACCTGACTCTGCACGCAGCCGCGGGTCCTCGGCCACCCAAAGATGAGAGGAGAGAGAGAGCAGCACAGGACGGAACACCAGACGGGACGAAAAAAAAAAGAGACACGCAAGCAGCCAGACAGATAGCCTGACAGACAGCCGTGGCGGGGAATGCCCGAGGGTGAGAGAGGGCAGCCTTGAGATGGCGGGCATGTTTTAAATGCGCTCCGAGCTGCCCGCGGCTGAGGCTGGGAGGACTGCAGGAGAGGCGGCGGCAGCAGCAGCAGCAGCTCTGCAGGCAGGCAGGCAGTCAGGGAGGGAGGAAGAGATCGCTACTGAATGGCTTCCCTTGCCTACGGCATGCTTCTCTTCTTTCTGATGAATACTACTCCTCTGGACTCAGAACACCCCCCCCCCCCCCCCCATACACACACACACACACACACACACACACACACGCACACAAATACGAAAGCAGTCTAACGGCTTCAAGGAGGTACTGCTTCAAAGTTTTGAACAAGCAAGGTGACCATGTGGAAGTTGTGGTAAGAGAGAGAAGGTCTGTTTGTGTTTGTGTGTGTGTGTGTGCGTGCGTGTGAGTGAGTGTGAGTGAGAGAGAGAGAGAGAAAGAGTGAACGAGAGAGAGAGGACAAGAAAGAAAGAGAGAGAGAATGTGATCGAGAAAAAGAGACAGATAAAGAGAAAGAGAAACAGAAACAGAGAGAGACAGAGAGAGAGAGCGAGTGAATGTGGCTGATGAATAGAAGCTTGAAAATGGTCCTGCTTTCACAAAAGTCTAAGAGCCTTCACTTGACAATACCTGGCATCACAAAAATTAGCTTCATTTTGATTTGGTCCAGAAAATGTGTAATGTAATGAGAGAGAAAAGACCGGAATTATATAAATAAGTCTTTTTTAAAAAACTAATGGGGGTTCATCAATGACAGTTTAAAAAAAATAGCACAAAATGTAATTCCCTTTCATGAGGGAAAACAGAGGACAAAAACAAATGTAGTGGCACAGAGAGAGAGAGCGAAAAAGAGAGAGTGAGAGAGAGAGAGAGAGAGAGTGAGAGAGAGAGAGATAAGAACGAAGGCAGCCTAATTAGTAGAACAACTAAAGCAATGTGCTACACGTGTCACAAATAAAGGCAAAGAAAACAGACACTCCATCTCAAGACTGGCTCCCTTGTTAAGAAGGGGAAGATAAAATGACATAATCCAAAAAGCCAACAGAGTAAACAACTTGTGTGTGTTAACAGCTCCAGAGGCACGCTATAATGATGAGGGGTGTAAAGTCTGCTGTAGTGTACACAGAGAAGGAGAGAGTCACACACACACTCACTAGAGCCACATATATATCGTAATTTCCCGACTATTAGCCGCGGCTTATACATTGATTTTGCAAAATTTCTACAGCTATGAGGTTAATACATGGGGACAGTTTATATGGCATTAATATGGTTTTGTTTCTTTTAACTCGCATAAAACACTGTCCTGCGGCTTATACACAGGAAATTACTGTACAGACAGACATATAGGCCAACGTAGACGGAATATGAATCTAGACACAGAGCCATGTATGAAGGACTATGAATGCAGATAGGGAAATGCAGAAAGGACATGTTTCATAAAAAGAAACAAAAAGGGGAATGTATAAAGGAACGTTAATATAAACACACAGGCAAATGCATTGGGGAATAGGACTGAGAGGGATGGATGGAGTTAGAGACGAGTGGAGCTCAGAGAGGAAGACTTGACACACGTGGCACACACACACACACACACACACACACACACACACACACACACACACACACACACACGTCTGAGAGACCGGCTGACCAGACACCGCAAAGCTGTCAAGGAGCTCAGTGCACTGATCAACTGCCGACATCTAACTCTTTCTTTCTCACACACACACACACACAGACAGTCGCACACACACACACACTGGCAGGTTGTCTGCGCCGAGTCAGAGGTTAAGCGGGGCCGAGCGGGGGTTAACTGAGGTGCTGTACCTAGCCAGTCGTTAAACTTCTTGACCTCGGACGGGAGGCCCAGCTCGGTGAAGTCGCCCGTGTGCAGCAGCACGTCGCCGTACGGCATCTGGATGCCATCTGTCCGCGAGTGTGTGTCGGACACACACACAAAACGCGTGTGGCCGCTTGGCTTGGGAGTGTCATAAGGGATCGGGTCCACCCTGAGAATCGGAGAGAAGGAGGGAGAGAGGGAGAAAGAGAAAAATGGGGGGAAAAACTGTTAATACTTGAAAAAATCTAGACAATGCAGGTGCAAAAAAACGAAGAAGATTGAAACTAAATTTCAATTTCACAGATTTTTCGTTTGTAGCATTTTATTTGCGTGTCACAAAAACGGATAGCAATGGATATCAGAACACAGGTAAATAAAATACACAATATCACGTCTGTCAATGTCTAGACAGCATAATTGACTTCTCCTACAGCCCTCTATATAAAGCTTCACTCTGGGCATCAGCATTAAGAGTGTCTTTTCTTTAGGGGGTAGAATGAGAACAGAGAGGGAGAGGGAGAGAGAGAGACAGAGAGAGAGAGAGAGACAGAGAGAGAGAGAGAGATAGAGAGAGGGAGGGAGAAAGAAAGAAGAGATCCTCTGACCGACGGGAAGGGCAGCTCAACTCTTTGTTGCCCAGACCAAACGCAAAGCTGCAAGAATTAAGGAGAGGCCCGGATTGTCTCCCCATTCGAAGAAATCACGCTTGTTTCGTCTGGAGATCCTCTTTATTTATTTGTCCAAAAGGTTGCGTAGGAGTTGGGTAGAGGAGGGGGGGCCGGTGGCAGCAAAGTGGGGAGAGTAAAGGAAATAGAGAGAGAAGGGGGGGGGGGGCTCTTCATCTAAAAGCAAAAAAGGCAGGAATGGAGGCAGAGAAAGAGGGGAGTGAGGAACAAGAAAGAAAGAGAGAGACAGAGAGAGAGAGAGAGAGAGAGAGAGGGGGGGGGGACGAGTGAGAGAGATCTTGGCTGTAATTGAAGTCAGCAATGTGCAATAAGCAGCACTTTCCATCTCCTCCATTATTTCATTACTAAAAGGGGATGTCAGTCCACAGAAGGCCTCGCCGTTCCCTAATTAACACTTGCGTCTTCCGCCTGACAAAGAGAGCGAGAGCGAGGGATAGCCGGCGCTGCCGCTCACTCCGCAATGCGCCGCCGAGAGAGGCACGGCGTCTCGGCTGAACACACATCACCGCTATTATGGCCCCAGATAAGCAGTCACACACACAAAAAGAGACAGGGACGGGGGGGCGTAAGCACTCCTCGAAATCATACGTGATGGCAAAATACGGTTATCGCCATTACGGAGCCCCAAATTGGGACACTTTTTTTTTTTTGGCTCAGCCCATAAAAGGTTGACTGGTAGTGTGTGTGTGTGTGTGTGTTTGTGTGAGCGCATAAAGAACAGAGAGAGAGAGAGAGAAAAAAAATCTGCTAACATGCAGGAAAAGGAGAGAAATAAATGATGGGGACCGGTTTCAATCGAACAAAGAAAAGAGAGCTGGGAACGGGAGAACAGGGGCTGAAAATCATTTTGAGAGGTCGGGTTGTTAAGGAGAGCGAGAACATCTGAAATGGGCCACCAGCACGGGGAACGACTGCTCAGTAAATACAGTCGAGGAGTGAGGGAGAAATATTGAAGGCAAAAGAAAGCTGAAGGGACGGCCATATTTGTTATTGACTGAATGCAGCAAAAATTAATGCTAATGAAGGGAATATGCGCTATGAACACACAAAAACACAGACGTGTTAGTGTCTCGCTCAGACACACTTGAACTGCTCTATGACACACTCTTACCCTTACACATAAACACTCCTTTTCTTCCTTTATCTTTCACGGCCCCAAAACACACACACACACACACACACACACACACACACACACACACACACACACACAGCCATTGATTAGATTTTGTCCTCTGTGGCACGTGAAGTCATAGAGTTGGCAGTTCTAGTTACAGAGGCAGTGAGAGTGCAAAGGCCTGTGACATGCCTTCATTACCACCCACACCCAGCTATCCACACACACACACACACACACACACACACACACACACACACACACACACACACACACACACACACACACACACACACACACACACACACACACACACACACACACACACACACACACACACACACACACACACACACACACACTCACAATGAGGGCAGGAGCCTGTCAAAGTGCTCGGCCCACATAGCCTCTAAAATTGCCTGAATACACACACATTTTGGGAAAGACAAAGAAAACACACACCCACCTAGCTGAGATTGCATGCACCAAAACAGAGAGAGAGAGAGAGAGAGAAAGAGAGAAAGAGAGGTAAGGAAAAAAAGAGAGTTTCACATTTCTCTGGCACTGAGATTTAATCTGGCATTAAATGAAAGAAAATGACCCAGATCAATTAAAACATACCAAGCTGTAATGGGCTAAGTCTGTGTGTGCATGGCTATGTGTGTGTATGTGTTCTTGTGTGTAGTTTTTTTTCCTTCCCCTAGAAATACGATGCATAACTTTGAAGAGGGTGAGATGGGGGGTAGGGAGGGGGAGCTTTCTGAATCATTTAGGAATGCATGCTGAGTATTTACTGAGATATAGTTTGTTCCTAATCCACACCAGCTTTTTCTCCCTGTCACTTCTGCACCCTGTTTCACCCGTGCAAAAACACCAACACAACATGCGAGCACAGATGCTCACACACCCGCACACACACACACACACACACACATAACACAGATCCCATTTTCACCTGTCTTCCACTATGTGTCAAGCAAGTGAAAACGCCACCAAGAAGAAGAAAAAAAACACGCACAAAAGGAACGCTGTCTTCGCCTAGTCTGTACTCACCCTCACCCAAACGAAAACAAAAACACAACTGCCAACCACACACACATACGCACACAAATACACACATAAACACACCCAGACGGAGCAGTGGCACTGAAAGAGGGAGCTTGTGTTTGACGTCCCTGGCATCTTAAATATTCATCAGGTGTAAGGGAGTGGGAAGATTATTCCAGCCGCGGGTTTATTCCCCGAGAAAATCGGGTTAGGATAAAACCATGGGAAATACCACTCCCTCCAAACCAAATCTGCCCCAAAATGAAAGCGAGACGGCATAAAGAGGGGGGGGGGGGGGGGGGGGGGGTGAGGTGTGTGTGATAATGTTATCATCCAGTCGGACAAGAGAGAAAAAGGACAAAAAAAAGAGAAGAAAAATCGCACGGATGAAAGTGGCTCCATAAAACATGGCAATATAGTAGAGAAAGCCACCACAGGCCTGAGTACCTGTTAAACTCAGAGAGATATCAGCACGTCCCTAAAGGGGACTATCTCGCCTTGTGAGAAGAGAAGAGACGACACACACACACACAAAACGGCGACTCATAATCATAAGCCTCGATACGTTCGTTCCAAATGCTGATAGGGAGGAGAAAGGGAAAGAAACAGGGGGAGGAAAAAAGAAACCCAAAAAAAGGAAGTGAGGGAGAGGAGAAGGACGAGAGACAGACAGCGGATACACAGCCGAGTCTTTATTAAAGGCACATGTGGTACTGTAAGGGGGGAGAGCGCGAGCGAGAGAGCGCGAGCGAGAGAGCGAGAGAGAGAGAGAGAGAGAGAGAGAGGGGGGCAGCGAGGGAAGCCTCTGTGATATCTGTAAGGGAGATTTTATTTGACAAGAGCCCCCTCAACTCCTTGGCCTTTTGGTGAAAACAGCCGTCTGAACTGGGTCAAAGTGTAACGGCCCCTCTGGTCTGAGCACATCTTAATTCATCGCGTCTTAAATCACTGGAAATCACACTGGCCCGTGCGCCATTGCCTGAGCTGCTCTTGTCCCAAAGTGTGGAAAAGGAAAATGCTTTCTAAAACTACTTTTCATGACGTCAAATCGAAGGCGGCCAGCTGTTGTAAAAAACTACTGGTTTCTAAATAAAACCACAAATAATACAAAATATTATTATTTACATAAACTGCAGAAACAGTCTAGATATCAATAGGATTAAATGAAAAATATTCAGGCTTAGTTTAAACATTCATCTTTTGAAGGAGGTGGGGACTTTTGTGTTACACATAAGCAAACATTAACCATCAAAAACGCATACAACAAACACACAACATGTTGACGTTCGAGGGCACTTTCATGTCGACTGGTAACAGCTGTGTAAGACAGGCTCCATCTACAAGCTTTGATCTGCACAAAACCGGGGCCAGCCAATCAGAGGTCTGAATCATTCTCGCAGACATGGCCTGACCCCGCCCCCTCTCTGCCCTCCTCGCGCGCTGGTGATTGTCTGGTCAGTGGCTGCACTAATTTGGGACTCAAGCGGTGAACTCGCTGGCCCAGGGTGCAATCACACAACCGCTAATCGACTTAAGCTGGCCCCCGTTCTCTCTCCCTCGTTATTAAGACGCCCAATTTATGTGTCTCCACCAACTTGTCAACAACAGGCCGAAGAGAAGCAATATTGCCTCAGAACAAATTATTAGAGGCAACGCTTACAATCCCCGACCCCTCCCCCCCAAAAAACAGCAAAAAACAAAAACTGTGACAGCCCCTGAAAGGTAACGCTACTGAACAGAGAAACTCGGTCAGGTGTATGAATCGTCCATCACCGCTCGGCCCACTCCGGTCCAATCTACTATATTCGCTATAGTGACCCCCTTCCCGAGCAGTTGCTCTCTCTGACTCTGACCACTTGAGCCTCCTCATGTCTGCCATAGTCCGAGAGCAGAGACTCCATTTGAAGACGGGTGATGGAATAAGAGAGAGAGAAACAAAAAGAAAAGAAAAGGAGAGCGATGGAGAGAGAGAGAGAGAGAGAATGAGAGAGATCCAAACCCCTGTGACTATTAATATTTCAGAGGAGCATGTTTTGGAGTTTGCACTGGTGCAGCGGGAGCGCAGCTTGGGAAGAGAGACAGAGAGAGAGAGGGAGAGAGGGAGAGAGGGATAGAGGGAGAGAGAGAGAGAGAGAGAGTGCCCCGCAGCCAAGCCTTTGATGGGGATAGCATCACCACGGCACTGATCTGTGGCGGGAAATGGACTTTTTCTCCTTATCATCCTCCCTCAGAAGCCGCGTGTGTGTGTGTGTGTGTGTGTGTGTGTGTGTGTGTGTGTGTAATAAACCGAGCCAGGGAAACACGACAAGCCAGAGAGAGAGAGAGTGAGATAGAGAGAGAGAGAGAGAGAAAAAAAAATTAAAATGATAATCATCAAGAGCTAACAAATATTTACATTTGCTCCTCCACTCCCCATCTTAGGCACTTTTATTACTCTCGGAGGTGAAACATCAAAATGCATTTCCTCCCCCACCCCCACAGACTCATACACAAACTGTGTGTGTGTGTGTGTGTGTGTGTGTGTGTGTGTGTGTGTGTGTGTGTGTGTGTGTGAGACAGAGAGAGGGAGAGGGAGAGGGAGAGAAAGAGAAAGAGAGAGGAACGTCTATCTTATCTTCAGCTTTTCAGCCGTCGGCACTAATTCAATAAACTTCAGAGAAACAAATTGAGCACAAAAATGTCAGAGTGTGTCTGTGTGTGAGTGTGTGTCTGTGTGTGAGAGTATGTCTATGTGTGTGTGTGTGTGTGTGTGTGTGTGTGTGTGTGTGTGTGTGTGTGAGAGAGAGAGAGAGAGGGAAGAAGGAGAGAGAAATGGGAGAGAGGCTGCTGGTAGAGGAATGAAGATGAGTAGAAGAGCTAGGCTGGGGGAGAGAGAGAGAAGGGGGGGCAAAGAGAGACAGAAAGGGGCAAACAGAAAACACAAACACTCTCACACACACACACACACACACACGCACACACACACACACACTTTAAGTAGAAGGGTTTTAATATAAGTCTGGGTGACAGGGTGCTCGAGCTCTAATGTGCTCCTGCAGCTTTTTTCCTTCTCTCTCTCTCTTTCTCCCCCCTCTCTCTCTCTCTAACTGTACGATGCAGCAGAGGCGTAATGGGGCTTTTGCCGGGCCGTAATGGAAAAGTGTTGAATCCCACTGCAGAGCAGGCAGAGGCGACCGCCGATGCATTCATAAATAAACGGCGGCCGGCCGCCACCTTCTCCTGCTCCCCCGCGCTAATTTACACGGGGAGGCCGTGAAGTGAGCGAGTAGGACGACAAGGAGCATTCCTGCGTCCTCACAAGACACTCGTTGCAGACGCGTTCAGGGCCCGAGCGAGCGCTACGGAGCTTTTTCGCAAGGACGGGGGAAAAAAGAAAAGCGCTCGTTGAAATCATGGCCGAGGGAAAAGAAAATGTTACAAAAAAAAGAGCTGTGAACGAGACCCTACCCGTCGTGACAAGGCCACTTTTTTTTTGGATTCTCGTCGACCACAGCGAGTTCATGTGGTTGGTGGTGTAGAACGCTACATGCGATAGTGTTTCCCCCCCGCTGCTAGCGAGGTTCAACATTCTCCGTCCGTTACGAGAGGGAGGCCTGGTGTTTGTGTGTGAGAAGGGGCTGCGAGTCAGGGTGACATAAGCCCCCCCCCCCCCCCCCTCCCCGCCCGAGGCGTTCGCCCCTCTGTGTCTCCACCCTGCCCTGAAGCAGGATGTCTCCTCTGCCCGATGTTTAAAAAAAAAAAAAAAAAACGAGGGAGAGAGAGAGACTTCAATCAACGCGGAGGACCAGACCTGCCCAATGTCAACTGTCACTTGACCCCGGCGACCCGCGGTTCTCAGGCGCAGGCAGCAGAAGGGGCCCGCCGGCTTAATCAAGGGTTCTCCCATTTCAAAGCCTCTCTAGTGGGGGGCAAGGGAAGGGTCCCCGCGCCCCGCACCACACAAAAGGAGCTAAAATTGGGAGCCGAGGGCCACATCCTCCCCTGGTTCAAGGCCTCTTCAGAGTGGGGACCGACAGGCGGAGGAGGAGATGGACTGAGGATGGACGGACGGAGAGAGAAGACAAGGGCAGGGGAGAGGAGGAGAAAGGGATAGAGGAGAGAGGAGAGGAGGTGATGTCTGCCTGATTTAATTCTGCAGGACATTTGCATTACTGGGCCCGGGAAGAGGCCGACATGGAGATGCTCACAACAATTACTGTCCCCATCAAGCTCTGCTAGTTCCAATCTCGCCCCTACAGGAAGAGTCCGGTGTGTGTGTGTGTGTGTGTGTGTGTGTGTGTGTGAGTGTGTGTGTGTGTGTGTGTGCATATGTACTGCACTGTGTTTCTATAACCAATCACGAGAAAATATATGAATTACTATAAAATAGCAGGAGAAGGAATATGTACCAAGACCCTTCAGGAAATAGTATTCATTTTAAAATCGAGACTGGAACAATTACTTTGACCACAAGAAGAGAGAGGAGAAAACTGTGCAAAAATTGTATGGCAAAAACACTATATTTCGAAACGACTGGAGTTAAATCATTCCGATAAATGGCATTGAAAAGCAGTTATAAGAAAAAAAAATAATGTGCTGCGAAAAGAATTGAATTTGCGGAATAGGAAAACAATTGTTGCAGGTTGCGCGTAGATGGGCTTTTTTTTTGGGTAACTTCTCATCCCAGTGGCTTTCATTAATATAGTGAATTTTACTCATTGCACATACTGTACTGTAACTCTGTGTGTAAGACAGAGTGCAGGAGACGACGTTGTCAGCTGTAAGGCACGCGTGCATTTGCAAGACAGCGACTGACAGACAGAACAGAACCACGGGTCCAGACGTGGATCCCCGATTTTTACAACAAGGGCTTGTAGAGCACATGCTGCCTGCTGTCGCTCACTGCGTCGCAGACTTGAACTTGTTAAATGATTCACACTTTCATGAGCATCTTAATTATTCATTGGCTGGGAATAATTAACATGGAACCAAGGGTGGCATCTGGATTTATGGAATGACAGTGAAATCAGCGAGGAGAATCAAATACAGATGAGTCTCAAGCCTTAGCGTGTTTACCAGTCAGAGGACATGACGTTTTAACAATCCTATTATACTCATCATCTTAGCTGAAAATTAACGGCCTATGAGGAGCAGTCTGGGCCCCCCGTCTAATACAGATGAAAAACAGAGAGGTGATCTGTAAGAAGATCCATTTCTCTGCCAATACAGGGAGAGAGATACACCACGCAGCCTTGATGCTGCACTGACGCAGTGAAACCGCGCAAAATCAATTCATGTGACGTCCAGTAAAAACATTTCAGTGGGTCCAATTTGGAGCGAGCCAATAGGTAGAGCGGGACTCAGGTATGTGGGGATTTCAGCTGTGGCCTATACTGAGCTTGAAGGCGAACTGAGAAGAGAAGTCTGATCCAGCGAGGCGGGCCTGAGACCGAAGCGCCGCTCGGTCGCTATCTCCTCTCCGCCCTCGCCGGGCCCTTCCCTCGTCCAGTATATCTCCCTCAAACTGGCTGCCGCGTGATTACCATACCGACAGCATATGTTTTCTGTTGCCCCCTGTGTTTACTGCGCCGGCGCATTCAAACAGGAAGAGTGGAGGGGGGAGGAAGAACAAGAGAAAGAAGGAGAAAGAAAGAAAAGAAAAAACAACGTGGAACAAATGTGGAAGGGAGCGAAAAACGGCCTATACGGACATCCCAAAACAAAATAAATGGCGGCTGTGTGAGTGTGCGTTGCGAGGGGCCGAGGGAGTCCCGTGCTCAGGAGAACGCCGTCTTTGACTCCAGGGTCACGCTGCCACGCATTAGCCGGGGTAATTGCTACTGATGTACGAGGGGCTGTGTGCTCGTCTATGTGGGTCAGGGAGCACTGCGGTTTGTGTGTGTGTGTGTGCGTGCGTGGGGGTGTGAGTGTGAGTGTGTGTGTGTGTGCCCGTGTGTGAGCGTGCTTGGCCACGATACACACAAAGCACGGTGCGGTGCAACTCGCAAGAGTCACAACACTCCTTTTTTAAAAAAAAAAGCCAGAGAGAAAGAGACGTCTAACAGTTGCCTTTTGGAAGGTGTGTGTGAGTGTATGTGTGTGTGTGTGCAGGAGAGAGAGAAAGAGAAATAGTGTGTGTTGTAGTAGAGAGAGAGAGAGAGAGAGAGAGAGAGAGAAACAGACACACGCACAGTCACACACACACAGACATTAGCATGTATAGAGTTTCAAAGGCCCCCCCCCCTCCCGTTCGTTTTCCTCCTTTTTCTGCGCGCGTGTGTGTATGTGTGTGTGTGTGTGTGTGTGTGGCTTTAAAGAGAGGAGCTCTGATTTTTTATTTATGTCCAAATAATGTGGATGCAGATGGAGCGCTGGCCCAGGGCGAGTCGGATCATTATCTCTGGCAAATCTAAACAAGGCCCACTTTCCCAGAACAGAGCGGGTATTCTATAAGCAGCGGCCCTGCCATTAAGGGAGGGCCGTTTGGGGCGAAGGGGCCGCAGCCTTAGAGCTTAAGGACGCAGAGAAAACTACACACAGGCTTAACCGACAGGCCACAGCCACGGGAAATGAAGACACAGGCGACGGAGGTGGACCAGCGGCCGGCGAAACGAAATGCGGCTTTGCCGGACATTACACACACACACACACACACAATAAAATCCCTGGACATTATTGCTCCTGAATTCAATAATGGGCAATCTTGGAGAAAGGTAAGTTAAAATGGAAACAAATGAGTTGCTACTCATCAAATCCGTTTGAGGGAAAATTGTTAAGAAATATTTTTTCTTGAGAATTTACAAGTGTCAGAAATCTAGACAAATAAAATCACACAACTTACTTTTAAGGAAATCTATAATCTCACCAATTAAGCGTCTTTGATTGAAAAATCAAACCTCAGACTCTAATCATGTGCCGGTAAATCAATGTCCCAATTATTTACACAATCTACAAAATAATTGTGGAAGTTAAACCAAACCGTTCTGTAGTAGGCAACTACTGTAGGTGTATCATGCACATAAATGGAACAAAATACAATAAGAATTTCCCGTGCAGGTCATTTTCAGCCAAACCTAACTGCACAAACAGCAACACTCTGACACTGTTTGACATCACCATCAACATCATCAGTCATGAGTCCAAAACGAACTTCTAGGAACGACGCAAAAACAAAGTGGCCATGATGGCTCAAACGTGAAACACAAGCTCCTGCACAAACCATCCTGTGTGCTCGGAGGGAAAGGGAGAGCGGGGGGTAGGCATGAACAGGACGGAACTCAAAAAAAAAGAGGGCAGGAAGAGATTTGTGGCAGCGATGTTGGCATACTCACATGTGGACATGGGGCGGCTGAAAGCGGCTCTGGTTGATGTTGTAGTGGGTGAAGGCCTGCGTGGGGTTGGAGCTGTACTCGTCCACGGTAATGGTTACTTTGCCCTGTGCCGGCATTCCGTGGGCCATCCTGCTCTACACGCACACCATTAGAAAGTTCACCAGGTCCCTGCAGCGAGACACACGGCCGGCATCCTCGAAAAGAACCGCCACTCGGGTGGGAAAAATGAAGACCGCCGGGAAAAAACGACAACTTCTTCCTCCTTGTTTGCCCACTGCTATACTAGAACAGGATCTGCACTGTGGGAGGAAGCGAGACAGGAGGCAGGGTCATTTAGACTGGTGTCAGTATCCTCAGGTCTCATGGCATACAGTAGGCTGCAAATACAAGGAGCAGTGTGGAAGCAGCACAGGCACAACAAAGTGCTGAAAAAATTCTTACAGGTGATCTGTGACAAAAAGGAAAAATAAATACAGCAATGAATTTGACAAAACTGCTCCCTGTAAAAAATATCCTCATTTTACGTTGCATTGCATGACTATTCAATTCTTTCAATATTCCGGTATTACAGATATTGCAATATGCAATTAAGTGAACATAGCAAAATTATGTTAACTTATTTAGGTAAATTCTAAATAAAAAAACCGGAAGCCTAATTAACATTGATTCCATTTCAGAACAGTTGTACAATAGTTAGCCTGATTACAAAATTAGTTGCAAACTCTTCTCGCGGACACATCTATCACTGTAAAAACATCACTACCACATTAAATTACAAGAAGAAGCCTACGTAATCATATGTGTGCTCTCTATCGTAAATTGTCTGAATTTAAAATATATTTTATCGCATGAACAATAAATTGTCTACAAGTCAACTATTAGTTAAAAAACGTGTTACATAAAATCTAAGATCTAAAAAAAACTCTCGATGAATAAGGACGACCGCCAAGTTTAGTCTACAGTAAATAAACTACAGGTTGCAAATATTCCACCGAATATCTAAAACTGACTGTGATTATTCCCAGTGCTCCGACGACTCCAACTCACAACTTCGCGACGCGCACCGATGTTCCCCCTGCGTGTATTCTTCCCAGACACTCTCTCTCAACGGTCTTTCGGATGATTCGTCAGTAGTCAATGTGGACATGACATCGCCCCCTCAAGCTTTTTATATAGGACCCCCGGCGTTCCGTCACTCACCCTAAACCCACCATCCACCTAATAGCCAACAAATCAATCCATTAACAACTCGCTACAACTTGTGGGTGCAAGCACTTGACTATTTGTTACAATGTATTGCTTGCATTTCCTCACAATGTAACGACGCTGAGAGACAATGTAGCGCAGGGCAGTTGATAGAACACTTGTCGGGAAAAGAATATGACCCTGCACCACACGTTATCAGTGTATCCAAAAATCCCTCCCTCTATCTATGCAATGCAACTCAGGCCTGGGAAATAATATATTCACAACCGCAAAAATGCTTCCAAATTTGAATGCACTTGAATATGTATTACTCACCCGAGTGAGATTTAATATTATTCATTCATAAACTTTGTCCGGTATTCTATGTGGGAGCCTGTCAAATGGTGCACAACTGCACATAAAACAATGTGCAACGTTGGTACACTTTGCGTATTCTGCAAAACCGAACGCTTACCTTAGTAGCTTGCTAGCAACAACTAGCTTAGCCAGCTAAAACCTGCCGTTGCATTTTAAATACACGACTTTGCTCCTGATAAAGCTCTCAACATGTGCGTCTTTCTGTTTAACTCTCCCTAGGTGGAATAAAATGTAGGAAAACGAGGTTAAGTTGAGCAGAATACGTATTTCAAGTACTGAGTGTACTCTTTCAATCAGATGACTTATCTAAGAGAAAGAGGGAAAAACGACCAAATTGAACCTATGACACCACATATTACGAGATAACCGCGTCGAGTTCCACAACAATTCAATTTTTAAAACAGAAAATATACTCTATGAACCCATGAACTTGGGATTCTGTGTCTAACGTATAGCTGTAAATGAGGCTATTCGGCAGCGAGCCGCGGTTCTAACCTCCTTGCTCTCCCTCGTAAATGACAAGGCACCTCTAACCTACGGCTTTGTGTCTTGTTTTTTTTCCCTGTGTGAATTTCAAAGCTAAAGCGAGCGGTGAATACCTTTCAGTGGCCGGTACGCGTCGGGGTCGCCCTCTTCTCACTTAAAGACGCTGGTCCATGCGAGAGGCAATGCAGATGTCGGTGGCCGAGGGGTGGAACTCGGAGCAGGCAGGGCAGAACCTTCGACCCTGAGGGACCTCCGGGCTAGCTTTAGAGTAGGCGAGACAGACAGAGACGGAGCGAGGGAGGGAGAGAGAGTGCAAGAGCAAGCCTCGATCTGGGAGAGGGGGAGTCTCGACCGCAGTGTAGTGAGAAAGGACTGCCACTGGGGTCAGAGAGCACGTTCTAGAGCACAGCCCCGCTTAGGCATGGCGGCGTGTGCAGGGTTTGAATATGTGCAGCCTACCCCACTGCTCACTGTACGTACGCAGGGGAGGAACAGCCATGATAGACGCGGTGGCGGCGCTTCCACGTGGTGAATTTTTCATGCCGTCTTTTTTCTTCCGCTCTCACTACATTTCTTCATGGAGTGAGTATTTCACGCGCGCAATTGCCAATGCCTTTTTTGGTTTGGCGCACTTTGGATTCGTTGGATGCAATATCAATATATTTTTTTGCATTCGCGTTAGTGCTGCATACTATACAGGTTAGAGAAGTCTGCATACAAAACTGAATTACTTTATAATATTGTTTATTTACAGTTAGAAAATAAAGCAGTGAACATCAGCACTGCGAGTAGCAGTAGGCAATAGATTAGATACAACGGGAAAGAATGAATTAGCATGATATTCAGTGGAGGAGATCCAGGCCTGTTAAATCTGATCAGATGTCAAGTCAAGCACTTGGGTGAGAAATTTACTTTGTATCCATTGTCCAGTACTCATTATAAAAAGGCCAATTTATTTGTCCATTATATATTCTCTCAAGTAGGCAGCCAGGGGTTAAGTGTAGTTGTAATAGACCATGGTTCAGAGTGATGACTGGATAACAGTCTTGGTGGACACTGAAAAGTTAAATAAATGTTTGTGGTCTTTGCTATGAAGGGAAAGAACAAGTGGTCTAAACGGCAGTGTTATCTGTGTTGTCTGGAACACAGTGGCAGAGGGCCTCATATATGTGCATAAATGAATTGATAATTGATTTTGGGTATTGGATAAAGATAAAGCAATAAAAGTAGCCTACACATTTCAATCCAAATGTGCTCTTTCTATTTTTGTGAATTGAATTGAAACCTCTAGCTATATGTAAAGCTTTTTAAGCACATGTGTATGTGGACAAGTTAGTCATGCAGTCAGTTTGTATAAGCTTTAGTTTCCTGGGTTTGCAAGATGTACTATTTATTGTTTCACTAGAGATGTTAACTATTATGTTTGTGATTAAACAAAATCCATCACTAATAATGTTTAATCACCGTGCTGCCAATCATTTTGTTATTTCAAGGATGATCTGTGTCAGTTTGTATGCACTTACGTGTGTGTGTGTGTGTGTGTGTGTGTGTGTGTGTGTGTGTGTGTGTGTGTGTGTGTGTGTGTGTGTGTGTGTGTGTGTGTGTGTGTGTGTTTGAGTGTGTGTGCATGTGCATGTTTGTTTGTGAGTTCCAAATAGAGAGAGATTTTCATATGCATGAAAAAAACAAGTTGTAGAAACACTGTTCATCTTTATTATTGGTTTGATTGTACTGTATGTCTGAGAGAAAGAAACTGTAAGGGTAAAAAAAAGATGAGAGGAAAAAAAGTGTGTGGACTGTGTGTGTGTGTGCATTACAAGCCCACTGGAGTGGAATGACACCAGGTTGTGAAGAGAGGCCAGTCATCTCTGTTATTCACCTCATACAAGCCTCTGTGGCTGTCAGTAAGCTCAAGGCTTGCTAAATCGGCATCAAGCTGTGGCTACAGTGGCCGGTTACCACTGCTCTTACTGACCTCCCTGCGGACAACCACAAACATCTCGAAGACATTTGTTTTATACACAGTCTTGTACAATGATGCACACATAGAATGGACTGCAAAGGAATAACTGCTACTTACGTGTCCATATTTTATTCAAACGCAAGTGTGCCCTTTTTGCAATTGGTTTGCAACAGATACAAAAAAAAACCATCTCTCCCCAGTAACATTTGGCCAGTGAGTTCACTGTATTTGTGCTTCTGTATGAGCAATGCTCATTGTGTGCGTATAAAGGCAGGGGAGGATAAATAAGTGATCTATTGTGTGCCACTCAATGCCACTAACGCAGTGCGCAACATTTACATTTCTGCCGATTGCCAGGGCCAAGGTGGATTTTCTAATTTTACTGACATGCTTCAATTTCCACAGACCATCATCATGGCGCTCGGCTCACCCCCCTCACCAACCCCACCACCACCACATTGCTCCTGGAGTCATTTCCATTTGACTTTTCTCTTATCTCCAGGAAAATGCATTTCCATCGACTAGCCGGGGGGCGTTAATGTGAAAGCAGAGTTTAAATTTTATTCGGAAGGGCCACGTTTAAACATTTGACCACCATTTGGTCCCCTGGCTGCATAAAAAATCCTGATGGCAGATACGGGTCCAAATGTCACAGAAGAAATGGCTTCTGCCATGAATGTTTTATTCAGTTCCTGCCTTTCTCTGATCACATCTATACAATAGAAAATGTAAATGTTATGCAGAGTGTTAAAAATCCACTATATATTTTATGACCTTCTATAAAAGCGGCTAAAATGACTTTCCATGAAAATGGAGTAGGAATAATGCCCGTATTAACTGGGAAGGGAGAATGGCACTCTATTTCATTTCCCTTCACCGGGTGGTATTCACTTAACCTGGGTACAATGACCAGGGCGTCAGGGCCACTGGGAGACACAGATTCATGTGCATCATTCATAGTGCTGTTTAGGTGCCGTGCAAATGGAATTGTTTTGAGCACATACTACAGTACTCTGAAACGGAGGTGAACATGGTGTGCTATTTTCATGCTATTTGAATGTGTGAGAGAGGTGAGCATGTCACAACAGATCTATTGTTCTTGGACACTTACAACAACAACATGCAGATGCTCATTTAGTGGCTGTTTATTCACATGTCGTAAACAAAAAAATATCAATTTAACTATCTAAATACTTGAACTATCAGTATAACTGAGAGCATTATACTGTAGCGAGCAAACCCTGTTGCTATGGGCCCTGTGATTGTTGCCAACACTTGCCATATCTCACTCATGTGTACATATAGCAAGCAAACAATGTCGGGTACATCCTTGTTTGCAAATTTTTATTCAGAAACTTGGCAGGCCCTCATCAGATACCAGAGCAACAAAGAGCAGTGTTCAGTGTAGCTCTTTAAAAACTGAATTCCCTAGTGGTCCATGTGACCAAAAGAGGTCAGAAATATCAGGCTGTGTATGTATACGCAGAGGGCACAAATCTGTGTCTTTGGTTTCTTAGTAGGATAATATGCCATCTTCAACCCTGCGCTAAATGTCTGCGTTACCTTTTCAAATGGTATTCTTTATATGCTCTTTAACCCAAAGGAAAGGTTTTGCACCTGAAGCGAAGGGTAGCGATTCTGAATGAGCCGTGAGCCTTATCAGCAGAAGGAAGGGTAGAGAAAAAAAGGAGTAGAGTCAGAGGAAAAAAAAACTGTGGCACTCTGGCAAGAAAAAAAAAAGAAAGAAAGAAAGAAAAATCACCTCCTACTCCTCTTGCCCTTTTAGCTCAGCTAATATTCCTGCCTTCGCCTCTCGGAGCCAAAGGCTACGCGGTTCAGACGAGCGGATTCTCTGCGGAGGCCGGGGTGCCTTAGTGCCGTCTCTCGGCCGTAACCCACTGTAAGTGGAGAAGCAGGGATGGATCAATCACAGGCAAGCCCCTCTGCATTAGCACCCCTGCAGCGCTGAAAGTGTGGAGAAAGAGAGAGAGAGAGGGAGAGAGGGATAGAGAGAGAGAGAGAGACAGAGAGAGTAGAGCACACAGGGGGTCTCCAGAATGTGGCAAAGATCTGCAGTACAGATTGTAATATTGACTACATGGTTCAGACGTACATGGAGAATGCTTTGATATCTCTTTCTTTTCTGTATAAGGATATGTGATTTCACTTCGGTGTGAAAGTGGCCATCCACTGTTTATACGGTATATTAGTGTGTGAGTGTGTGTGTGTGTGTGTGTGTGTGTGTGTGTGTGAACCAAAATTATATCATTTTGACATTAAGCATACAGAGAACAGAAACGTGCCTGATACTTCAGCTAACTTAATAATGAGAACTTTAATGACAATTACATGTCCATAACAGTGTAATTTCCTTATTTTCTAATTGATCTGTTTAATTGTTTTTCAGGACTTTAAAAAGATGAACTGAGAGTATGGGTTCAATGAAAGGTAATGTGTAGGAAGACAAAGGAGGAGGGAAACCTGCTATATTTAGTGAATATAAACAAATATTAAAATGATCTCTCTCTTTCTCTCTATCCCTCTCTCTCTCCTTTCTGTCTTTCAGTTTCAACAGAAGTTAGAAATGTGGTGGAAAGGGGGCAGCATACAACCACATAATACTGTACATTAAGCAGTCTGTAGAGAATGGAGATGTGCTCATCCTGTCCTCTTCAGCTCCCTGAAAAGCAGCTCGAATCTCACACATGTTGCAAATCTAGCTCACCTCTTCCTGTTGTTGGCTCATGTGTAATGTAGACAATACACACACACACCAACACACAGACAGAGAGAAGTGTTTCATCTGTGTGTGTGTATGTGTGTACGTACGTGTGTGTGGTTCGGTCCTCTGTCATGTATCATAGTCAATGTAATCTTTATCACTATAGGGGGCTATGTGCACCACACATGTGTGTGCACATGCGTGTGCATGTGTGTGTGTGTGTGTGTGTGTGTGTGTGTTTGTTGCATTTTTTTTCAGTGCTGTCTGGTGATTGCTTCTGTATTAATATCTGTGATGGTAGCCCAAGATCCATTCACATGCATTGCTTTCTGTCCTGCTGTGGGAGTTGATGGCATTTTCCATTAAGGTTACACAGTTGACCGTGTGCAATTAGCAATCTGCATGTGTGTGTGTCTGTGTTTGTGTGCGTGTGTTTGCATGCATACATACATGTGTGTGTGTGTGTGTGTGTGTGTGTGTGTGTGTGTGTGTGTGTGTGTGTGTGCATGAATGTGTGTGTGCTTGAGTATGCGCATGTGAGTGTGTGTATGAGCAAGAATGTGTGTGAGTGAGAGAGAGGGTGTGTGTTTAGTGTGTGTGTGTGTATGTGTGTGTGAACGTGCACACGTCCTTGTTATGTGCAGTGTGTGTTTGTGTGTGTGTGTGTGTGTGTGTGTGTGTGTGTGTGTGTGTGTGTGTGTGTGTGTGTGTGTGTGTGTGTGTGTGTGTGTGTGTGTGTGTGTGTGTGTGCGTGCATGTATGATCTGGTCTTGGATGGGCTTTTAGAGAGGCGGGTGTGTGAGGAGTCTGATGCAAAATTCAATTATGTTAGTTGTAGAAAGCTTCCCTCATCACGCCCCTATCCCATATCCCCTACATGCCGCGTCTCCTTCACACCCACCCAGACACCATTTCATTTCCTGGTTAATGATGCTCTCTAGGTGACCAACTGACTTGATTGACTGTCTGCCTATCTCCGAGGAGAAAAACAAAGAGCCAGATAATTCAATTTGGACATGTAATAATTGAAAAGATGGAAATGGGAAGAGACAGACACGCACAGCCCAAACTATTTTTTGCATTTAATATGTGTCACAATTACATTTCCCAGGCTTGGATTTCTCTCACAAACAAATAGCGAACAAATCGCAGACTGACTCACACAGACTCAGAGTAAGGTTTCTGCCCAGTCTCAATTTCTATACTAACGTAATTTCATGGTTTGTAATAAGTGAACCAAACACACAGTTTGTTTTCTATCCATCAGGGACAGATAGGACTGTGTTGGAAAAATTATCCACTCTCGTTCAATTTCCTCCTATTATTCAAATGAATGCTGTATTCCTTCTAACCCCCCCCCCTCTCTCCCCCTCATCTTTTACCTATATTTCTGCCTCTACCTCTCTCTCTCTCTCTCTCTCTCTCTCTCTCTCTCTCTCTCTCTCTCTCTCTCTCTCACTGCTTCTCCCCATTTCTCACCCTTCTCCACCTCCATCCCCACCCCCACCCCCACCCCACTCAGGCCCTATGTGCGGTGATCCACTCTGGGTTCTGCTCCATCTTCAGGAGGGGAAAAGATGGTGGATGGACTTTTCATTATGCTAAACGCCGGAACAACAGTGGCTGAGTGGAGGCGCTTGGCTGCGTTGACTTGGGGCTGCTGCATGGAGTGCATATTGTGTTGTCTGGGCCGCGCTGTTTTATGTCCTGTCAATGAGCTCTCAGTCCCAGCCTGCTGCCACCGTCCTGTGGCCGTGATTTACAGGCGCGACAGAAAATGAAAGAGCCCCCATCGTCGCAACAGTCGTT
>NC_085004.1:25642836-25667836 GCF_963854185.1 Sardina pilchardus | reverse complement strand
ACACAATGTTTGTGCACACTTGTTCTGTAGGTGTTTAGATTTGAGTGTATAGGGAAAACTCTGGCTTCAGAAAAGCTTTGAAGACATTTTATTAGATTTTTAGGTTTCCACTATAACAGAACACTTTCAATTTCTTTGAGATGGTTTTCAATTTATTTTTCTTTCAGCAATCCTATACTTTGGGAATCTAGAAATACCTTTCCATTTCAGTGTCTGTAACTTTATTTGAACTTATTTATTTGTTTACCTTACATTATCATGTCGTTTCAATGACAGAAATCTCTATATATACTGTATGTCACAGGTGACACAGTATTCACAAGGCCCTTGAAAACTTATGTTGAAGAATTAGCCTTTTGAGTCTGTGTTTGTGTGTACTGGACTGGTATATGTCTGTACAGCACATTTGTCTTCTATGAATGTACAGTATGTCTTTGTACAGTATGTCTTTGTATATCTTGTGTAAACAAGATCTTTTTTCTAAGCTATATTGTTCTGTGTTGTTTTGGAATTCCGAATAGAGCACAAAGTTTGTTTGCAGATAAACTTTCATAAAAGCCACTTCCACCTGAGTCTGAGATGCTGTGTACAAGTATTTTTAGTTTGAGTTTTTATTAACGTCAACCTTGTGTCTCACTCTCAGACAAAATGCAACTCAAATTCAACACTCTGCATGTACTCACGCAGACATGGCCTCTCACTAATTTTCTAATTGTCTCTCTCCCTTCTCTTCACCCTGTCCCATGGTAGAATCACCAGGTGCATTGTAACCCCCCCCCCCCACACCCCCAGCCAGAGACGCTAAGTCACCCCACCCCACTGCACACCACACCACACCCTGCGTGGCCTATGTGGCCTCTATGGCCTTCTCCTTTTAGCCACATTGTCTCAGGGAACAATGGTGTGATTGTGTGGGGTGTTGAGTCTGGACAAGGAGGCGACCCCTTCCCAAGGCATCCCATAGGGCACATCATTGCCGACTGAAAGAAGAATACACGCAAACACACACACACACACACACATACAAATGGGAGAACATGCATGGAAAGAAACCTGTGAGAGGTACGATGAAGTAAAACGATGAAGTAAAAACAGAAAAACGGATAAGAAAGTGAAGTGTAGAAGAGAGAATGTGACTGAGTGGAGGAGGAGGAGGAGGAGGAGGCAGAGGAGGAGGCAGGCAGACAGGGAGGAGGAGGAGGAAGAGGAGGTGTTGAGGCATGAGGTAGCCTATGCCCCAGTCCACTCACTTCTTGGAGGTGAGCTAAATTAGAGAAATCCAGGTCAGTCCCCTGAGCACTGCCTTCTGCTGCAGTGGCACCTGTGATGAAACAGAAATGGTCTCAGACACAGGTGTGCACGAAAAAAATCTCAAAAGAGATCACACACACACACACACACACACACACACACACACACATTAAAACTTGAAACTTTCTGGATGTCCTGGATGGAGGCCAGGGATGGGAGGTTGCCCCTCCCTCCCTCTCTCCCCCGTTTGAAGGAATCGATGATGTGGTCATAAACTTGGCCAGTATCCAGGGTGGAGGGTTTGTGTGCAGAACCATGGCCTGAACTCCCGCTTGAGAGCAGAGAGCGGAGCTGAGACGAGGGGCTCACTCCTGCTGACAGGCCGCCTTTGGCTCCCCACCGCTGGGGAAGCTCCTGGTTTTACCCCCTGAGCCTCCAAATCCATCCAGGCCCCGTGAGTTGATTGTATTAGCAACCCCTTTGCGCGGGACTCAGGTACTCTGAAGACTCTATGTGGCTAAATCAGGAGTTCTAATAATACTCCTCGTCAGTACTGCTGCTCCAAGCAGTTTTTTTTCCTTCTCTCTTCTCTCTTCCTCTGCATCGAGAGAGATCTCACCTCCTCTTCCTTATTCTCCCCGCCAAGTCTTCCTTCTCCTTTTTCAACACCTTCCCTATGTTTGTGTAAGGTGTAAGGTCAGATACGTGTGTGAAGAGTCTGTTCCTGTTCGCAGCTGACACCTTTAGTCTCTCTTTCTCCATGCTATGGAGTCTCTTGAGATGGTTGCGTAAGGATTGAAAAGGAAAAAGAAAGAAAGAAAGAAAGAAAAAAAAACCCTTTTTCAACAAACTGTATTTTGATCCACTTTGAATTTTATATTCACTCAGGATACCCAAAGATTAAAGTGGAGACTGCTGGGTCGGATTGAGATCTGTAATGCAACAGAAAAATGCCTCTTTTGCCGCCACAAAAATGCAAACTGAATTGCCTTTGGAGTTTTGCAACATTATCAGCAGCGGCGGCATAGACGGGAGGGTTTTAAACGGTTTCTTTAAAGTCACGCTGCCCTTCTTTGAGGACTGCAAAGAATGTAAATGTGCAAGGCAAGGCACATTTCAGTTAGCCCCTTTGGTAATAACATGCCTCTATAAAGGGTGTGCAGATCTTCTTTCCATTTCAGCCATTACTTAGGAAAATGCCCTTTAGGAGTCCTTCTGTTTCATGCTGTCTTTCATAGTTGGGTCAGGCCAGGGGGATATTCAGAAGGTGCAATGTCAGATATAAGGCAAAGGAAGAGAGAAAAAAAAAAGCTGGAAAGAAAATTGCTTCCCTTAATGCCACCGCTGCTACGGCTAGCCCCGTAATTTACGAGAACTTTTACATGAAGGCTCCAGGGATGAGGTGAATCAGCGAGGCTTTTCTCTAACTGACTCCTTACCTCACAGTTAAAGCGAAGTGCCAGTTTACACCGTCGGATCGCTCCCACAAAAGAACTCTGCTGGATTCGATCCATGCATAGTTTTGCCTAATACAGCTCGCAAATGGAACCTTCCAGTTTGTAGGGAAAGGGAGAAGTAAAGTGGTTTTGCTGAAAGTAATTCAAACGGAGTGCTCTTGATCACTAATACCTTTTAACATTTTATTTGGAGGCGACTTTTTCTTTGTCTGCAGGAAAATGTGATTAAGAACAATACTGGATGTCTGACATCACCTGTGAGGTCACCGGGGGTCATGGAGGTCGCTCGGAATGTGACTGGGTCAAAGGTTAATCATAGCCTCTGACACGCAGGTCAGTCCCTGGGTTCACCTGTTACATTATTACAGCTAAAGACCCATCTGGGCGGCGGGAGCTCATTTGCCTGTGAGCGTACGTCTAGAGCAATGACCTCACTGTTCCATGACTCATCCCTCCAACAAGACAGAGCTCACCTTGCTGCTCTGGAGGACCAGGGTGGTGTGTGTGTGCGTGCGTGCATGTGTGTGTGTGTGTGTGTGTGTGTGTGTGTGTGTGTGTGTGTGTGTGTGTGTGTGTGTGTGTGTGTATGTGTATGTGGAGCACCCCATCCATGTTGTGTTTCCCAATGCAAACTAAAAATAGCATGACCTGATCTCACTACCAGTCACCCACCCACCCACCCACCCACCCACCCTCATCCTCACCCTCATCCTCACCCTCATCCTCATTCCCCCTCTCTCCCTCTGCTGAATATTTCAGTACTCAGTTCCTCTGATCTTAGAATGAAGCTGCAAGAAGATGCTCACAACCGTAAGTGCTTAGAACCTGGAGGATACAAAATTGTGTCTCACACTCACATTAACACGCTAAAATTTTGATTAAACCTTGTAAAAACATGCTCTGTTAATGTTATGTGTAAAGCAGCATGATCGTTTCACCTTATGTGGTTGGTATAAATGGCTAAGATTTACAAGAAATCTGCCTCTAAGAAATGGAAATTGTGCCTCGTGGTAATGCTGCTGCTTTTACTATTTATGGGCCTGAAACAAACAAAAACCAGCAAACACAGTAGCTGTTTGATAATGGATTACTCAAGCACAATTACACAATACTTAAGCCTCATGTCACATTAAGATGTAATCACTTATTTTTTGCCTCAGTAAGAGTCGTGCCCGCTCAGTGGACGCTGGCCAGTGTTCCGAAGTCCTGCGATCGGTGCCTTGAGGAGTTTGGGATGGGGGGGGGGGGTGGATGGCAGCCAAGTGACCAGAGCTGTGTGTATGGACCCTGTGGAGCGGCTAGCCATGTGCCACGCTTCCTGAGCAGCAGGCCTGACAGGATAAGCCATGTTGGCCATCTCCTGTCCATCCTAGCAGCAGCAGGACGGCGGGAGGAAGCCCTGTCCCGTGACGGGGGAGGACGAGAGAAGGGGACAGGGCACCGTGAGCGGTGGAGGGCGGAGAGATGAGAAGATGGAGATAGTCGCCATGGTAGCCCCCTTTTGCTTACGCATGTACCATGGACACCAGCCAAGAGCTCATGGTCGCGTTCAGTGGGGATCCGCTCTGAATAGCAGGGGAAGGAGACTTCACTGTCTGTGTTTGTTCTAACCATTCTCTTTCATCCTGCAACTCACATAAAATGAGAACACGCTCACTGTCTGACCAACTCATTTTGACTGTGATAATGCACAACACACATAATTTGACACTTCAGTCAGCATCTCTGGCAGTTCACTGAAAGTACACCGATGCGTTTATATTATGAGATAGAATATAGAGAGAGCAACATACAGAAAGATACCTAACGGATTCAAACATTTATACTTTTTCTGATTTATGGTGTAATGCAGCCATTTCCGATCTTAGCAATAACCATTGTTTAAACAGCTACACAAATAAAATGATGAAAGCACAAATTGAACCTGGTGTTTTAAATGGCCACATTACACCATAAGCCAGTGGCATGAAAGCGGCACGGGAATAGTTATAACCCGTTCATCTGAGTGAACCTGGGGGATGGGGGCTCTACAGATGATGCAGAGGAGACATTTAGGCCAAGCCCCGCAGGCTCCCCCAAACCCCCCTCCCTCTCCCAAAGGTGTGAGATACATCATCTTCATGTTGGGCCTCATTAGGATGATGTAGTCCCCCACTGGAGAATTCATTCCATGGAGGGAAAAGCATCCTTGTTTTGGTGCGTCTGTTTTCTTTTAAACAGTGCTGCATGTGTCCTGAATAACAACGTCACCAAGCCACACAAAAACACAGCACTCATTTCTGAGCACTGGTTGTCAGTTTATGGTCTATATTACAATATAATGGCACAAGGTCATAATGGTGCTGGCATCACATCATGAGCCAGGCTGTGGCAGTTGTGCTGACGTGAAATGAACACACTCCTCAACGCTCTTCATTTTCACACGACGCCAGGAGCGTTTTGCAGCGCGCGAGCAGAGCGTGCTTGTGTACGATGAGTTGATGCCTTCGTCCTCCTCTGGCTCTAACGCTCAGTGTGTTCCAGCAGCAGCACTACCCAACACCACCACCACCACCACCACCACCACCACCACCACCACCACAGCCATTCAGCCACGCAGAACAGCAGGCGATGGGGGAGCCCACAACCGTTATCACCCCCCCCCCCCTCCCCCCCACTCAATTACTTCAAAAATCTATCTGCATAAATCTAGACAAGCATTGTCTACAGGCCATCTCCTCCCCCTCTCTTCCTCTCTCACTCTCTTCCTCCTGTTTTCTTATCCTTTCTCTATATTACTGCCCTCCCCCTTTCTCTCTTTTTCTTAGCCTCATGTCAGTCCTTCTCTCTTTCCGTTCCCCTCCTCTAACTCTGCTTGTCAGAATTGTCTTGAAGTGATTGACAGCTCTGACAGTCCCAATCAGCTGCAGGCCTACAAGGTCACTCATCCCTCCTGCTCCCTGATTGGCTGTCGGCGTGTCTCGGCCCTGTCGCTGTTGCGTGCCCTGATCAGTGGCGGTGGGCTGGGAAGGTGGGAGGGCTCGCCACTCACACAGAGACAAGGTGCTACAGGGCCTAATTAGATGCTTTCAGAAGCAATTAAGAGCTTCCAGGTGTGTGTGTGTGTGTGTGTGTGTGTGTGTGTTTGTGTCTGTCTGTCTGCCTGTCTGTCTGTCTGCCAATATCACATTTCTGTGAATAGCTATGTGTGAAGCATGTCATCCTGTTGATGAACATCAGATTTTCAGTGCTTTGGCATGATTGCTTTTAGATAAGCATGTGGACATTTGTAATATTACAAGGAGTAAATGCATGCATGTGTAACACGCACACACACGTACACACACACACACACACACACAGGGAGACAAATAAACCTTCATCTACATGCTCTGATGCTCTTGCCCTTGGCAACGGGAAACGGGTGTCCATCACCACGGGAGCAGCTCCCAAGGAGACCCCGGTGGCAACCCAGACTCCCTCTCTGTGAACCATCAAATCTATTAAAACTCCACAGCGAGCCACTGCTGTTAATGCAGTCGGAGTGCTTTGAACTGCTTCACGCTCCCTTCAAAGAGTTTAAAAACCAGCCGCTCGACCCTTTGGTGCCTCTAGATTACCACAACTTTTCAAACGGCTCTGTCCCCGCCACCGGTACTCCGATAACGAGGCCTTTTAATGACCTCCAAGATATGACGATCGCCCATTGGATTTAATCTGCGGGGCCAGCGGAGAGAGGATCGATACGCGTTTGTGTGAGATGGATGTGTTTGGGCTGCTGAGGATCGAGTGTGTGGGATTTCTGGGGCGACTCTCAGGCGGGAGACAGAGAAAGCCCCGGAGGCTTGCGGGCGTCCCACTGTGAGGTGGCATTTGTGCCCGCGACCCCCTTAGAGGGCAGAGAAGGGGCACACTGTGGAGGGGAGGGGCGGTGGACAGGGCAGAGGTGCCACCCCATGCTACGTCTGATGCCCAGTCTAGCCTAGAAACCCCTAGCGTGAGTGCCAGGTTTCAGTAGTTCATTGCAGGCTTCCTAGGTATCTACAGTACATCCTCTCTGTGCGTTTTCTACGGGAGACTGAATCACACGGCCCTCAACGAATTCTTCTCTTTTCAACGTGAAATATTTTGGATGCTTTTGTGATTTCATTTAAGCCATTACAAATGCCCTCTAGTGGCGGCATGTGCTATTTTATTACTTCCCAAATCTAATTACATGATCTATGACCTCGCCAATGCCTGTCTCGCTTCTCAGCTAAAAGGAGATGAGTTAAACACCAAACGCCAGAGACCACGCAGGTCATTTTAATCACTTTTATTGCTCTTCTTTGCTCGGACATCCATGCTCTGGCTGACCCAAAAAGACAATACAAACATGGCTCATGCCATCGAGTTGAGTTTGCTGGTCTCCAATAAACCTCAGTGCATGCGTGCGTGCGTGCGTGTGTCCGTGCGTCCGTGAGTGTGTGTAGGTGTGTGTATTGGGGAGTAGGGACTAGGGAGGCACTGACAGGCTGACACTGAAATAACCTCGCTACTGTGCAGAAGGAGTATTACTGTAGCAATATATGAAAATCTATTCAAATACATTATGCAGAGCATTGATATGGGATATTATTGTAATCAGTCGCGTAAGAAAAGGCCAAATGGCAACTAAGCTTGCGATGTCAAGAGATATGTGGTCCTCGTACAATAACCGAGAATATGAGGAGTTTTAAAAATAGATTATCTTTCTGTTACATGAAAATGCTTTTTTTCTTATTGGTAGATGAACTCTTGGAGACCTGAAAGAGATAACTGTGCGCATACTGTATGCATACAGTATGTTGTTATATAGCCAGAGGGGAGAATGACACTACAGTGTCAGTAATCACTCCTGATGACTGAGTGATGAAATCTATTTGGAGTGGCTGTCTTCTGACTTGCTTGACTTCTTCTGACCTGGACATTGACCTTTGACCTACAGCATCGGAAAAGTATTTGTCACCTTTGATTATCAAATGAGTGTGTTGACATGCAAGGACCACGCAAGGATCGGTTGGAAGAATACCCATGAGGTAAGGTGACTGAAATACCTATAATCCCAGTCCAGCTGGGAGTGGACAAAGACATATGGAGCTTCAAGCTTCTAGTGCATTGTTTGTCATGGCTAAGGCTTACGTTGCTTACTTAGCACTTGCAAATCTACAAATTAAGAGAACCTCACAGGAATAAGATGTGATCTGTATCTGAACATGAAAGATCCTTATAGAGTGTCATTCAGCATGTAACTGTTCTGGTTTGATGCAAAGACTGATTTAGGACTGACTGAGGATGTTATTTTATACATGAATTAATATTGGAACAATCAAAGACAAGAAAGTCGATATAACACAGACACGAAATTGGCTGAAGATAGTTTGTACTATTTTTGTGTGATCTGGCAAGCAGTAATTTCCTGCAATTGGCAGTGATTTGACACCATGTTTTGCATGGTTACTGTTGCTAAGGCAGTGAAGCATCATTCAGCGTTAAAACACTGGGCTGTCACCTGCTTCCTCTTAACCTCCTCCAGCAAGTGCAAGCACATGGACAATATTAGCAGGGCTTTGTCAATTTGAATGTGTCAACCAATAATGACATGCTATGGCACATTTTGACACCATTTGTCATGTATCAGTGACAGTCACAGCATGGCTTTCATGGTCCTCATTACAATTGTGTGTAAAATGATATGTGTGTGTGTGTGTGTGTGTGTGTGTGTGTATGTGTGTGTGTGTGTGTGTGTGTGTGTGTGTGTGTGTGTGTGTGTGTGTGTGTTTAACAGCTGTACTTCAGCACTTTAAAAGTAATCTGAATGTAAATCAACTCACTCACCCACCCTCCCCCCACCGACCCCTCAACTGCCCAACCCCTTTTTTTTTAAAAATCTTAAATCGTGCCTTGCAACTCAGGTTGTTTTTGTATAGACTTTAGGTGTCATCTAAATAGGAAGGCAGCATTGAATAGGTTTTGCTTGCAAACTTGTTGTTTCAAAAACAAGACACACACAACCTGTCGGTCCTGCTTCCGTGTCATTTCAATTTTAGAACGAATATTGGTGAATTTGTTCCAACACAGACACTCCTCAAGAAAAAAACACAATCTCCCCCCCAAACCGAGTCTGAACCATGAAAGACGAGCAGAGACGCCTCTGCAAACATGCAATCTCCAGGCCGAGGGGACCGTCTCATGCCTGTCACGGCAGAGGGAGAGAAACAGAAACGGGAGGAAATGATGAAATGTCTAGGGTTTGGGATCAACGCATACCTCAACCGCCACACTGGGGATCACCAACAGTTGCAGACGCATCGAGAGAATGCTGATGGATTTTGTTGTTTTGTGGTTCAGTGGTCCTCACATACATGGTATATCAGGGCCTCTGTGAATTGAAAGAAAGACGGAAGGGAAAAGAAAGAGAAGGAAGAAGGAAAGACTGAAAGAAAGAAAGAAAGGAAGAAAGAACGACAGAAGGGAAGACTATAAAAGGCAATGACAAAGAAAGAGGTGTACTGGGTGGCTTCAGTGACTCTCGGCACAGTAGAGCAGCACCCCATAATTCGTCTGACATTTTTCATTGTGTGTAATTGCCATTCATTCTCTAAATGGAGTGCATCGTGACAGGAGTGATGGGGAAATGTCAGGCCTTGGCAAGAACAGAGGTGAGCCACCACTGTTTGCGCGGACGATGAAAACACTCACTCGAATCCTCTCGTCAGACGGCAGGGGGGGTGTGGCACTGAAGCTCTCGCAGTGACTTCTGCCTTTCGGGTAGGAGGAGAGAGACCTTTTGCGGCGCCTCTTTAAAATTTGATTCATTGTTCTTGGCAGAAGGTCCCGCCCCAAAACATGTCTTTGAGCCAGCAGACTCATTTAAAGGTGACTGACACTTCATCTGGTAAATGCGTGCTGCAAAGTTCTGGGTGCACTTTCCGTGCCAAAGGGTTTCTGTCATTCTCCACAGGTGACAGGTAATTTATTGAGTACTCATCTAATGACTCTGACCTGTTGGCCTGCATTTTTCCCCTGGATGTTTGAAACAATAACCAGTGGTTTGTGAAAATGCTATTACTTTAACATGGTTAAAGCCTTTATTCCACTGACATCAGCTAATATAGCCACATTCCTCTGAATAGTAAGGATTTCTTAGAAGAACAAAAAGCTCTGAATGTGTCTTTTTTTTCTTCAAAGCAAGGAGATGGAAGGAAGTTCACAAAAATGACAAGACAGAAAAGAAAACAGTATTGTGAGCGAACGCACCGTAACACCCAGGGTTGGCTAAACGACCACAGAGGCTTCAAACTGAAAGCCCAGGCTTTCGCTCCATTTACATCGAAATGAAGGCAAAAGCTGAATGAAAGAAGAAGAAGAAGGAAAAAAAACGAGAGAGAAACAAAGAGAAAACAAGAGCGAAGAAGGTCATAAAGCACCAAGGTCTGCTGAGTGATTGAAAATGGGACTAAAGCAACATGCTCTCCAAAGTCTCAGATGAAAAGGAAGGAGAAGGGGAGGGGGAGGGAGAGAAAAATCAATGCGATGCAATTAAGCACAAAGCAAAGCTCCCCAGAGCTGAGGGGAATTTGTTATTTATTGAATCATGTCCCCCAAACCTCTCCTCCTTTACCTTCCCCTTGTCCAACATACAGAGTGCATTCCCCCCGCAACCTCATCTCAAGGTAATCCAATGCAGCCATTTGGACAGGGCAGCCAAGCTATTGTTCAGGGGCGTCTTGACAAGTGAATTCAGGCCGGCTCCCATCTCTCCGGGAAAGCAAGGCCAAGGATTCTGAATGGCAACAGCACTCGGAGCTGAGGGCCCGAGAGAGAACGGTGCGCAGAAATATGTACTGTATCTTGTGTGTGTGTGCCTCAATGTGTGGTCAAGCAAGCGCTTATGGGGCCCGAATGACTGGCAACGTGAATGAATGACAGTTTCATTAAATGATGTTCTTTGGTACATTCCATGTGCATTAATGAGCGAGGTTCCCACAGCTGAAGGTTCATTTATGCTCAAAATTGAATACAGATACAGATTGACCGAGGCTCTGCATTGCTTTTGTCCATCTGATTTTCTGAAAGCTTACGGCTAGAGATGCAATGGAGGAGCATTTTGAATTGGATGTACCGTTTCTATTTTTTTTTGTAGAAAAACAGAACATAAATCAAAGTTCCGAAAAACCAGTGTCTATGTAAATCTTTTTTCTTTTTTTTTTTACTCGTTGGCCACATAAAAGCTTTTTTATTTCACCTCTATACTGTGAACCCAATCAAATCAGTTGTTACCAGAAGTCGCAGTTGAAGTAACAGTTGTAGCTCCTTGTCTGAGCCAAATATGCTCAGCTTGAGTTGACAGCTCATTTAAAGTGAGATATTCAGTTGGATGGAACCACAGAGGGTGGGTGTGCCTACATTATGAGTGACAGACCACATCAGTGGCATGACAGAGGTGTGTAAAAGAGTTATGGCTCTCATTTTGGCTTATTTTGTCACCAGAATAAGTTATGAGTGAGTGAGTTATGGCAGAAATAACATCTGCACACACAAGGTTGTACTTTCAGTCGACGTCGCCATCGTCCCCCAGCCCAGTCTCCCCCCTCAGGAGATTAATGGAAATGGCTTTTTAGAAATCCAGTAGCATGCTATGTAAATGAAAATACATTTGTTAAGTAAATGATGTTTAGGACAAATCAGCGTTACGAGAGCGAAAATGAGACAGTGAACATATGGGCCATGATGACTGAAGCAGAACGTGTCAGCATGATTCTGTTTACCCACAATCTTTTGTCTCTTCTCTTTTTCTTCCAGCACAACGCCAGGCGTCTGTGTCCTTCCGTGAAGCTCGTCGTCATCTTGAACTGGGCGCTCTTCATTACTCAGGCCAAACTCACGCCATACGCATCAACCTGTTGAAGATCGGTCTTTCGCTCCATCCCTTTGCCTCACTCCATCTTTATATGCCTCCAGTTCCCCAAAGACTGACACCCACCCATGTGTGCTGTTTGGAGAATGAATGAGGTTTTCATGCAGGGATCGCAGGGAGGGAATGTCAAGTCTATGTTGTCGGTGTTGCAGACAAAAGAACAAGCATGTACAGTATGTGTCTAAAAGAAGTTCTTTGTTTAATTCAACTTGTAAAATGCATAGCGATTCAGATTTTTATATATAATTTTCTAAAACGTGTGACCCTACCGAGATCTTGCGAGGGAGGCAGGGAGCGGTCCCTTCACAATCTTGTAAGGGTATGTTGTAATTGTATTGTATTTTGATTGTATTCAAAAGTAACTGAATTCACTGCGGGAATTTTCGGAAATTGTTACATTTGCAGGAATCGATTCAAATGAAAAAAAAAAATTACAATGGACCGATCTGGAATAAGAGAACATGCAATCCTTCTGAGGGGGCATACAACTATAGAGTGGAATGGAGCGTGCAGCAGAAAATTTCCAATCAGCCCATTTCACTAAAACCTATTGAAGGTGTTTGAGTTCTTGTACAAAAGTCCACTATGGAACTGAGCACCAAAACAACAGCTTTCAACACATTTTCTATGTGTCGTCCCAAGGACACAAACTAAGTGCCAAACATACTTTTACCTCACGCACAGCATTGTGCCCAAGTACTAGACACAGCAGCCTGGTTGCCCCTTTTGGTCTACAGTACATGCCAGCAAGGACAATATCCGTAAGCATAAGGACATTACTAGCCATGCCAGCTCTACACATTGCTTGGAGAGGCTCAGCCATTGAATATTAAAAGCAATGGAGCAGTGGAATGTTTGCTTTTTCACCAGAGCATCCTTGGTGTGACAACATCACTCCATCTAAAGCCATTGAAATGAATGGACTGAATGTTTGCACAGTGGCCACACATTCTGTACAATACAATACAAAGAAGCACTTAAAATGGGTGGAGGACAAACGCGGCGAATTCACCTGGTTTTTATGAAAGTTCTAATGAAGTTGACATATGCCAATTTATTTCCCCTTCGCTGTGGCAGTGAATTAAAAGCGTTTTTTTTGTGTGTTTGTTTTTCTTGAGCTGTTTGATTGATGTTTCTTTAGTGAGTTCAAATGGGACTTTGTTTTTTCTGTACAGTGGTAATGAATGACCTTGAAAGTGTACACACACACACACACACACACACACACACACACACACACACACACAGACAAACACACACACTTACACACACAAACACACACACACACACACGCACACCAACATACACACACACACCTCTTGATTCTTGATTCTGCTCCACCCCCTAGCAACACCCATAGGAAATTAGAAGCCTTGTGTCGTTTTTTTTTTAAAAGTGCTTGTTTTTCTCTCCTTTCTCCCTCACTTATTCTCTCTCTTTCTCTCTCTCCCTATTTCTCACAACACAACCCCCCCTCTAAACACACACACACACACACACACCTACACACACACATACACACACACACACACACACACACACCTCGCTCTCTCTCTCCAGGTCTTGCCACGCGCCTTTTTCCCTCCTCCTTCCTTCTGCGGCTTGCCGCTAAGAATTTGATACAGGCGCGGGTGCTGAAGCCGGGGCGAGTAAATGAAATATTGATCCGCCGCTCCGTGGCCTTGCCTTCACCTTGTCCCGGCGCTGTGAGTTACCGACTTTTCCGTTCTGCTTGTAATAGGAATTATTACAGAGGGCCCGGGCGAGTAATTACTGGGCATGGCGGAGGGGAGGGCCTGTCGTATATTTCTGTAAAGAAGTTATTTACCGCGCGTGCAGATCAACCTCCCCCTGCCACCGGGCCATGCCTCCTCCCCTCCCCAACTCTACTCTACCCAACCCCACCCAACCCCACTCCACCCCCCGTCCCCAACCTCCCCTCCTCCTCCATCCGCCTCCCCCGACCGACCGACCGAGCGAGCGGCCTCTGGGTCCGGCCCCCGTCTTTCTTAACCTTGATTCAATTCTGTTAACTATCATTAATCATCCGTGGTGTCGGGGGAAGTTTATCAAAAGCTGCTGGATGTGAGCCTGAGTGTGAATGTGTGGGTGTGTGCGCGTACTGCGTAGGTGTGTGTATGCGTGCGTGCGTGAGTGGGTGTTTGTGTGTGTGTGTGTGTGTGTGTGAGTGTGTGCGTGCGTGCGTAGGTGTGTGTACAGTATGTGTGTGTGTGTGTGTGTGTGTGTGTGTGTGTGTGCGTGCATGTATGTGTGTAGGTAGGTACAGGTGCATGAGTGAATCAAAATGTGCTTCAGTCATGCCTCTCTCTCTCTCTCTCTCCCTCTGTGTATGTGTGTGTGTGTATCAATCAGAGTGTGTGTTCATGTGCAGTGTGTGTCTTTGCTTGTCTATTCATCTTACACTCTGTGAGTGTAGCCATGTTAGGGCCGCAGCAGCAGACTGCCCATTTAAGAGCCTGCTGCCCTGCTGCCCTGCTGCTCTGCTGTGGCTTGATGTATACAGGCGTCGCTTCGGGAGAAACTGACCGTTTGTTTGGCTGATATATTGGGTGCAGCGGTGCCCTTGCTGTGCATGTCGTTGGGTGAAGCTATTAGAGTGTGTGTGTGTGTGTGTGTATGAGTGAGTGACCGTGTGTGTGTATGTGTCACACTGCAGTGTGTGTAGGACTATGGCAATGAAGGTCAAAGCTTGGAGCAGAGATAGGTGTGAGCTGACAATGTGTCCTGATGGAGAGGACCTTGGCGAAGCACCAGTGCCCCAATTAGGCATTTGGTGATAGAGGATGAACAGAATACTATACAAGAAAAAGTCTCCACTCCGTGCCAGTGAGTGAGTAACAGTTTGAGACAGCTGCTACACATTAAATTGACTAAATGTATTGATGAAGTGCATTCAGTCCAAATCCTCCTCTTTGAAGTGCTTCTCATCTCCGGTTATCTACTTCAATTTGCCTGTTTTCTATCCACCTCGGCTCCGCACTGCGCTGGGTCAGGCCGGACCATCCTGTAAGAAGTGCCAAACGAAACACAGCAAGAACTCATGGCATGGCCAAAACCTGCTGTTGTTGGTTTCACATACCTTTTCAGAAATTAGATTATACTGTAAGTTTTTAACTCAAGCTAACTGTTGTTTTGACCTGAGCAAGTCTTGCTTTTTAAGTCAGTATTTGCCTTTGAGAACTCAAAGATGCCAACGCCAACCTGAGGTGGCACAGAAAGACAGATAGAAAGAGGATGAGAGAAGGAATGAGAAGGGAAAAAACGACAGATAGAGAAGGAGGAGAGAAAGAGAAAAGCCAGACATAAGAGAACAATATAATGACCTTTAGTGCACCGGAGAGATGATTGAGGCGTGATTCCAATTCATGACTGGGCTGTGATTCCAATTCACGGAGAAAGAGAGGGAGTTATGAAGTTACGCGAGGCAGAGCAGAGGGAGCGCGTGAGGAAAATGATTGAAGGAAAGAGGATGATTGAATTGTGTGGGGCAGAGACACTGAACATAACCTCTGCTGCTAGCCAATGTCTCTGACAATATAATGAAAGACAGAGGCAGAGAGGCATACACGGAGTGAGGGAGAGAAAGAGAGGGAAAGAAAGAGAGAGAGAGAGAGTGATGTGTGTTCTGAGAGGACACAGAGAGCAAGCGAGCGAGAGAGAGAGAGAGAGAGAGAGAAAGAGAGAGAGAGAGAGCAGGAGAACGGAGGTAGAACAAAATGGGGAGGCAGAGAGGCTAACTAAAGCCTCTTGCCTCCCGTCACCCACAGCGGCCTCAGTGATTTTCCATCTACAGCTGGAGCCCGTCCAGGGCTGCCCTCCTAACAAGATCAAGTCCACTCTTCATAGATTTTATTACTCCGCTCTCAATCAAATTACATCTACATTTGTGCAGTTTAAGGACCCGTGCGCCCTGTTGGGGCTTCGACCTTGTCTGGGGGGTAAAAAAAGAAAGCTGGCCCCTTGCTCCCCTCCCCTCCCACCCCTCTCTACATCACCCCCTTTACTGATAGACGAGTGGAAGAAAACAAGAGCTAAGAAGGCAGGCAGAGAAGGAGGGCGCTGGGAGGGGGGGGGGGGGGGGGGGGGATAGAGGGAGAGAAAAAAAAAAGAAAATAGAAAATCAATAGAGCCGGAAAGCAGGGATGAAGATTGAGAGGTGGAGTAGAGGAGAGGAATGGTGAGAGAGAGAGGGAGGGAGAGGAGAGGAGAGGAGGAGAGAGAGAGGGGGCTGATTGTGAAATTGCATGGCAGTCGCGAGCAGGAGTGATGGCCGATGGCGGAGGGCATATCGATGGAAGGCGAGGGGGGCGCATTTCCTGGAGGTGACCCAGCGCGCGCCGCATTCCCCGCGGGACAGTCAGGAGCGGACGGCCCTGTCAGAGGGGCCCATCTCGCGCGGGATTATTGAAGCATGTCTCCTTCAACGCGCCCCGCGCGGTATCACAACACCAGAAGCTTTAAACGTCCGCAGGGTCGCAGAGTATTCAGCCCTCGTACTTCCTTCCTACCTACCTTGTCAAGAGGAGGACAGAACTCTGCTGGAGTTTCCAAAGTGAGATCGGAAACACAATAAGAGCCTGAAACTTCCATGACCCAAGTGCTGCCATGACCTGAGTGAGTGCCTCCTACGCATGAAAGGCAAAGAAAAAGAATGTCTCTTTTGCAAGCCATTGTCAGTCTTGGTGAACTACATTCCTCGAATAAAAGCTCCCCCAGCTTGTCCTTATCCAACTCTTCTAACTCAGAGACCTTAATCATTAAAATACCTTTACGCCTTAAAGCATTTCTCAAGCTTAAAGCAACTGCAGTTAGTCATTATCGATTTCACCAGATTATGTGATATATAAAAACAGCAGCTAAGCTGATTAATACATAGTTTTGACCATCAGCTACTGATTACGATATTGCCTATACCTGATAGCCACATAAATATCTTAATTTCAGAGGAATGAATTTCCAATGAGCGTGCAGTTCTGGAACAATCTCTCAGAACAATGAGATTGATTCTGGGACAGACACATTCACAGAACTAGAAAAGCACCTGGAGAGCGCAGACTTCCGCCTGCATTGTTCTTCCTACAGGTTGTCGTACATTTGAACCTAAACTATTCAGATCGCCACCACGTGGCCATACCATGCCATTACACCACTAAGTTAAATACATAAACGCCGACGGAATCCCGACGGAATTACGGATCACTCCCAAAATTTGATCGTTTCTTCCTTGGGTCATGTCTGACCTTCCCTGAAAATCCATCCATCACTTTTTGAGTTATCTTGCTAACAAACAGACAGACAGATAAACAAACAAACGCCGGTTCCCGATGAAAACATAACCTCCTTGGCGGAGGTAATAATAGGACTGCATGACGGAATGCTGGAGATTTCCCTGATACTGAAGCGTTCCACAAAAGCGTACTTAAGCATGCCATTTTTCTTGGACAAAATAATCTGCAACACCAGCAGCCTTTTTAACAAACCCTTTATCGTGTGTCATTCACACATAATAAACGTTTTTAGAACAGATCGACCAGAATCAGTCCACTGTGTCCTTACTGATATAAAAAAATCAAACTGTCAAGTAACCTATTAGGAAATGATAACATATCATCTGATCTTATACTGTATAATAGACCATATTTTAAATTGTCCTCATAAGTACCTGAATGCGATTTCGTCATTATTATTTGACAATAACAGAATATTATATAGAATGCTCTCTTTGTGCTGCCTTACGGAAGCTGCATGTATCTGACTTTGAAGCAAGTTATTTGTAAATAAATCCCCCTTGTAATTTACATTTAATGGGGCACTCCAGATGTGATAAAAAAAAGTAGGGCACAAGTATTACTTGGCCTATATCTTCTGTTGAGTAGCTGACTTCCAAGGAGGAGCTAATGAATATTTCCCTTTGAACAAGTGGCGGAAAAACCAACTCATTTTCCTGGGGATGAGGATCAGAGAGTGTGGAAGGCGAGGAAGCTGTGCTCGAGAGCGAACAGCCGAGGCTGGTGTGACAAGACAACCCCCCACGTATACAAAGAAATCCCACTCAAGCTCTTACGCTCCCTTCTTTCAAGCAAGACCCCCTATCATCATCACCACCATCACCATCACCACCACCATCATCACCACCATCATCACCACCACCACCACCGGTACCATCACCATCCTCCATCCCACCAACAGCCTCAAGGGCTGAGGAAGAGCACGAATCACACCTCTCCGTATCCAGAAGATGGGTCCTCACGCTCCCACATGGTCCCCGAAAATGGTGAGTCGTGCCTGGGTCCATCAACTCGATGAAAGGGGGCCCGGCGCTGGAGATTACCTCACAGGATGTGTTCCTCCATACAAGGTCTTTTGAGATGCTGCCACAAACACAATGGCCTAAAATCTCATTTGGCTCCAGACTCCTTTTTGAATAGTGGACTGCGCTGCTGCTGCTGCTGTTGGCGGCATGGCTTCAATGAGTATGAAGAATTTATTGCCCCTGCCTAGGTGTTGAGTGTTATTGCTGACGGAACACATTTCAAAAATCCCTTTGCTCTGCATTTCAATTACGGTTAATTCCTGTCATGCTCTTTGCTCTCGGCTCCCACACACTTCCTGCACACACTCAATAAACAGAGAGGAAAGGCAGCGTTGCATTCGGTCGAGTTTTTCCTTTTCTAAATGGATACCTTTAATGAGTTCGAAAGGCACACTGTGGAACCAAGCAGAAATGCTTTCTCCAGTCAGTTGTAATGAGAAATTTAATACTTCTTTTGGATTATATGTTTGCATCGCAGTGCTTTCGTATTCCCCCGGATGGGAGCGGGTTGCTCAAAGCAATTTGTCTGCATCTACAGTATACCAGGCTCCGGCTGCGTGTTGTTGCTTGAATATTAACTGTAAAATGGCCGACACACAGGAGATATTCTCAGGGAAAAATCGCATAAATGCAGGGGGCGTCTGCCATGTTTTTTGACTTGTTTGAAAGGAATAAGCAAACAACAAGAAAACGTGCTGCTGTCTGTGCTAGCGGTGGGGTGTGATCGCCGGCATTATGCATTCAGAGCCCCCTCCACTCCACACACAACACTTCATCACCTACAGCTGTCTCTCATGATACCCAGCGGACCAACACATTCTCCCTGAAGCAGAAATAATTTGGAGGGAATCGATGGCAGGGAGAGAGAGAGAGAGAGAGAGAGAGAGAGAGAGAGAGAGAGGGAGGGTGGGGATGGGGTGGCAGTAGGGGGTGGAGGTGGAGGTGGTGGGGTGGGGTTGAGGAAGTAGCTGCAGTCGCAGCAACAGCAGCAGCAACAGCAGCAGCAGCAGTAGCCATCCTCCCAGAGCGTTACTGATGCGTCCCCCCTCTCTCCTCACGGTCTCACTCCAGTGGCGGTTTCCATTTCAGGCGCATGCGTTTTTTGGACTGCATACAGCCTCCCTTTCACACACACGCATACACACACACACACACACACACACACACACACACACACACACACACACCACCTACTAAACCATTCAAGATCGCTAAACTAATCCTAAATCCAAAATTCAAAGACGGCTAGGAAATTATACCTGTAGTTTTTTCTGCTTTTCCCCCTGGCCAGACAGATTCAATACTTCTCCTTCTCCAACCCTGTCTGATCTGTCAGCTGCCCTGTGAATTCCCCGCTCTTTTCCCACTTCCCTGTCCCTCTTTTGACAGGATGGCTAATTAGTTTCTGTCCCTGGCACGGCAATTGGGATGGCTTTACTGAGGGCCGCTGATGAGAGAAGGTTTGAGTCAATACAGAGGGGCCATCAGAAACAATTCCTCCATATGTTTTTCCATTGAATATATATATATATACATATATATATATATATATATATATATATATATATATATATATATATATATATATATTATGTTATAATATATATATTATATGTTATGCACAAGATACGGGATTGTATGAGTATATATATACTCATACAATCCCGTATCTTTTGCAACAGTGGCTTTAAAATAGTCTCAATGTTGACTGTTATGGTGTCAACACATGTCAGTGTTATGCATGCTGTTTACAATGACACAGGGCTGCAGAGTGAATGTGTGAGAGGTTGTCTGTCTCAAGATTGATTTCCCTATCTGTCTCATTTACGGCTCCCCTTTGTATGCACCAAACTCAATTTGGCGACGGTATGATGTATTGACACGGGGAGAATTACCTGCCCGAAAGATGCAGACGCAGAAAGCGCATTGTTTGATATGGATCTGCGCACGATTCCATTTGCCCTGCTTGTTTAGCTGTCAAAGTAAATCCTTCATGCAAGTCTAGCTAGCATGTTCTTCCACGTGTCAAGTAAATAAATGCTAGCCCCCTTTCATTCTGCACAGTGACCCCCAAATCCTAAACGCTCCCTATGAAGACATGGCTCATTACCTGATGCAAAGCAACACAACCAGGCAAACATAATGCCAGTGTTTCTCCATGTGGGTTCACTTCACCTATGGGCTGGTTGTGTTTTATGTAAAGAATATAGGTTGACACTAGAGTATAGCCAATGGCTATCATAAATACTCACCATGTTGTTGGCCTGAAATCAATCACTTTTTATACACCATGCAAATCATACCTTCATGTATTTTTTTGTCACCAGTTTTTATATGTGTGACACCATAGTACATGTTAAGTGTAACACTCAAGCTATTTTCAAATGGTATTAGACAAACCTGAAGTTGCTGTATTTAGTATTTTAGTTAAGCGCAAAGCATTCCATTACTATTTTTTTTACACAATTTGTTGTTCTAAATCTAAATCTCTTTTCTTCCTCTAACTGTTCATTGCTCAACATGTGTGGTTACAATAAAGTTATTCATTTTCTGTAATAAGGTGGTAAATTGACATTTACAATTGGCATACTTCCTAGCTATACGATTATAGAAAAATAATACACATTTCTCGAGCATATGCTATAGGTTATCCAGTCAATGGTATAACTTTGTTGATTATGTCTTTGTAAAAAAAAAAAAACTTTCCACTTTAAAACCGCTGTAGCGTCAATAAAAAAATAAATAAAACACCAATTAACATTAATATTATCAACCTAACTGGCATATGTCAGTGAATATTTTGAACTACTTTTGTAACACCCACACACAACCATATTCAAATAGACAATCACCACACACACACACACACACACACACACACACACACACACACACACACACACATGAAAACAGCTCCTGAATGTTATTATCCCACCAGGCTGTTTGCAGGCTTATTGCTGCAGCACACCTAATTAACAAACTTGGTTAATTAAAAAAAAGAGCGGCGAGGCAGTAACAGCAGTGGTTAGTCTCAGAGGAAGCCAATAACGATTGGATGAAATATTTATGTGTCGACGGCAGGAGTAAACAGCTAATCTACAGGCATGAATAACGTTCTAAACCGCACTCACATTTTTCACACGGAATGCATTAAGGGCTGCATTAACGTGGCATGGCGGCCATGCCGTCCGTTTGTAGATTTGGTCGTGCAGCAGGCCTCCATCTTCTGCAGCAGACCTCGAGACTATTCGACAGTTGAAAGACTGATTTATACTACAATAACATGTATGTGTGCACTATGAAACTATGGTGTTGTTGTACTGAAATAGGCAAGAAATTAATTTATTGATACATGCTTTCCTGTTGTCTATGTGAGTGTGAGTGTTACTGTAATGGTATGTGTGTGTGTGTGTGTGTGTGTGTGTGTGTGTGTGTGTGTGTGTGTGTGTGTGTGTGTGTGTGTGTGTGTGTGTGTGTTTGTTTGTCCTGAGGCATTTCCGTGCTATCACCTTTGTGTTTTACACGTTTTGTTTACACATGAGCTCTTTATCAATATATCAGTGAATTAAAATTTGACTACAAAACTGAAAGGTTGACAAATCTATGACAGAGTTATGGAGGAGGAGGGGTTGTGTGTGTGTGTGTGTGTGGGGGGGGGGGTCACATTGTGCTTCGCTCGGGTTACTGATGTCCTGCAGCTAAACAGCAAATGACCCTTGATTATGGTACCTGCTACACCAGCCGCCTTCAACCCCCGGCACCTTTCAAACTTGCTTAGCTTTCACTTAGTTTGATGCCGGCCGTAAATAATGTATAGCAGGAGTGTATGCATGCATGGAAATCTCCTCATGAATGCTAACACTGTGTTTTAAATCTATTCTCTCCTTGTGGTGCTGGTGCTGGTGCTGGTGTGTGTGTGTGTGTGTGTGTGTGTGTGTGTGTGTGTGTGTGTGTGTGTGTGTGTGTGTGTGTGTGTGTGTGTGTGTGTGTGTTTCTGTGTGTGTGTCTGTGTGTGTGTGTGTGTGTGTGTGTGTGTGTGTGTGTGTGCGTGTGTGTGCGTGTGTGTGTGTGTATGTATACATATAACTGATGCACTTTCATGCCATGCATCTTTTATGGAGCAGATGGACATATTAGGCCGTAAATTTACACCCAAGGTCAACAAGTCTGAGGAATCCATTACCATAAAGCCCAAGAAAAGGGATACCAGGAAAAGATGGAGTGGCCCAAGGATGAGTGATCCCAAGTCTCATCTTCCCCCCCTGGTTAAACGAAGACAAGACAACTAGATCAGGAATATCACAGTACGTTGACGTTATTATAGAGAATTGTCTGCTTTTCGAAAAGACATTTTGTTGAAATTCGTTCAATGGATGTGGACGCTTCAACAGACAGGAAAAGATAAAAGTTGATCTGAGATAAGAAGGACTCCTGTGCTGTACTGATGTGTGTATGCGTGAGTGTGCGTAATTGACAGTTCATGTGAATTGTAAAAATGTGTTGGTGAATGTCATGTCATGTCAAAAAGTGAATCTGGTGACCTCTGTCACAATGACTTGGAATCAATGTTTTCTTGTGTAAAGGCGGCTTTGTTTGTTATAGTGGAACACTAACATAAACAAACTAATGAAATGCAGGCTGAGGTCTTATTAATTGTGAGCGCTTTAGATAATAAAATGTTTTATTTAGAATGAATAAGGATTCCTATCTCATTAAGGGTTTGGGGTTTCGTTATAAAATCTCAGTTCTGTTTACTTTTCCTCTATGGCAAATGATGGGGTTCTGTTGTGTTAGATCAGAATGAGACACACTTGAGACGTTACAAGTTAAATTGTTTGGAAACTTGGTTAATGGGCCTACAGCATTTAACAATCCTTTCTGAACTATGTTCCATATTTCTTGATAATATTGATTTCTGACATAACAGATGAATTGAATCATCAATAAAATGCAATATATACTTTATAGTAAAATGACCGTATAAACAATTTTAAATGCTGGAAAAAGGATGTATAAATGCGCTTCTAAAACCTACAATTGTGAATGGAGTTAATGAGAGATAACTGGTCTGGCCATTCACATACACCTCCTTTATCCATTATATAAACAGCATCTTTTTCACCCCCTGAACAGAATCCCATAGAGCGTGTGTATTTCCCTCAGCTTTGCCTCACAATGCATGCGAAAGCCTTTCCAAGGCCTCCAAGCCCATTACCGGGCGAATGAGCAGTGGATTGCACTTTAAAGCATGGGAGAGAAAAGTGCCTTATTAGACCAGTTCATTAAAATCATTAATAGTCATGAAATGAGAGCCACCAGAGTCCAAAAGGCTTAATGCCCCATCCATATTAATTAGGTGCGAGCAAATCTGAAGTGAAAAGGGGGTGGTGGTGCAGGCTTTGTGTGTGTGTGTGTGTGTGTGTGTGTGTGTGTGTGTGTGTGTCTCACCCAACACACATTGACATACATGTATGAGTTAGTATTGGCAGAGCAAGGGTGAGTAGTGCTCTGGGCAGCACATGCGTCTGACTGACTGAATTAAGCACCCTCTGACTGCAGCGCCACCACAACCCCCCTCCCTCCCCCTCCTCCCCCCTCCACCCTCCTCCTCCCCTCCTCCTCTCCTGCACCCGATTAAAATTCACTTTAATTAAAATTGATCACATTAAGAAACTGATGTGCTTAATTAACTGGAGTCCGGCGAACCCCTTCTGCAACATCTAACGGATGCGTTGTAGAACACTTCCTCTGCGCGGCATGGGGGAGGGTTAGGGAGAGAACGTCACGGTGTAAAGCCATCAGCACCCCCCCTCCCCCCCCCCCCCCGCACCCCCCACACCACCACCCACTCCCCTACTCCCCACCTCCTCCCCCTCCTCACAGCCCCCTCTGATGCATCACTGCAGGTGCCAATGCACGCTTTAATTCAAGGTCTCAGCCAAGAGAGCGCACTATACTATAGCTAGCTGGCATTCCACACAACTCCTACTCTACATGTATGAGAAGAAAGCAGCATGATAAAAGTGCTCTCGTTAGCGTTAGGGAAAATTTACAAGCCTGACAGAGCGTTGTGAAAGACTCAAAGCATGCACCGTGCTGCATATTTAAAATGAATGTAATTCATCCAAGGACAACTTTATTTAGCCTATAGTTTAGTTCATCTTTATCTTAAATGTTCTTATATCTTGGCTGAGAAATGCTTAGTTCTTTACCTTTACATATTTGGACTGCTGACTTTCCTCCAGCAGTCAAACAGCAACAGTATCACAGCACTACCATGTGACAGCAACAGAACAGTATCACAGCACTACCATGTGACAGCAACAGCAACAGCAACAGTATCACAGCACTACCATGTGACAGCAACAGCAACAGCAACAGTATCACAGCACTACCATGTGACAGCAACAGCAACAGCAACAGTATCACAGCACTACCATGTGACACTTCTGAAGAACTCTGTAGGAAGTCAGTCAGTCGTTGAAATGTGTAAAGGTAAAAGACTGTACACCTTATAAGAGCGTTCAGGATCAAGCTAATGTAATTCATCTGTGCATTTGGTCCTATTCGCACTAACACAATGGTCCTATGAACTCATGGACATTATTGTGGCATGGTGAGTCAGTGGTGTATAGAGTCGAACGTTCTACAGTGTGTAGTAGTAGCTTTGGATTCCTTCATTGCATTGCTGCGGTACAGAGTTAGAGGTGTTTCAAAGCATTGTGAATGTGAAAGGAAATTCCCTCCATCCCTTCAAGCAGCCTCATTTTTTTCCCATGCTCTGTCACAAAGATAAGTTGGCATTCCGTAACGGGCTTTTAGTGCAAATCCCTCTAAAGCACTTCCTTTATTTATTTCTTCAGGTGTTGTGTGGTGGCCAGCAAGCACAGGCCATGTAGTGAAGCATTTCTCTCTCTCTCTCTCTCTCTCTTTAGCTCACTCTCCGTCTCTCTCTTTCTCCTTGTATCTCTCCCTCTACACCTTTCCCATTCTCTCATTCTCACTCTTTTTCTATGTCCCTCTGTCCCTCTCCTTCTCTCC
>NC_085004.1:25632836-25637836 GCF_963854185.1 Sardina pilchardus | reverse complement strand
CCTCTGTTCAGATCTGACCACAAGTCCTCCTCGACATCGCAGGTGACGTCCTCTCAGGCTAGGCAACGGGGAACATATCACTTCAATGACCCCCACCTCAATGTCTCTGCATGCCCCTTCTATTGCACTGTATAAGGGCATAGGTACTCGATGTAAAAGTACACACTTGAACAGGTACACAATAACCTACCTGAAGTCTACTTGTAGTGCTCAGACTGATTGGTGTTCAGTTTTCTCTGTAAGTGTTTTCAGGTGTGTGTTATCAATTACCAGATGTCCCTGCATTTTGAATGGAAGTGTTTTCACTTTCACAATGACAACAGGAGATTTAATTTTTGAACAAAGTGTCTAATGTAAGAAGTTCTTGTCAAAATGTAGCTATTGGCACATTCTGTGACAACTTCATAAGGAGAGGTGAGGTGTTTCTTCAGGTTCAAACATTTTTGGCGTGTTCCACTTATCAAAGTAACTCTATGAAATGTTACAATTTTGACGCTCAATAACTACTCAGAATGCAGATAGAGCCTTGTAATTCCAAGGGGATGAAATGTCAAAGAGACATGAATTGCTCACAGTTGCAGTATGAAACTCTCAGACGTACACAGGAGAAGTGTTTGCCCTTGTAATAGCTAGGGGATTCCCCACAGTGGCCCATCGACAACCAAGCCTAATTAACATGACACAACATGAGGTACGATGCAACAACAACTACAGCAACAACAACAACAAAAACAAACACAACAAACACAACCAAGGCAGCAAACACAAAATCACCAACAAGGCAGCCTTTGTGCTGTGTAGGCTTAATTAAGAGGTGCTTCTGCCTTGTTAATGCGGGCTTTAAGCATTATTTATGTAGACCCCTTCAAATAAAGTGTTACCAAAGTTTCATTTTTTTAAGTAATCAAAAATATATATTTGCTTATATTGCCAAACCCTCAACCCAAGTGTGTGCCAGTGCCATTAACCAATTAGATGATCCAGGCCAGGACTGTCAGTGCACTGGCTAAGGTAGGCCTGAAGATTATAGTACTAGCTACTGTATGTTGCTAGTACAATTACATAAAGAACAAATACATAGACCCCCCCCCCTTCTCTCTCTCTCTCTCTCTCTCTCTCTCTCTCTCTCTCTCTCTCTCTCTCTCTCTCTGTGTATGTGTGTGTGTGTAGGTGTGTGTGTGTGTGTGGGTGTTGGTGTGGGTGTCTGTGCATCTACAGTATGTGTGCATCTGGCACTAATTGCACTTGGTAATGCTGATTTAATGTGATGCTGGTGTACATGAAAACATGCTAAACTCATCCTGTGCCAATCTTGCTCATTACATTGGCCTGCTCACCATCTCATCACCCGATCATATTCAATTATGCCCCTGATCCAGTCTAAAGGCGGGAGGCTCACACACTCCTGTGTGCTGATTTGAGTATAAAATGACTCCAATCAGCCACCGTAGTGGAACCAAATGCAGAGCGCAAAGAATCTGACCTCGGTACAGTGCTGGAGTCCCTCGTCGGTGGTAATCATTCATTTTGCGATGTGAATAAGTGAATTAGGGCCTAATTGATAACCGTGCCCGCGCAGGGTCACAGCGGATGAACATCACCTGCCAGACACACACGGCTCGGGGACACAAATCTAATTAGTGGCAGGTCCTCCTGCCGGCCCGCCATGAAATCTGCCATTAGCGTTTCCGTCTCTGGAGTCCAGCAGTCACAGCCGACAGGCAGAGAGAGACAGAGTTAGAGAGGTTGGGGGAGTTAGAGAGTGAGGAGAGAGAGAGAGAGAGTTAGGGAGGGTGAGAGAGAGAGAGAGAGAGAGAGAGAGGGAGAGAGAGTTAGGGAGGGTGAGAGAGAGAGAGTTAGGGAGAGAGAGAGAGGGAGAGAGACTGAGAGAGAGAGAGAGAGAGAGAGAGAGGGAGAGAGCTAGGGGGAGATAGAGGGGAAGAGTTTTAGTGAGCCATAGACACAGACAGACACATATTCGCCTATTGTAAACAAACTCACATACCACTTGGGGGCTGAAGTACTTGTACTGTGTGTGTGTGTGTGTGTGTGTGTGTGTGTGTGTGTGTGTGTGTGTGTGTGTGTGTGTGTGTGTGTGTGTGTGTGTGTGTGTGTGTGTGTGTGTCACAGCGTCAACCGACAAACTGTCAACAATTTCACCATACTGTATATAATCTATGATAAGTAGTCATTTCGACAGGTCAAATGTTTGATAACTAATTGACTAATTGAGCTGTGCCACATAAAATCAGAGACGCACTGGAAGGCTAACTCTCGAATAGACACTAGATAGTAAAATTCCCATTCAAGTCTTGCTTGCGTTTCTTTACAAATCTGCAGTCTTAGTTGGTATAGAAATGACTATTAAGTGACAGCTATATCGAACCGAGTAAACGGACACGATTTGATGCCGTTGTCGTGAGGTCCATACACGGCCATTACTGTAATGGAGACACAACGCCTGAGAGGACCAGGCCAGTCACGGCCCGGTCAAAAGTACCTTCCCCCAAAAAAGTCCCTGAGCCAGGGTAATGGAAACGCGCCTTATGAGTCTGCCGAAGACCTTCATTGTCCGTGGGGCAGGAGAGGAGATGGGGCTGCATGGGGAAGGGACTGGAGGGGAGGTGAGGCTGCATGGGGAAGGGACTGCTGCTGAAGGTTCATCTCTCTCCCAGTAGCCTGTCAACCTAAGCAGACCCTATGACCCAAGTTCACTAAAGGAATGGCCCAATATGAATGTACATATTGGTTATGTGGTTAGAAGTAATTGCTGTATCTGAATTTCGAGTTAGCATTTACAATAAGCATTAGACCTTACAGAACACTTAAATGCATAAAGCAGTGTTATAGGAAACCAGAAATGACTCAACAATTTTGATTTACTGTGCAAAAAGATTCCTATGTGTCATGTGGATATCAGTGCAACTTTCATGTCATAACAAGAGCAATCAGGAGAGTTGATCATGCAAACTGCAATTCCTGATCAAAAGGCCTGTAATAGATTACACATAAGCTATTTATTCATTCAATTATTTAAGATTGTAGATATGATCAGCAAAACATACAACTAGACTGGTCACCTAGACTACAACGTATCTATCTGTCAGGTCTATCAGTGGCCTGTAGATGGGGACAGAGGTCTACTGATGTCTATTTCTAAAACGCAACCTCTCTCTGTCTCTCTCTCGTGCTCTCTCGCTCTCTCTCTAGAGTGGCAGACAGAGTGTAACATTAGAAGTACAAGAAAGCCACAGGCCTAATTCCGTAGACATGTAGAGAGAGAGATGTGCTGTAAATGATGCATCTTCAAGATGTAGAATTGATCTGTACATGTGTGTCTAGAGAATGTGATGTGAATGTGTCAGTCAGTGAATGCTGTCTGATATTTCTATCCATCTTCACTTCTCATCAGTGTTCTGCTGCCTTATTATATATATTTATTATTATATATTATTATATTAGTGAGACGGATGACAATGACAAACCCCTTCCCTCGACTACAAAACAAAAAGATGACTGATTTCAACTTCTCCATAGATTTTGTGGACAAACATGTGTCTCGGCAGTGGAAAATGGTTACAAATGCAAGCGCACAAACACACTCTCTCTCTCAAACACACACACACACACACACACACACACACACACACACACTGTGGCCATCACCTTCATCACCATGTTTACCTTGCGGTGGGCGTCTCAGGAGGCGTGGCGAGCCATCACGGCTGACACTTAAATGCGCCAGCGATCCTCACAAATGGAATCGCGGGACAGCAGCCGGCTGGACCCCCGATGGGATGATTACTAGGCAACGGCCGGAAAAACAGAGCGAGAGAGGAGAGGGATGGACAGAGAGGAGATGTGGAAGTGGAGGGATGAGAGAAGAGGCAGCAGCAAGAAGGCAGTGAGATGGAGAGAGAGAGAGAGAGAGAGAGAGAGAGGGGGGGGGGGGGGGGGGGGGGAGACAAGAAACCTCATTTGTTTTGCAAAAAAAAAAGGAAGAAACGCTGTAATTAACCTATGCAGAGTGAGGTTGATGAGAGTGAGCTGGGAAAAACACTTTTTAGTTACACATGTAATCATCTGAAAGTGCTTACAAGACCAGGAGGATAATAAGGAGGCAATAAACCATGCGGATGAAAACAAAGATCCGGCAAAAAAAGGCTAATATTGTAACAATTAAGCATCCTTTTCTCTGGTTGGCACATAGCTTTAAATACAGCTTGTGCCCAGAGGTTGGCTTGGGTGCCAAACGCATGCCCACATGTGCAATGCATGCCATGCGAAGAATGGGTCAGACAGGGGTCAGAGGTCACCGACAGGGGTGAGGGGTCACCAACAGGGTGCATGCCAGGGGATTTTGGGTGTTTGCCCCCTCAGCCCCTGCCACCAACCGAGCTCTCAGGGTCCTGTGACTCTGTTCCCGTCTCTCTGCCCCCTGAGGTCCAGAGTCATGCCCGGCGGGGGGCAGATGATGTTGGCACCACGCAGGGTTGGGGCCCTTTGCTGTTTGGCATAGCGGTCACATTGAGAACCCTGAGGTCAGCCCTGTGCCACACAACCTGCCAACCCCTGCCCACACCAGCTGCTGTGTGTTCTTACACAGAACTATGCACACACACACACACACACACACACACACACACACACACACACACAGACACGCACACACGCGCACGCGCACGCGCACGCGCACGCACACACACACACACACACACACACACACACAAACACACAGTGCCATCCCATATTACTGACAGCCAAGGGAGTTAGGCAAATTAAAATTTCAGGTTGTCAAAATTGAGGGGAGTGGAGGCAGGTGAAAAATAATAATTCTGACACAATTAGCCTAAATTTCTCTTTGGGGGCTTAGTAGCAACCTAAACAGTATATATATGAAAACTTGTGTAATTTGCAATGAGAGTGAACAGCTGGATCCAGTGTGTAATCTTCCTCTTACTGTGACTAAGTCAGTGTAAGTCTTTGTTCTTTTGCTACAT
>NC_085004.1:25555336-25627836 GCF_963854185.1 Sardina pilchardus | reverse complement strand
TGAACTTTGAGTGTGTGTTTGCTCCTGGTGTCATCATGGGTACCCAATTAGTGCTCTGGTGCAGCCCTGCTGCATGCTTGCTTGTGTTTTTGTGTCTATGTGAGTGTACGTGTGCGTGCGTGTGTGTGTGCGTGTGTGTGTGTGTGTGTGTGTGTGTGTGTGTGTGTGTGTATGAGAGCACAGTTGGCAGGGCCTCATTCTCCCCCTGCCCTGCCATGCCAGCTGGGCAATGCCAGGGGGACCCGGGCATACCTCGAGAGGGGCATGGTGTCAGTTTGGTGGACTGGATAGGGGCAGGGCAGGGCAGGGGCATGAGGGGGGGGGGGGGTCGGTTGGGACTGGAAGAGGGGGCCCCAGACGTACGACATCAGTAGATCTAAGAGGAGGATTAATGTAAGCCTCTCTTTGGTCCCAGGGACAGAAACGTTAATGAGTTTTAATGAGCCTCCAAAAGATGTGGTGGTTGACCCCGTGACCCTATCTAATGAATGTAGAGGAACACCATAGGAACTTCTCCCACCAGAGACCTACACAAGAGAACGTAAGGGCAGAGTGAAGAGAGAGAGAGAGAGAGTAAAGGAGATGAGAGAAGAGAGGGATGGGGAGATGGAGGGAAGGAAAGAGGAGCAAGGGGTCCGAGATGAAAAGAGGAAGAAAGAGTGGAAACAGGGAAGAGAAAGGGTTACAGTGAGAAGTGAAAAGAGAATGACAGAAAGAAACAGAGAGAGAGAGAGAGTGAGAGGGAGAGAGAAAGAGAGAGAAAGAGAGAGAGAGGGAGAAAGAGATGGCAAACAGAGCTGTGCTGCTGCCCAGGACGTCATCAGAAGCACTGCTGGCCCTGGTGTGTGACAGCTGGTCCTCTCTCCCCTGGCTCCCCACCCCACTCCACCCTTCCCTGCTCCATCCCATCCCATCGTCCCCATCCTCCCGCTCCCACCTCCGCACCAGAGCCGGGGCCAGGGCTGTGCTGGCTGTGCTGGCTGGCTGGCTGGCTGCGGTGTGGCGCGTGGGGCCGTCCCTTGAGCGGGCGTGTGGATGCTGGAGCCGGCGCTCACCAGTGGGGGAGCGCCGTGGCGTCCCCATGCCCAGGCGCGAGCTCCGCTGCTGGGGCTGACTGACACAGATGTGCCCTGGGCCGGGGCCTGTCACAGGCGGTTAGGGTGACAGCCTCTCACACTTCATTATGTCCCTCTCACAGGTCAGTGAGCGACAAGCTGGGTCACTGCACACCGCTGGGCGGCCCCAGGGCACCCCGTCAACCCCCCCTACAGACCCCCCCACCATCAACACCCCTCCACTGCCAACGCCACTACCCCAGTTCTGAAGTGTCCCGATCTGCCAAGACCTCCCCAACCGCTTCCCTAAACCCCAGTGTCCCCAACCTCATCATGGCACTAACTCAACTGAGGCCAGTGTCACACCACTTAGGGGGAAAAAAAGAGGGAAATCTTTTACAACTTACAAGCATGGCTTTGGTAAACTACATCAACATTGATTCCTGTTGAGCTTGACTCATAACAAATCATAAGGTTGCTGGCCCCATAGAATTATATCAATCTATCAAGCAGCTACATCTTTATTTGTTAGAAACATTTAAATGTTTCTGTTTCAACCTTTAAAAGCTGTCAAAGTGTAGTCATAACATTTTGATAAAGTCATTGAAGTTTTGATTTCCATCATGACTTGATGGGTAAAATTAAATATGACTCAGTGACTCAGACATCTGAATCATCTTCTCTATCTAATGAATAATTACCCTTTGAAAGTGCCATAATGATCCTATCAACTGGTTGTCATTTCTTAATTTTATCAAAGATGCTAATGCAATTTTGCTTCACAGCTCTGAAGCCATACATGAATTTAATTACACTAGACTACAATTATTTCTTGTTATGTTATATTAATTGGGCTATTACAAGTCATGGCCATTTTGATTATTTCTTCGCAGTTTAAATAAAAGGCAAACAACATAGCCTAAGTGCAATCGTATTGACATGCAAGTGATAATTCATCTGACGATTCTGGTCAAAGCTTTTTTTTTTTTTTTAAATTGGGCTCAGGATGCATTATTGATTTATACACAAGGCGTGGATCCTGCATTACCCTTGCTGCTGTTTTCCATTTTTACGCACCACCAAACCGCAAGTAGAGCGCACGGATCAGGCCCGGATCTTCTGTTCAGACGCCATGCAATTGGGCTTCAGCTGTGAACGAGAGGCGCCGCACCTAATTTCCGTGCCTCGCATGGGCGTGCTAAATAAGCGGGCGACTCAGTGAAGGTGTGGGCACACACACGATGAACAATTTGCAGTGATTAAGCTCGCTCTTCCATTCACATCTGGAGCAAGAGAGCGTTCGCGTTTTTCGCTCTGCCGGGGCGTTATTTCGCGTTGAGACCCATGATTTAACACGGAGTCCTAATGAAACGTGAAGTGGTATGTGACATTGCTAAATTGCATTAAAGGGTTCTAAATAGGTAAGAGACGCGTTGACCAAAGCTAATTAAACAAAACGATTATAAACACGCCTGTGTTCACTCGCTCCCTGACAACGCATAATCTAATAAGTATATAAAATGTGGATAGGCCCAGGGGTTTGAATTTGAATAGAGTGGAATATATGAATAAAAATCAATGCATTGCTAATGACTGCCCTTGAATCTTTGGTGGTCTCACTTTGTTTTCTTAAGACTTATCTTTAGGGGATGTGATGACGCTGCATATTCTTCCATGGAAACACTGAGCTACAGTTTATTTATTGCAGTCTGTCCTATCAAGTCATCATGGGGTGGATGGTTTACAAACACAACTCTTGATGACTGTTACTAAGATTTGTCGACAGATCCGTCTAGAAATCCATCTAAAATCATCTTGTGAAACTGAGAAGGCAAATTCATCTATGAGAACATTAATTACGTAAGTCATTTTTAATACATTTTCTCTTGTTTATCCTCTCATAGCCTTCCTTTCCTTTCCTGTCTTTTCTTTTCTTTTCCTTTCCTTTCTTTGTCTGTTTCTTTCCTCCCTGACCCCCTCTATCCTTCCTTCTCTCCCTCCCTCCCTCTCTCCCTCCCTCCATCTCCCTCTGCCCTCTCACTGCAGTCGTGGTGCCAGTCATAGTGCTCAGGGGCTCTGGAGATATTTCAAAAGATCTGGGAAATCAATCCAACATGAAACTGAAGGAAAACATGTAATGTCATTGAGCAATAACTATCACTCCTGTCAGCCCAGCACCTCCGAGCACGGCCCTCCGGCGCTCTTGGCTTCTCAGTCGGCCCCATGAGTGGCAGCACTTGCTGGGGCCCTTTGCCCGACACTGATACACACCCTGCAACTAGCCCCCTTGCCAACACACACACACACACACACACAATGTGCACACAAACACACACACACACACACACACACACACACACACAGAGAGAGAGAGAGAGAGAGAGAGAGAGAGAGAGAGACACACAATCACAGACATCACCCAGACCTTCTTGCTTTTGACTCCTGGGAAAGCCTCCAGTGGGCTCCAGGGTGTGTGTGTGTGTGTGTGTGTGTGTGTGTGTGTGTGTGTGTGTCTGACTGCATGTCTCTGTGTGTGTGCGTGTGTGTGTATGTGTGTGTGTCCTCAGCCACTCATTTCTGCTGCAAATCATAGCTTTTGTGTTGCCATGAGATCCTTCAAGCACCCCTGGAGATTCACACAAGCCTCTGTAGGTCTCTGAGAACTCACAGCAGCCCTGAACAGGAGCTCTGCAGCAGAAGAGTAACACAAGTGTGCGTCCTGTAAAGTACACATCTGTTGAGCCTCAGAAGGACACATTGGAGCTGCCACAGTCTTCAGCAGTCACCCCACTCATGACAAAGCACCTGTCTTCACCTGAACGACAGATGGAAGAGAGGGGGGCGAATAGAGTGATAGAAAGAACGCAGTGGAGGATGTGTGAAATGAAGAAACACACACACACACACACAGAGAGACACACACACACACACACACACACACACACACACACACACACTCTCTGAGCTGGGACAGGTGAAGAGAAGCAGAAGGCGATGCGAGTGGATGTTTGGCTCGGAGGGGTCATCACAGCTGAGTGGGCAGGAGGTGCCGGCCGGGGCGTCCAGAAAGTGAGATGTTGGATTAAGCCCTGCTCAACGCTAAGTTCCCATGCGCTGGAAAAAAAGAGAGAGAGAGAGCGAGGGAGTGAGAGTGAGAAAGAAAGCATAAAGCGAACAAGTGCTAGAACACGGGAGAAGGAAAGCGAAGAATTTCACGGTTCAACGCTCATCACATCTCACGTCTGATTTTTTTTTCTCTTCTTCCATCCGCGTCGAACTCTCAATATAATAACTGTGCCCGTCTCGTTATCCTTCGCCGACGTGCGGAAACATTTACATATCAGGAAGTGCGTTTAGAGAAGCATGATGCCGCGTGCTATCAGAGCGCGCGCCGTAAACATTGCCCATATCACATAGTCACTGGCCATGTCTCAGGAGCCCCACCGCAGTCAGTCGGGAGAGAACAAGGAGAGGAGACTTCGTCTGTGGCGCATGGCTTTGCTATTAGGGTAATGCAGTATCGCTTAAAGTGTGCGAGCGCGCTCAGAGACGCTCTGATTTGACGTGAAATGATCAGTCACTCCGAGGAGGTAGGAGCCGGATTAGATCACTCAGATTCCAGGGCCCTCGGGGGTGGGGAAGGCAGTGAGAAGGAAGGAAGAGCTTTCTCAGCATTTAAGATGCAACAGGAGGACGAGCCCATGGACCCGTGCACGACAGAGTATTAATGTGTGTGTGTCTGTGTGTGTGTCTGTGTGTGTGTGTGTGTGTGTGTGTGTGTGTGTGTGTGTGTGTGTGTGTGGGAGACCATGATCCCAGACTTCACACATCACTTGGATAACCCAACTGGAGGCATTTCTTTTACACCATGGCCCTTGCCGTTCTAACGCCCCATTGTGAATGAGGGGATATCATTACTGTCACATTAAGACAGCCGTTCCCAGATTGATCCGATGACTTGGCATTCTCCCGATGAACAAGAAATCCCGAGCAGGCTCGAAGGAGCAAATCACGTCCTACATGTGCACGCTCACAACCCGTAAGTGGAAGTAAATGTAACATTGTGGACTTATGCGGATGCAACTGTACTCATCACACGCCACAATGGCACCTCAAACAAGACCCCCACACACACACACGACCCAGCCCCCCACCCCCCCCCACCCCAGCCAATGCCACTGCTTCCCCCCTTACTCTCCGAACGACCACCACAACCTCTGCATGCCCTCATGTGGAAGATGGTGCCCCTGATGTGGACCCAGTGTGGTGTGTGTGTTCATGAAACACTGCCCTGGCCATCGCTAAGTTGAGTCCAATGTGATGCACTCATGCAGGAGGCTGAGGAGCAGCCATTACAGGGGTAAAACGGTGTGAAATGCAAATGTCTGTGTGTGTGTGCAGTGTGTGTGTGTGTGTGTGTGTGTGTATGTGTGTGTGTGTATGGGGTGTGAGAGCAGGAGCAAGGCCAACAGGCGTGAATGAGAAGAGGCTCGGTGAAATACAGCTCTCGTCCCCCCTCCCAGATTGTTCTTTATCAGCACACACTACAGGGAGCAATCAAATGAGACACATGCGTGCACAAACAAATACAGTACAGTACACACACACACACACACACACACACACACACACACACACACACACACACACACACACACACACACACACACACACACACACACACCCTTTCTCTCTCTCACTCACTCTTTCTCTCAAAAACAAATATACAGTGAGCACACATACATAATGATTGAGAGATGCATCCAGACACGTACACAAAGATATGGAATGCATTTGCAACCCATGGCTAAATGTGAAAATATTTTATTTTTGTTTCCCACAGATGCTGAAAGCCTGTAATGCACAAAACCTTGCCTCTGGCCAATCTGACATACTGTACAACTCGGAAACTTTGACATTTGTAGACACAGATTTCCAATGTTTCCCAAAAACATATTCTTTTAAATATATATTTCAGAAAAGGCATATATTTAATCAGTAATTACATTAAATGTCATCTACAAATATTTCCTTCCATATGCCATTTGCCCAATTACTGTAATTTGTAAAAAGTTTGGATTTGTATATCTAAACTACACCATGCTTTAGACTGAATCAGCCCTTTTTTCTGTTGACTTTTTTGCTTTTAGGTTGCCAATTGTTTACTCAAATTTCCTTTAGTCAAGACAAGATCTCTTTTGACCTCACATTCTCTTGACTTGTTGTCCACTGTACTGGACTGGACTGTAGGGGACATCTGTCCCTTTCAGTGATCACTCTGACAGGCTGGCACAACTTCAGCCCCATGCCTCCTCAACTAACCTGAGTCCTTGCTCTCACAAACCAAGGGACAAACAGCATGGTTTTACCGTGACACAAAAAAAAACAACACACTAAATCACAATTACAAACCTACAGTCTCTACAAATACTCCAAAAAATGTATGGTACACACAATTAATAATGGATGAAATTAAAATATCAGATAAAAGATCAAATAAAGGTGAATTATTTCCCAACAAATTCTTTCCATATGAAAGAATACGAGAATGCTGTTGACCAGTCACACCCACACACACACACACACACACACACACACACACACACTGACTCATGGTCTTACCTTCTGGGAGGCCTGCCTCTGCACTTCAGACTAGGACGCAAGCCACAGGAGAACAGATAACAGCACACAACACTATGAATGTTTGGTCTCTATCGTCCAGCTCCACACTCAGACACTAATGTTGATCTGGAGGAACCTCAGTGGGAGCCTGCATGACACAAGTCAGGGGGACTGTGCATCTACTTTCCATGAGTGCAGCAGGGCCTAGTTATACCCTGTCTGTGTGCAGTACACTGATTACTGATATTAACACACACACAAACACACACACACACACACACACACACTGATGCACACACTCCAGTCAGTCAGTCAGTCATTCAATCAGATGCACACACACCACCTTCACTGCAGGGTATGTGCAAAGCCCACCATGTGGAAGCAGGTCGCGGTGTTAAACGCAGGCATATGCCCCAGTGAGGAGTCTTGCCGGGATCTTGCACAGCAGAGTGCACCAGACTAGGCCCGGGCCCTCCTGCAGGCTGCTGCTGCCTCTGTTGGCTGCTGCCGGGTGACAGGCTCATTGCACAGCGCACGCCGCCCCCCATAGCCAGCCGGCCTGGATGGGCCCTTGCTTTAGCACTGTGCTGACTGCACCGCACACCACACACACCACACACACCACACCACACCACACAGCAACGCACTCACTGCCTAATCACTGATCTTTCAGCCACGCCGCATTGCTGATTGCGCAGCAGTCGGTTGGCTGATCGGGCATCCTCCTGCTTGGTATGGTACATGGGATAAGAGAGAGAGAGGGAGAGAGAGAGAGAGAGATAGAGAGAGAGAGAGAAAGGGAGAGAAGGGGAAAGAGGGGGGGCAGTGAGAAAGAGAGAGAGAGAGCAATCAGTCAAAGCTATATTAATGTTCATCACATTAACTGCTACAAGCCAGGCTGAGCGCCTGGTGACTGGAAGAGAAGCTGTTGCATGAGAGGAATGTTCAGCGTGTGGACCTAATGGACTTAATGTATGGGAAAGCCAGATGGGGTTTTGTGTGTGTGTGTGTGTGTGTGTGTGTGTGTGTGTGTGTGTGTGTGTGTGTGGTGTTATGTTGTCAAGGAAACTTGTTGGAGCCGTTTAAAGACCAATCTTTCACGAGGGTCTCGCTTGGCCACAGTAGCTTTCAACATCCAAGGATTTCAGTATGTTTTTCAGTGGCATGAAAATCTTTATCCTCAGGAAAAATATTACCAATGCTTTAACCCTCATGTTGTCCTAAAATCTTACGACGTTCGTTGTCCTTGGGGTCAATTTGACCCCAGCTACAAAAAACTCTCAAAAATGATTAAAATTATTTTTTGTACCCAATTTTTTTTTGTGGTAGGTACTTAACAAGAGTGTGATAACCACTATCAAAAGCCCTACAAAACAATCCCACCCCCCCACACCCCTTTATGAACCCTGGAACCCTGACTGGCAATATGGCCAATCCAGTGTCAACAGCCCAAAGGCTGACTTTTTGGACTTTTTCAGACCTGCCAAAATAACTTATATGTAATATGTACTTGTATATGAAATAATGATAATAGCTACATGTTCTCATACTATTACAATAATAATATCCATAATTTGTCAAATATTCATTTTCATCATGTTTCATAAAAATGGGGTCAAATTGACCCCAATACCACCAACGTAACTATTTTTTTTACAGGACATTGGAAACATATTTTTGTGCAAATTTCATGTTTACTCTGTTGTACCCTTCAAATAAGGAAAAGTCATGAAAATTGAAGCAAAACAAAAAAAGTGAACCATATATTTTATGATGTTAAACACTGCTTGGGGTCAAATTGACCCCAAGGACAACATAAGGGTTAAAGCTTCAGTTTCCTAATTTATTCATGGACAATTCTGAGAAATCATAGTGACTCTGTGACAACTGCCAGTTATGCTGTTATGTTGTCTGTGTTCTGACTTATCCTGCAGATAAAGAGAACATGAGAGGGGCAGGTTGTGTAGAACATTAGGCCTAGAAGCTTCTACAGTGTTGAAGACCCCACTCACAGTAGTGAGCCAGGCTATATTCTGCAACGGGGAAATAGAATTTAGAATGAGAGCTGATTAGGAACAGCCTGCTCTCTGTCACTCTAAGTCTACCGTTCCTTTGAAGTCATTAGAACCCACTATAATAACATCTCTCTGGTGCTCAGAGCTCCGGTGTCTGGCTTGTACTGAACGTATAGCATCGCTTTCACACAGCCACAGGTTTTCAGAGCACATCAGCCGAGGAGTGGCTGAGACACTGAGGGAGTCGGAGTGCATTTTCTGACTGAGTACACCGCCTCTCCTCTCCTCCAGACCTCCTGTTTATCACCCCCCTCTTCCTCCTCCTCCTCCTCTCCATCCCCCCAGCTCGCGCTCCTGTCCTCCTGCATGTCTTCCAGGACGGCAAACACAGAGGAAGTCAAACATCCGCAAACATGACAAGTCCCTCGACCGCATCACGGTCGGGAAAGCGAGCGGCGGCACACGGGGACGTTTGGAGGGGCGGCGAGGAGGGAGGGCTGAGACTCGGGTGCACAGGATCAGAAGTCAAGTGTTTGTACAAAGTGACAGAACGCCGTAACACGGAACACCTACACACACACACACACACACACACACACACACACACACACACACATATCAATGATGGATGACTGGTTTGAAACCTCACTGCTACAGTATATGATTCCTTCTGCTTCAACAAGACTTGTCCTGGTGCCATTGGCCTTCATTAACATTTGTGTTCCCTTGTCTTGGACCCGTGGTCAGCAGTAGGATTATAGCTCAAATTGTATCAATACGAGCACAACCTATACGTATACATAAACAAAATCCTCAGTTCACACCAGCTGGTGAATCAGCATATTGATGGCAGTGCTTCTTTAGTGTGCTCTCTCAGAATTGTGCTGTGTCCATTGGATCAGTATTATTTATGTAATAGTCCATGCATCTCCCTGCTCTAATATCAGTGTTATTTGTGTGATAGTCCATGCATCTCCCTGCTCTAATATCAGTGTTATTTGTGTGATAGTCCACGCATCTCCCTGCTGTAATATCAGTGTTATTTGTGTGATAGTCCATGCATCTCCCTGCTCTAATATCAGTGTTATTTGTGTGATAGTCCATGCATCTACCAGCTCTAATATCAGTGTTATTTCTGTGATAGTCCATGCATCTCCCTGCTCTAATATCAGTGTTATTTGTGTGATAGTCCACGCATCTCCCTGCTGTAATATCAGTGTTATTTGTGTGATAGTCCATGCATCTCCCAGCTCTAATATCAGTGTTATTTGTGTGATAGTCCATGCATCTCCCAGCTCTAATATCAGTGTTATGTCTGTGATAGTCCACGCATAACAGTCCTGGGCAGGGGGCTGGAGCACCTTTCCTCTTTACTGGAATCTAATGGATGGTTCACTGTCCACTGCAGGATTAACCCCTAAATCCACTCCACCCCACTCCCGAACCCCGCAACACACATACACGCACACACACACACACACACATACACAAAACCCATCCTTGCCCCCCCCCCCCCCCCCCCCCCTCCCCATCACTCTCTCTGCTCCCTGCTCACCAGTCACCGTTCTCCCCCGGTTGTCCTCCATGAGCAGGGTCCAGGGTGCCTCTGGAGATTAGTGAGATGGACGGCTGCAAATCCACCTCTCATTGTCCCCCCGGCGCGAGCTCACACCCCTGCGGCCGGCGGCGTGGACTCAGGTCGGGACAATGGAGCTCGGCACTGGTGGTGAACGGTTCACACGCTGCTGCTGCTGCTGCTGCTGCTTCTCACACACTCGACTCGACGTGCGCACTATCTATGCTGAGGCGCTGCGTGGACTTTTGCGCCTGCACTCACACTGGGTGACTTGGAGGTAGTGTCAGCGAATTGATGTGTATGTCTGCTTTGAGTGGGATATACATACTGTATATATCTCTACCTCTATAATATAGAGGTATCTGTGATGATTGTATGGAGTCCAGATGGACTGGAAAGGTCCCCTGGATTGCAATAAGCCAAAACAGGCTGAATGTTACAGACCGTGACATTATGATCATGACCGATCATGATCTGCAGATATATGACCATTTCAGTTGGATGTTGCTTTTCCAATAAGTTCCTTAGCAATTGATTGATACTAATAACTGTTCAAACTCCTTGTTCAAACATCCATGTCCTCATTCCTGGACAGTTCAAATATCCACATCGGCAGGGATAAAAGTAAGCAGCAGGGGGCGACAGAGAACCATCACATAAGTTCACGGTGCATAAAAGAGAGGTTGCATTGGGAGCCGCACTAGAAATAAAAACACAATTTGTCTTACAATAGGCATCACATGTGAACAGGATTCAATCTCTTACAACAAAGAAAATGAGAAAAGAGTTCACATCTACGTAACTTAATGATGAAACATGGTGAAGTACACATACGACACCACACGCCAAGCATGAGATACTCTCTGTTTTGTTTGTTGCACTTGTTATGGACTAAAATGTGCCTATTTTATTAATTTCTTCCATTAATCTACTTGTCTAAGGTAGAATACATGGAAAAGGTAGGGCGGCTGTCATATCTGCGGTGCTTCATTGCGGATGGCTTAATTGAATTATCATGCTTTTTAACGTCCACCTCAGTGAGTGGCAGTCGTATTGTTTTCCCTGCTGCATGTGCAACGCAGACAGGGCTGAGTTCCATTTATAATTAGAACATTACATTCATTAAGGCTTCTATTGATGTGTTTTTTTTGTATCTCTTTGCTTTCTGGCACTGGCAGGATGCTGTCATATGCGGACCCAGGCAGCTAAATACCTTGATCCTATTGTCTGGGCTCAGATGAACACATTAATGATCATTAGTACCTGGAGCATCCTATCCGTGCATTGTGTGCCATTTGATGAATATCAAGAAAAACACAAAACATTTTATGTCACAAAAATGTAAGACACAATTATTTGACTGCTAAAGTGACATGGTGCAGCTCACAAAAAAGGCTCCATGCTCCTGTAACAATGTAAGCAAGCATGCAGACTCAGCTTCATTGCAAATGATTATTTATTTTTCTTGACTGGTCATAGATGACTCCTGGCAGTTGAAAAACAAGGGTTATCGGTCCTCAGCTCTAGACTTGTGAAATGATGCTCTCTGAAATGTCAACTCACAGCACAGCAGCACGTTCCAGAGCTCAAGTTGCAACTGAAGACTGGGAAACCAGACCAACATCTCACACTCATGCCATGTCCCTGTGCCACAGTGTCTGTGTCTGATCTGAGGGAGATACAGTATAATAGCACACACTCATCATGTTTTAGCATTATAACCCTTAACACAAAACTGTTCTGTACTGAGTACTGAACTCTTTTTTTTTTTTTTTTGATGACAGCATAATCCAGTATCATAATTCTGATGCTGGGCCCAAGCCATAGCATATGCCGGCGTCCTGGGTTCGATTCCCGGCCCGTGGTCCTTCTCAGGTTCCGCCTGACTCTCTCTCCCTGTCACTTCCTGTCGTTCTCCACTATTCTATCACAATAAAGGCATAAAACACCTCCCCCCGCCCCAAAAAAATATAATTCTGATGCTGAATTATGTTGTCAGGACTCGCAATCAAAAATGAGCCATGTCCATAGTGCTCTTGTCATGTTCATATCAACCATGGGAGCTGGAGATGCTCCTCAGATGGGCCAGCTGTGACAGACCTGGTGAGATAAAGTGCTTGTGCTGGTCATCTGCATTCTAGGGGCTGCCTTCCCTTCCCTTCCCTTGGCTACCTGAAGCACCCACTCGCGGTTTAAGATTTGAATCACAAGGACACAAGTGTTTGAGGCTAGTGGGGGAGAGCAGCTTGCAGGTGAAATGGCACTCCTCAGCAGGGAGACCACCACAGTTGTCCAATATTTTCACAGAGGAGTTTTATTTGTGACACCAGAGCCACAGTCACTGTTGTCGTGCAGAATACTTCTGTTTAAAGAGCACTGACAAGGGTATGACATTCACAAGCCATTTCTTTCTGTGACTAACTTCAGGACTCCAAGAACACATTTTGAGAGGCCAACCACGGAAACACAAAGAGAACACAAATACGGTAAAGAACAGAAGAGAAGTAGAATAGAATGGAACAGCATAAAACATGTCTGTCGTTAGATAGCCAATGGCACAATCTCCTCTTCCACTGTCACTCAGATGCCGGCAGCAGGGTTTAGCTCACAGGTGTGGATCTCAGCATCCAGCGGTGAGGAGCCCCAGGCTCCATTAACCAGGTTACAGCACTCCCTCTCTCTCTCTCTCTCTCTCTCTCTCTCCCTCTCTCTCTCTCTCTCTCTCTCTCAACCCCACTGATGACCTGCAGCCAGAGCTACGAGCAGTAAGAGACCTGAGGAATCACTGATGCATAACATTTCCAATTCCAGCGAATGCAATCCACGTACCTCATGGTGTGGAGAAGGGGGATATGAAAGTGAGTCTGTCTGTGTGTGTGTGTGTGTGTGTGTGTGTGTGAGCCTGTGTGTGTGTGTGTGTGTGTAGGTCTATTGGTGTGTATGTGTGTGTATTTGTGTGTGTGTGTCAGTGAGTGTCTGTGTGTGTATCCAGGATGTGCGAGGGTGGCCAGGGCTGCTCTCTGCAGTTTCCTCTTCTCGTTTAGCAGCACTGTATGTTGTGGGAGCCAGCCTCCCAGCTGTAAGCTGAGCGACCGTGACAGTTGTGATCTAGGGGGCACGCTTGTCACCCCGGCCTGCCCGTAACGCTGTGCCTGTACCCTGCTCGGCTCGGCAGCTGGGAGGTGTGTTGACAGGCAGCGCAGCGCTCCTAGGCTGGGGATAGCAGTGGGCCCTGACCCTGGCCCTGGTCGGCTAATAGACAGCAGCATCACTGGGAGTGTGTAGCCCGCCGTGGGCCTGTTCTCCCCCAGACCAGAGTGGTGTCACTACTCAGGAGCTCAACCCACAGGGCACAGACTGTGTGTGAGAGAGCCGGAGCGCTTCGGTGCTTTTGAGAGAAGACACGCTATGCTATGCTAATGACCCTCCGTGAGACTTTTGACTCAGCAAATAGACCCCTTCACGGTCCACGTCCCAGAAAAGGTGTGCGCATGTCGGGGTCAGAAAGCTTTCCCTCCCATTGAATTGTGTGTGTGTGTGTGTGTGTGTGACTGACTGAAACGACAAGGAAACCGTCATTTTTTGCTACATTATGTTCAAAAGAACATAACAAAACAGATAAAACAGCTTGTTTACAAAACAGGTTAATACTTAGGTAAATCTTAATATCATTTTGGAAAGCCCAAAAATCATTTTTGAAATAGCCACAAATAAAGACAAAATAATGCAGTCAATGGCTGGCTTGAATGGTTGACAGGAGCTTTTAGTCTACTGTCGATATGGGCGGAGGCACAATGGATGTATGCCACAGTCATATGCTTGCCCTCTGGTCATGCTGTCATATCAGACGCAGGCCTTTGTGCTGAGCCAATCACCTGACACCCCCTGAGTCAAAACCTCCCTGACACGGTCTGTCACTCTGTCCTCGCGGAGCATGTCAGCGACGTCCACATTTGTCCACCCGTCCCCTACACACGTACCTTAACTCGGGGTGAGTGGACAGACAGGGCCGGCACAGCAACCCCCCCCCCCCCCCCCCCTCTTTACCTGACATCCCATCGGGGACTCCCCTCTCTGCCAGGGACACGTGATGGGCCCATCTCCGGTGCCCTGAATTCAGATGCGAGTCCATGAACCCAGCCTGAACCAGGGGCCCGGGAGTCTCCTGCTGCACCCTCACCTGGTCCGGCTGCACCTTGGCTGGGCTTGAAAGTGGAGGGCCGGCCAGGCCGGTGGGGTACATATGGGGGTCAGCATGTAGAGCAGAGGGTCCTGTGGAGGGTGGGGAGGAGGAGGGGGGGTTACCAGGAATATGTGGTGGAGGAGAGTTGTGTTAGTGTATGTGTGTGTGTGTGTGTCTCTGCATGTATTTGTGTATTTGTGTATTAGTGCATGTGTGTGTGTGTGTGTGTATTTGTGTATTTATGTATGTGCATATGTATGTGTGTGTACTGTATGTGAGTGTGTGTGTGTGTGTGTGTGTGTGTGTGTGTGTGTGTGTGTGTGTGTGTGCATAAGCAGGCATCTGTGTATGTGTATGCTTGTGAGTCTTTGTGTGTGAGTGTGTGTGCTGTGTCTGTATGTGATTTTGGTTGGGTGGGCGTCTGTGCGTTAGATGATTTTGTGTGGAGTGTGTGTGTGTGTGTGTGTGTGTGTGTGTGTGTGTGTGTGTGTGTGTGTGTGTGTGTGTGTTTGTGTGTGTGTATCTATGTATGTGTATATGTGTGTGTGTGTGTGTGTGTGTGTGTGTGTGTGTGTGCATGCATATGCAGGCATCTGTGTATGTGTATGCTGTACGGTACATGTGAGCCTTTGTGTGTGTGTGTGTGTGTGTGTGTGCTGTGTCTGTGTGCTTGTAGTTGGGTGGGCGTCTATGTGTTGGTGTGTTTGTGTAGAGTGTGTGTGAGTGTGTGTGTGTGTGTGTGTGCGCGCGCGCGCATTATGCTACAGAGAGCCTCACAAGTAACATAGAGCAGATGAGCTGGAGCGCTGGTTCAGTCGTCGCATGGCTAACCCAGTTGGCCCCGTGCCAGTTCTGCCAGGCCCGGGAGCCATGAAGTGGACCATCTGGTGCTCCTCCATGCCCCAGTAAATAGGGCAAGACGCCGACACAGGCATGTTCTCCTTGTTTACCCATCATCTTCCTCCTCCTCCTCCTCCTCCTCCTCCTCCTCCTCCCCATGTGGGGCCGAGCGGGTTAGAGTGTTAATCAGTGAGAGACATATTCAGGGGAAAGGTTTCCTATTGTGCGTCAACACAGGCGACCAGCATCCTCTGTGAGGAGGCCACAGGCTCACTGGAGCCCTGTACAGTATACACGTATCCAGGTCATTTATCTATCTATCTGGGTTTTTTTTAGTATTATTTTTATTTCATATTCTGACTATGCAGCATTCATTTAATATACAGTATAGAAATGTATCTTTACATACTGGAGCACAAACTACAGGGGATGTTGTGATGGTATCTCCTTACCACATGAATCCAAAAGAAAATGGCCTTTTAAAATTCTTCACTTCAAAGGTATTTTTAAAAAAATATCCATTGAATGTCCAGAGTTAACATGCTGTTAACATGTGGACGAAAGGGCCAAACACACTGAAAAATTAACACTTTGTACGCAGGGCCTGAGATGTTATCAGGCCTGCCATTGGGTAGAAAAAAGTCATTCTTTATGTGTTTCACATCTTAAATGTAAGTCATTATGATGAAGAATGTATGATTGTTGTCTATTATTCTCAAAGTAGAATAGATGACTCGGCCTTCCACAGACAAATAATAATGCATACCAACTGCACACGTGTCCACGCACACACACACAGACGCATACTTACACAGAAACACACACAGACGCCTACACAAAGAAACACACACACAACCCTACACACACGTGCACACACACACACACACACACACACACGCACACACACACACACACACACACACACACACACACACACACACACACACACACACACACACACACACACACACACACACACACACACACACACACACACACACACACACACACACACACACACACACACGTTCCCCTGCTGCTCGGAGGAGCAGCTCTGACTTTTTGATCCTGACATCTGTGTCTTGCAGAATTTTCGCCCAGCTCCCACATCCTTCTGATGTAGCTCCAGGAGCTAATGGGTTGTGAAAAAGGCAGACGGGCTCTTGTCTGTAAAAAAAAAAAAAAAACTATGTGTGTGTGTGTGTATCTTTGTCTGTGTGCCGTGTGTGTGTGTGTCTGTATACGTGTGTGTGTGTGTAAGTGTGTCTGTGTGTGAGAGAGACAGAGAGAGAGACGGGGGGGAGAGAGAGACGAGCACACTCTGTGTTGTCCTGGAGAAAAAAGCAAAACAAGATGGAGAGACTCCAGTATCTCACCTGCCCCTGTCCCCCCCCCCTCCCGCCCCCCCTCACACATGGCCTCTCACTGAGTAAGGCCCCCGCACACGGCCGGGGTGAGACACCTACTCATACGGAGAGAGAGAGGGATAAGATGCATTATACATCATGTTAGCATTTTGTGGTATTAAAGGCCGTCCAGGCAGCCAGGCAGGCAGCTGCTGGAGATAACTGTTCAGTTATTCAGGCTTGAGGTGCTCGACATAATCCAATCACTCCACAGACCGCATGTGGAGAGACTGGGCCGCGTGCGCGAGGCCAACACCGCCGGCTCGGGGCAGCTCCGCATCGGATCGGGCCGTAAGCTGACTCCACGGCGTGCTTAACTCGCCCCCGACTTCAAAGCCGAGGAAGGAGAGCTCAATTGATCTGAACGGGGATGTGTCTCAGACTGGAAATATAGATGGCAACCGGTCCAGAGCACCCCCCCATCCCCACCCCACCCCCACCCCCACCCGACATCTTGTGATGCTATTTTTAACTGATCAAAAGCATCCTTGGGAGTCTTGTGAGGGAGATTAGGAAATCTGGGAGACACAAGAGGTGATAGGACATACCTGTAATACTTGTAAAGAACCGGGAGGCTGACAGGTCAACTTTTGTACTTCCTGAAGAAATAAGTGTTTTTCTTCATTTCAAAATCAGGGGTACATTGAAATGAAGGCAGAGATTTTTTGGACAATTAATTAATAGTAAATCTGAATATGATCCAATTTGATATGAGTCCCTATTTGGCATTGATCACCATCCATGTTGGATGCAGAAGTATCTGCTGTGTGGGAGGGTAAAAAGGCAAAGCCTGGCACGATCACTTATTTTTTTAAAAAGTCAGGTCATTATAACGCAGATCATTAAAGGTGGCTCATCGAACGCTAGTTAAGATTCTCCATCGTGCGTTCACAAATGCATTTTTAAAAATATCCGGCATCGCGATCATTAGCAAAGTGCAGTCGGAGTTTCCATGATGTCGACCACTGGCCCACTTAGAACCAGGGAGCGCAGAAATATCTACAACGGATGCGTAAAATCAATTAGGGTAAAATTAGCAAGACCTAAATGGATGTGAATGAAAGAGCTGGCCTGGGATTTATTTTCATTTAAAAGATTACGGTTCATTTAATGAATACAGTTTGATGGAATACATGTTGAACTCATTAGAGAAATGCTGTTTTGTGCCTTTGTTTTTTTAAATAATTATTATTATAATTCACCATCTATATATAAGCTATTAACATGTGAGCTTCTTTTGTGTGCCGTTTTTTTTTTAATCAAATCATTCATTATTTTATCCATTCTGGCAGAGGCTGCACACAACACATTAACGACAAAATATGTTTTAAATTATATTTTTTAATGCACAAGTAAAAAATAATAATTGAGACACAAGGAAAATGGGAAGATCAGTTCCATATACAGTACAATGCAGTAAATGTCTCTATGACTGACACACTGAGAAGCATTTAATGGACAGATATGAAATGAAAGATGCCCTTAAGGTAACATCTGCTCCCCTGTATAACCAGACAAACACACACACACTCACTCACACCCACACGCAGATAAACATGTGCATCCACACACACACACACACACACACACACACGCGCACGTGCACACACACACACACACATAAAGTGTCACTCTAATTAATAATCCTCTGAGAGCTTTATCCTCTCTTGACAGATATTTATGTGGAAATGTGTGTAAACTGTAATTAGACCTCGGTCTCTGTGGTATTTCAGACAAAAATCCAATCATATTGTGCCAAACAGCGATATTTACAAATCAGCAGTGAGATCACGATACAGTTGTTTTGACACAGAAACCAGTTTAGTAAAATGCTACAAATGATAAGAGGAGGATTAAGACAAAAAGGTGGAGAAAGAGAAAGAGATGGAGGGAAACAGTGAGACAAACATGGAGATGTAGGGATGAATAAGGACGAGGAAGAGAGAGAGAGAGTTTATAGATGCATAGATAGTTAGAGATGAGGGTAAGATAGAGCTGAAGAAAGAGAGTGAGTGAGATGGAAGCACACACACACACACACACACACACACACACACACACACACACACACACACAGAAAAGAAATAAGGAGATAGAGTGAGAGAGAAAGAGAGAGAGAGAGAGAGAGAAAGAGAGTGAGAGAGAAAGAGAGAGAGAGAGAGAGAAAGAGAAAGAGAATGCCCTGGCACCTTACCCATCAGCATGTGTTATGTCGCTCATGATGCGAGCCGGGCAGACTTTGACTCCCTCAGGTGCAGTTTCAGTTCTCAATAACAGGGAGTGACAGGCGACAGAAGGCAGCCATCTCTTCACATGACATCCGCCATCTCCTCTTTTCTCTTTCTCTTTTCTTCAGCGAGCGCCGTGTGGCGAGGCAGGGCTTTTAACCATGTCCGTAATGTTTGGTTGTCATCGCTGACGGAGCACTAAACAGGTGGTGTTGTCAGGGGTGACGGAGCCCAGGCTGGTGTTGTTGTCAGACATGATAAGAAGGGGTGATTCTACCGGCCTGAGTGTTGAAATGAGTCCTGTGGTAAATCATTGTGTGCCTGACCGTGCGGCGAATGCACAGACAGCACTGTGTTTTGTTTACTCTTTTTGAGCACTTTGTGCTTTTGTGGCATTAGGCTTGTTTGTTTGTTTGTTGTGTGTGTTTGTTTGTTGGCATTCCAATATTACAAAGTTATTATTTACAGGGTATAACTACACACCTCTCTGGGCAATAAAAAGCTTTTCATGATAACATGACCTTTGACCTATTGAGAGAATATCTCTGTCTGAAGAGCCTTGCCAAACAAGTTGCATGAACAAGACCACCCCCCACCATTTTACATCAGTATTCAGATGTGCTCAATTCACTGCATACATGTTTGCCATCATATAGATGAAAACCCACAAACAAATAAGCGCAGCTAATAACCTTGTCTTATACGATTAGTTTGAATTGAACCTCAATTGCAGACTAATTATAGATTTTTGTTTGCAAACAAATACAACAATGTATACGTATGGTCCTGAGCTGCACAATTATTCTAAACAAGTCTCTATAAGGTCTCTCGCCTCAGGGGGAGATTCTGTACGTAAAGGCCCAGTGCTGTATGTGACTGTTGCCTGAGGCTACCGCACTGGACACAAGCATTGTTTTCTTACTCTAGCATCATGGCTGTTGTGGCTGTGTGCGCCTCCCTGCTCTTTTCGGAGCAATCAGTGAGATGCAAAGGCCCCCCTGGACATTGACGTTAATCACTCACAAATAAAGCTGTCTGTGTAGCGAGGCCTGTCTACGGGCGCAGGCCGGCGTTGCCCGGGCACGGCATGGCGTGGCGTAGTCGCATGCCCCCGAGCCTGGCGTCAATAAGGCCTCAATTAGTCCCTGCTTGATTTACTCATGTGTGCTTTGATTCATTTCTTAGAGGCAACCGGTTTTCTTTATTTAAGCGGTAAAGGTCATCCGGCAGCATGGGGCTGTGAGTATGTGTGTCACCGTCATCGTGAGCGCGCGGCCTTCAAACGCAAAGCTCATTAGGTATCAGTCCAAAATACCAGGGGCCAGCCCTTTTAAGACATGACATACTGTAGGTGGAGCACGGGAAGGTTTAGAGTGGCTTCGATTGAAGGCTTGGTCTTGGCAGGGGTCTCCTTGAGTTTCCATAAGTACTGTGTTCAAGTACCTCCTCTCCTCCTCTCTCCTCTCCCCTCCTACCCCCCTCCTCTCCTCTCCTCTCCTCTCCTCTCCTCTCCTCTCCTCTCCTCTCCTCTCCTCTCCTCTCCTCTCCTCTCCTCTCCTCTCCTCTCCTCTCCTCTCCTCTCCCCTCCCCTCCCCTCCTCTCCTCTCCTCTCCTCTCCTCTCCTCTCCTCCTTCAGAGAGGAAGACACTGATGCACTGTTGCGCTCCTGCAGCTGGAGGTGAAATGGGGGGTGAAACGTGCGCTCCCTGCACTGTCATTTCACACGGTGGGAGCAAGGCGTGCCGCACACTCCTCTTTAGCGACGCTGTGGAGGAGGCCTCTGTGGCAGGGCAGCGGTGGTGGTGGTGGGGGGGGGTCTTGTTTGTTTGTGACTGGATGTGTTTACTCAAGAGCAAAATGCAAGCTGTAGTGCGTTCTCACAAGACCCTCACTTAGAATGCTAGAAGGTATAAGGGCCTATTCCTATTTTTATGTTTGGCCAAATCCAAAGAGGGCAGGCTACAGTACCGACCAATTGAGTCAAAATTTCGACTTTTGATCTCAAATGTATGACTTTATTTCTCATAATTATGACTTTAAATATCATCATTTTGACTTTTATGTCTGGCAGTTTCATTTTTGGGCTATAATTTAAACCTGATCACACCTGATCTCTCCTGATCTTGGCCCTTGCTGTTTGCATGGTTCACATTCATCCCCCATCCCTCAGTGAGTGGAGCTGAGCTGAATATTTTCCATACTGTAAGCCTGCAAACAAACGTGGAAATGCTGCTTATGACCACTCCCAATGTGGACAGTGCTGCTGTCACACATTGTCTCTGCGTGTGTGTGTGTGTGTGTGTGTGTGTGTGTGTGTGTGTGTGTGTGTGTGTGTGTGTGTGTGTGTGTGTGTGTGTGTGTGTGTATGTGTGTGTGTGTGTGTATTATTAATGGGGAGTGTGTTGTTAATGGAGGAGATGGGACTGTGCTGCTCCCCCCTGATAGTCGGTGACCCTCCCTATCTGGCCGTGGCTGCGCGGTCTGTGTGTAATGGATGAATGGTGGTGGTCTGGGGTCTCTGAGCGATGTTGTCCAGGCTCCTGAAGCCTAATTTACCCTCTCCCTCAGGGACACGGCCAAGGCAGGACACGATAAAGACGTGCAAAGAGAGGACAGCAGGAGAGAGACTGTTTGTTTCCTAGACAAACCTCAGTGACATATTCTGGCATCATGCACGGCGGTGCTTCTTGCAGTGAAAAGAGAGCAGGTCTATTTCGAATCCTTTTTCATTATCTGAAAAAAAAGTGTTAAAATGTTAAAATGTAGTTAAAATGTGTGTTTAATGCAATCATTTTGAAACTATTGAGAGATGGGATGACTTCAGATTATGGTTACACGAGGACAATGCTTCTCACTGACACTTTCATGATTGACATTGATGAGATGAGAAAAGCTACAGCTATGGAAAAATGCAGGTTGTAAAAAGCAGACTTTAATCGCTTTGACTGTTGTAGGGAATGGACTGACACACACACACACACACACACACACACACACACACACACACACACACACACACACACACACACACACACACACACACACACACACACAGACACACACACACACACACACACACACACACACACACACACGCACACACACACACACACACACGATAAGAGCACACTCGCACTATGCTTAGAAATTCTCCCCCAGGACAACATATGGTGTCCTCCTCACCTTTTATCCCCAGGTTCCCATGGTAACAGGTCCAGGTGACCCAGGCGTTAGGCATTGTGGGCCGTCTGGAGCACAGGTGAGACCCTTGCTCGCAGTGGTCAGCTGTTGGAGCCCTACAACCAGCCCAACCGGACCCAGGACTAATCCTGGACAGCCTGCCCAGGCCTCTGAGCCCCAGTCTGGGGCACCTCCACCAGCCTTGCAACCCCTCTGCCTCCGCGGCGTTTGATCTTCACAGACCTGGTGCAGGGAGACCAGATCAGGGCAAGCAGGCTCGCCGTGTCCCCAGGACAGCTGAGCTCCGTCACGGGCAGCCGGTGTCCTCTCCCAGCCTTATTGTTCTCCGCGCCTGTTTTCTCCGTACCACTCTGTCCACCCCGGCCGATGATCCCCGGTCACTCCCCTCTCCGTCCCAGGGGTGGGTAATGGCAGCATATGGGGTCGAGGGGGTGCCATGGTCGAGTTTCTGCTGTGTGGTTGAGTTCAAAGGCAGGAACATTTGGTAGCCACTCCACCTGACCACCAACGACACCCCCTCACCACCACCCCCTGTGCCGCCCTTTCCACCAACCCCCTCGTTGGTCGAGGGGGAAATTAGCTTGTTGGTTTGGCTTGGCACTGACAGAGTGGCGCAATTATTCCTCAAAATAATTGGGCACCGACTGTGAAGCATCGAGGTTGTAGGCCTACGATGAAAAAATTGTATTTAAAGACTTAATTTCATCATTAAAAAAAAAATCTGTAAGGATGTATTAAGAGTAATCTTTTTGTGTTGTGCTTTCAAGATATAGAAGATATTATTTACAAAAACTAATGCTATTACAACTAGGAAATAGTTAACACAAAGGGGATGCCAGTATGAGAATAATAGTAGAAGCTGTAAATCTTCCATGATGTGAAAATCTATACTTTCCCCAAAATCATTGTCGTTACAGTGTGAGAAAACAGGCAGGTGTCAGTGGGGATTAAGTCAAGGGTAGGCCTATGTGTGAGAGTGAGTATGTGGTGTGTGTGTGTGTGTGTGTGTGTGTGTTTGGGTGGGGAGTCAGATAGCTTTCAGGGAGATGAGCCTGAGAGAGGGAGCAGCTGGCCGCATCCTCGACTCCTCAAAACACAAACGACCGCTAGGTGGCAGTGTTGTCCTGTCTACCACAGTGTGTGCGGCGCTGTTGGCTTCCCCCGCTCGGCTCTGCTGGCTGCCTCTCACCCGCTCATTAGTGGCCTAATGAAGTGAGCGCTTCTGAGGGGCCGTTATTGATGGCTATATCTGGCCTGTCACCGCAGATGCTTGCCTCGCCAGCTCAGGCCGCTGGTTGACCCATGTATCTGCAGAGGTGATAATTACTCAAACAGCGAGCTGTAAATTGCAGTTTATACACTGTTACTTAGGATGTGTGTACCGGATCGGATGAGGTGATTGCATTCCTTGTGGCTGAGATGGAGAGGGGGGAAAGATGTTGCCTTTTACAATGTGATCATGTACAACTGCTGATCACAATCTGCCACATGCTGTAAAATCAGCAACATATTTGATTCGTTTAAACTGACGTCAGAACAACTATTTATGAAGTTTTTTTTTTTTTTTAAAAAAGGGACGTTTATAAACAATATGAGATTGCTGTAGTCACCGAACTGATTTTATTTGGTTGTTCATATTCATCTGATAAATAATGAGGGAAAATAAGATAGAGAAACCTTTGCCGAGGGTCAGAAATTTAATGTGGTGGTGAAAAAATAATGCCTACTAATGTGGATTGAAAATTATTGATTGCAAAGTAATTAACTAGCAACTCAGTGCACCCAAATTTGCCAAATGCCTATTTTTCACCAAGCCCTCACATCACTAATGTCAGTGATGGAAAACTTCAGGGAAAAAAATGCAGAGCAGAAAATATTTTTGTATTAAAAAAAAATCATTCCCTTGCTGTTTCAAACTGAGAGACCCTGTGGCATATTTTTTACCCAGGGAGAAAAAGTACAGAGACAGGACTATGCTTTGTCCAACTAGAGACAGAGAGAGTGATCAAAAGAGAGAGAGGGAGAGAGAAAGAGAGAGAGAGAGAGAGAGAGAGAGAGAGAGAGAATAATGATTGCGTGCAAAGAGGAGCTCGTTCCTGCAAGGCCACGATGGAGACAGCGAGTGGAAGGGAGAAAAAAACAAGGCCCAACACATTACACAGCAGACAACTGAGAGACAGGCGTAATTAGAATCATTATTGTTACCACGGAGATCAGAGCCGTAAAACGCGGGCACCCCGCTGTGCTTTGGCACCCCTGGCCCACCAAGGTCAGCGATGCTTAAGTGAAGGTATGCCGCACCAGCCCCATCCAATAAGGTCACAGAGAGAGCCTTTGCTCCCACAATGCACTACCATCCACAAACCAGCCCCGCCACCCCCACCACCCCCACCATCACCACCAACCTCCACCTCCACCACCACCACCACTCAGTCATTCCTCCCTATCCCTCTTTTTTTAGTCAGACCAGACAGGGTCTTTCTGTCCTTCAACTCACCTCAGCTTCCTAAGATGTTTTCCGGACGCGATTTAAAAACACCTCCACACTCAACGGTGGGGTCAATTTAAAAACACTTTCTTACTCAGCATATGGTCAAATATTTGCCCTCAGAGAGAGTTCAGGCTTGTTATCCATAGGCCAAGGAAGCACATCCATTTTGTTTTTCAATAGATCCTTGATTCTTTGCGCCAACTCCCGAGGCCTAGTCTTGATGCACTACTCCAATTGCTAACAGGACAGACAGCTTGAGTGGCTGGCTATGGACCGAATGCAAACGCTTACATACACTCTGCCTTCCGCCTCCTTTATGTGAACTAAAGACAGAGTACACCTGAATACCCAGTAGTCAAACTGTCGGGGTGTTTGACTAGTGGCTGGTGTCGTGGTGTGCAGTGATCGTCTTATCTTCTCATTTATCACAGATGAGTTGGAACCACTCTTGCTTGAAGAAAAGCCCTCAGACTTCCTTTATGTTGTCCTTTCTGTTGTTCTTTTTTTCCCATTTTCTCATCGTCACCAGCAGAGGACTTGGAGGTCACTTGGATAGCACACTGCTGTAATGCCCGCTCATTGACAAGGGTGACATTTTTTCATTGCAGATGGGGATAGTGCTGCGGATTTAGAGATGGACTTTTTCTTCTCCGTGAAAGCCCTTATTGACTTCATTTTTCACCCCACCACACTGAATCACAGGTCCGTTGACAATGTTGCTCTTTTTTTCTAAGGAATGCATAAGTAGTTTTCCACAGTTCATTTTGGACCTGCATCCCCAAATCCCCCCTACCCCCCCACACACCTCTCTGTGTCCTCTCTGTACAATCCTCCCCTCGGAGGCAGCCCATAATACTCCTGCCTCAGATATACACTGAGATCTTCTGCTTGGGCGAGTGGACTAATGCATCACCGTGGAAACGAGTGCCTGCGGATTGATCACTCATTACGATATCTGCTCGCTCTCTCTCCAATTACAGCCCGAAGAAGGGAGATTCACCTCATCACACACACAGGTTAAATTGAGTGAGGAGAAATTTTGCTGTCGCTTTCGGTATGAGAGAAGTGTGTGTGTGTGTGTGTGTGTGTGTGTGTTGGAGCAGTCTGTCCGAATGAAAGTCTGTGTGAGAGCGTGCAAGTGCATGTGATAGTCATTTCCAAATGGAAAGGCAATATTGCCCACATATTTTTGCATATAAGGACATGAAGCGATTGCGTAGCCATTATATTCACCAAGCACCATGCTGAATGTTTAAGGACAAAGGGGTTCTCAGCAGTACAGTCAAGCCTTCCCTGGGTGAAAAATTACAGTTCAGCCAAAAGAGTATGTGTGTATGTGTGTGTGTGTGTGTGTGTGTGTGTGTGTGTGTGTGTGTGTGTGTGTGTGTGTGCAAGAGTCTGTGTCTGTGTGTGTGCAAGAGTGTGAGTCTGTGTGTATGTGTGTGTGTGTGTGTGTGTGTGTGTGTTGGGGGGGAGTGGGGAGGTGGAATGAGAGGAGCCACCCACATCAGAACGAATTACCCCGCCTCACCTGTGGTTGGTGCACACTGTGTCAGGGGTAAAACAAACACAAGCAACCCTGGTGCACGTCGGGGTGGGAGGGTGGGTGGGGGGGTGGGAGGGTGGTGTTCTGCTGCTGGCGGAGGCCTGAGGGCTATTTATGAGAATGCCGAGTTTAATAAGCTGCTTTTGACACCTTGTCAGTGACTTGTGCGCGGATCTGGATCCATTATGCCCGCCTGGGTGGACCCGTCCGTTACGGAGGGAGCGGAGAGGAGCGGCCGGCCCGACGAGAGCAGACAGGGGCTGTCTGTCTGTCTGTCTGTCTGTCTGTCTGCGCGTCTGCGTTCCTCAGGTGGGAGTGCGGGAGGTCTCGGCGTTTCTCGCATGCCTCCGTCAACCACACCCTCAGGTGCACACACACATGCGTGCTGACCACCGGACAAACCGGTCACCACGTCAATGTGATTCTCACGCACTCATCTGAGTCATGCTTCCATGTAATTCATCCACACACGCTTATTGTGGTGAATGGTCTACGTGGTGTGATGTGTTGGTATATGGCGGTATGTACAATGTCTGGGATTAGGTTCGGGTTTAGGTTGGTAATGCCTGATAATTAGTATTTATTTACACTATAAGTGCATCATCCCTCCATACATGTCTCTGTAATCTGTCTCATTATTACATCACTGTCAAGTGTCAGTATAATTAATTACTTTCTAAGGTAGATAATAAAAATACTCACTAATAATAGGACCTGAATTATGGCAATGTCAATGTCAATGGAAATGTCAACACATCTGACCAAAGTGTGGTTAAAAAAAATAAATAAAATAAATAAATAAATAAATAGTAATAACAATACAAAGATCCTAATTTGTCCTAATTATGTAAGAATCACAAATGAATGGTGGTTACTCAATGCTAAACGATGATCCCAGAGAGGCCTATTGTTTTGCTCAATCACTGAAACAGCCGTACGACAACAGTAATTATGGATTGGATAAAATAGCCCATAATTATATTTTGTGTTATCATGAGAGAGGTTGCTCCACTATGATTTGGCACAGAGGTGTTAAATACATGCACCTTCCAGGTAGAGTGTGAGTGGCTTGCTGAAATGAGACATTGATTAAACAGGACTACAATACACTTCAGATCCAGGAAACCACAGACCAATTAATATGTCATTGTTTCGTGACAGGCAAAGAGCTCAGGGCATTCGTGCTACCTGTGTTTCTGACTCTTCCCTCCCTCGTGATATTAAAAAGGAATTGCAGTAATTAGGAGAACACAAATATAGCTCACCCAAGACAGGTGAATACACACACACACACACACACACACACACACACACACACACACACACACACACACACGTTTACACACGCAATTGCTGCCTAGCTTCCCACGCACATACCTCAGCATCTCAATCATAAGCTGTCAAAACCTATCAGAAGAAAAGGCAAATAGTGGAAAACTCATTGTGACATGTCAGATGTTTCCCTCATGCATGCACACGTGTTCTAGCGTACACTTGTGCGCGCGCACACACACACACACACACACACACACACACACACTCTTCCACTTCTGTCTGAAGGTTTGATGTTTTTTCCTCTATAGAGCATATTTGTCATGGTCCGTGTTCTTTGATAAAACAAGTGGTTTGGAGGTGCTACTTCTGATGGTGCTGTATGCATGATCTTCATGTGGTCTCTCCAAACTTGTCAAAAGAATTCCTATCACATGTATGTTTCGGGCAGTTATTCTATCAAAAGCTTACTCATATCAGTACCACAACACTGCTGAACGCAGGGTCAGGACTTTTGTACCAGGGAACACCAACATGGACAAGACATAAACTTTCATCAAAAGTGTGTAGACGGCTTGATCAGTGAAATGATCAGTAAAGAGAGCTTTTTGCCTTATTTGCTTAAGTGGCTATGTATACTGCCATCAGAAAAAAACAAACATCCCGGCTCTGATACTATATTTGCACAGCAAGGCAGAGGCTATATGGATTTGAGTCTCACCTGAAGCCACAGGCCTCCCCATGTCAGGACTGAGTGGAGTGATTAATGGTATTCCGGGGGAATCCTAATGGCGCTCCTGCGTGGACTCCGTTTGATTCCAGCTTAATATTCCAGCGCAGATAGACAGTGATTAGCTGGGCTTGGTGTATTCTAACAGGGCTGCAATTAGCCCCAGCGGGTGGGAGGATGCCCACACGGATGGCTGGACTTCACCGCTGCATCTATCAAACGGCGACAGACACCAGGGGCAGGCGCTACAGGAGAGGGGTTTGGGAGAGTGGAATTCCCTGATCCCAAACTGACAGGATGATGACCAACATAATGACTTTAAAGTAAAACACTATGTTGCGCTCTTGACTGTCTTATAAATACAACAGCAAAAAGTCAAGATAAGTCAGGTTGACTCATCAGTAGGATACATCAGTCTATTCTTCAATCAATGTTTTAAAAATCATATAGTCTCATGTTCTATTATATATTGCTTAGTGGTCTTTGGACACAGAATTTTACCTTTTGCAAAATTCCACTCACAAAAATTGTCTTTCACATGATTGGCCAGGGGAATATATATATCTTATGAGTAGGAATGAGAGGTTAACATGAGCATTGTGCCATGACTCATGCAGGTGCAGTTAAGTTGGAAAATAGATCCTTCAACCGCATGTTGCCTTGCCTGAGGTGTTCTCACACTATATCACTATAAGACGGACCGTGCCTGTGAATCCACGCGTGCCCCTCCGCGGTGTTTAGACATACCTTGTTTCGAGGCTCGTCTTCAGCGATGAGTGTTTTGGGTGACACTGGTTCGGAGTGTTTTTGCTTGAGTGCTGCTTTTGTCGCCCCTGGGCGTCTGGCCCGCCTCCAACCCGTGACTGCTCACAAACACCACCACTGACTTCATTAGGAGCCACCCGGCCTCTCTCACTCGGTTCTCACCACCACCACCAGCACCACCAGCACCACAGCTTTGTGATTAGTCATAGGCTGACGGAGGCGGATCGGCGCTCTCGCGCCCTTCGGGCACTGGTTCTGTTTGGGTCCGGTAACGTGCGGTTGGGAGTTGGGAGTTGGGAGAGAGATGCTGGCACGGGCGCCGCTGCCAACGCTGCAGCTGTTGTTGAAGGGCAGGCCTGAGAGAACACGCCTGTACATCCTAGATCCAGCACCTGCTCACCTAAAGCAGAGAGAGAGACCGAGAGAGAGAGAGAGAGAGAGAGAGAGAGAAAGAGAAAGAGAGAGAGAATTACTCATATAACTGACATGATGATAAGTAAGCGTGAAATCTACCCATCAATAGCTAATCTTTATTAGACAAGTGATCTATAATGATGGGAAAAGGAAATACAAGCTGTGATGAACTAATTGCCTTGTTTGTGCATAATCGGTTTACATTCCTCACTTCCTAAACCACTGCTTCAACTTCATTACCATATCAAATATATTATGCACCTTTGAGAAAACAAACTTACAAAAGTAAGAGCTGACACAACTATTCTTAGTAAATGCTAATCACTAATGGCTAAGAAGGAGGATATCTCTCATCAACCAAACAAAGCCACTGTAAACAGCATGTCTCAGAGGTGGCCTCCTCCAGAAGAACTGCTGAGGGGCGACCTGACGCTGCATGGGGAAGGGGTCACTCTGTCCTGGGGACGAGCTGCAGGCGCTGCCTGATGACCTCCAGGCATGGCAAGGGCGTCTGGAGGCAAAATGATCAAAGAAGTGAAAGCAAATAGAGGAAGGAAATAGAGGACAGATAGCAATGGCCACACAACTAATCTGCCAAATTCTGCATCAATTATTTGAATGATGATTATGCATGATTAATCAAGGTTTATTTATATAGAGCTATGCAGAATAGCAGACACACACACACACACACACACACACACACACACACACACACACAAACCAATGCTTCATAATCAATAATTATCTAATAATTGTAAATAATAATCTAATAATTACCATAGATTAATAATTACAATAGACAGTAAAAATAAGATAAATACTTGTTGAGGACATAATCAGTGTCATTGTAAGAGAAAGAGGATCAAGTGATTGGTGACCGTTTCGAATCTGGACAAATCTCTCTTTGACTCTAACGGTAACGGATACTTATCAGCAGATGTTTTGTGCAGCCACAGACACAGAGGGAGGGTAAGCTGATTTACAAAATCCTGCTTTTTTCCCCCCTCCCGCGTCCCGCCGTGACAACCCAGCACAGTCATGTATGTAATAGGCTGCCTTACACACTTATGGTGCATCATGGGTCAGGAGTTTGAAATATAGTAAAATGCCATCACAAATTTATGCAACTTTATGAGAGTGGGCACTTATAATGTTTACGAGTAGGGATGATTTTATTTTCCCCAAACCTTTTATCCTTTGTCCGTATCTTTGCTGGCCCTTGGCAAGAAGTGTGTGCCAGAAGTAAAGCCCTGTTATTGTGATTGTTGTGATGTATGCTGGCTTTATACCGCCACTGCACTGCACAGAACCTCAGGCAACCACGCGGCGCGGTTTTCTATAGTCCGGCTACTTTCGCCTCGCTCTCAAACGACCCCGGTGACCTCCTCGACAGATCCCGCTTGCTGACATTGGATGGCAGCAGCGGAATGCCTTGAGTCCCCACCTCCATCAACACCCCCCACCCCCACCCCCTCCCTTCGCACCCACCTGTGCGGCAGCATTAAATTCTTATTTATATTAATGGGTGGGCTGTATGTATATCAGACCTCCGCTGAAAACAGTATGTAACCGATGCACTACCTTAGCCCTTGCTCTCCTCCATTAGCGACAGCAAATGAATATTTCATGCTCTGTGCCAATAGCAAACCAAGGCATGGGACTCCTGCAGTATGACAGGTGGTTCAGAGCCATGGGATGTCATGACAGCATAGCGACAGAGGAATATTATGGGATATATAGATCCACAGACGAGCATGCTCCCCCCCCCCACCCCCCCGTCTAAGATGGCATAAGACAGAAGTGTACTTGCATCCCTCTCACGATAAAAAGGTGAAACGCCTAGTGAGGTCTATAGCGTGCAAGCCTGTATGTGAGTGCATAAAATCGCAGCATGAAAAATAAAGCTCAGGGCCATGAAACATTGATAAGGACGGAAGACAGCTCACCCAGTACATGTAGCCTATTGAACATAGAAGCACAGGAAATCACACACCCACGCTATGCCTACTGCGCTATGCCTACTTTGGACGCCTGCATGACAATATCCACTGACCACCACACACCTTCACCATCTCATCAAGGTAACTAACGGAATAAATAAATCATCCAAAGGCTTTCACACGTGTTTCCCCCCGAGAGTCCACAGGCTGCAGTGCATACACACACGACAGGTTCTCTGAGCCTTATTTGCCGTAGTGCGTTTGGGCACTGTTGGAACACACCGTCTGATGGTGTTTACTCTCCACTCAAGTGACCCTAAGTAAGAGCTCTTAGTGGGGCTTTTCTGGGAGCCGCACACACACACACACTAGCCTGTGAAATGCCACACCAGCGGCCTTCATCTCCCCCGTTTAGGTCAATATAATCCCTTCTTTTTTTTCCTATGGGATATCGCCACAGTCTGAGGCTTTCAGGGCAATTGAATCAATGGCCACACATCAAAGGCTCTTTAAAAGTGCTGGGCAGGACTCCTTTTGTGTTAAATCTTAATTAAAAATGTGGATCACACAGAGCTGCCTGAGTGTGTAATGTAAGTTGTGTTGCACATATCGACTGCATTGCAGGTGGCTTTGGGAGAACTTTACAGTGACATTCCCCTCCTTAAGTCTGACCTTAGGCCTAAACAACAGTCAGTCAGTCAGTGAAACATTAATAACATTTGATTGTGAACATGTGGTTTGCTACCACTGATATTTGATCATTTAAATTGACTAAGGTTATTAAATAATTGTAAGCATATGTGAGCAATGAGCATAATGACTGCTTGTTTGTTAAGTAGATTCTTGGCAATCAGATGACAGAAGTCAGTTAGTTTCCACCTACTGTCGGTGTAGGTAAACTTTATGCAACCAGTTGGTGCTATATTCATTGTAACTACTTGGCAAAAATTTTCGGAAATGTTCTTGAAACATAAAGACATCTGAGCTTGCCCTATTTACAGAGCAAATAGCAGCCTAATGTCACACATTCAACATGGTCATCTCTGCAAAGGACAACTTGATATAACACATTGCTCCATAATGCTGTGGACAGGACTGATATATCAACACACACACAATCTGCCAATGAATAACCAACTTGTCAAATTGTCTGGCTCGGACCAAACCCTGCATTTCTGCCACACAATTGCATTGTGTGCTGACCTTGCAGAGGTGAATGGGAAACTTGGCTTGCAGATAAAAAGACCGAGTGGGTGTCCCCTTCACTGAGGGGACAAGGCCCTGGACAAACCCTGAGCGCAACGTGCTTCGTTAATGACCTTGTTTCCTCAATCAAGGCTGGAGGTTGTTGTTTGGCTTGTTGCGGAGTTGATATTCCACTCCACCCTCCCTGTCCTTTTCATGCGCGGCCATTTTACATGGTGAAAACAACAACAAAAACACAAACAAAAAAAGAAAGAGAACCTTGAGCCCGAGCCCGGTTGGCATTCTAATTAGTTTTAAAAGTAATTGCTCGAAATGATTAGTTGAGCTCGGTCACTCTCTCCAGCTCTCTCAGAATTGGAAATATAATTGCGCCAGACACTAATTGGCCAGCCAGGGACTGTTGGTTATTGTAGTCCACTGCTGCCTGGTGCATCATTACTTGGCCTTGGACGCGGTTCAGCTTTTGAACTACAGTGACCGGAGAGGAACACAAACACACACGCACGCAATGCTCTGCTCGCCAAAAGCCTGAATATAATGACTGTCCGACCCACCACACCACACACACCACACACATCCCCCATCCCCACCCCGACTTCTCTTAATTTCCCCAAGGGCAAAATATAAGATGTAAGAGACAGAGTGTGAGAGTGGAGGAGAGATGAAGAAGAGAGAGAGACAGGAGAGAAATAAAAGGGGGAATGAGTGAAAGAAAGAGAAGGAAAAAGAGGGAGAGAGGGAGACTGTGAGGGAGTGGATGGGAGAGGGGTAAAATAGAGTGGGGGAGAGAGAGAGGAGCAGGAGGGAAAAAAGAGTGAGAGGAAAAGAGAAAGAGACGAGAGAGCCGGAGAGAGCGGGAGAGAGGGAGAGAGAGAGAGAAAGAGAGCGAGAAAAAGAGAGGCGCGACCCTCGTCATGGGCACTGCTGGAGATTCTCAGACCTGCAGGAGGAAATTACAGGCCCCTTTATGGGCGAGAAATGCGAGTGAACAGGGATGTCAGCCTCCACTAGGGAGCAGGAATTGGGGATCTTCTCCTGGGGCCATCGGCAGCTTTGTGAGAAAACGATCCTTCTCTTTTAATCCCAATCAAGCCATGACATCATGCACCTCTACAGTGGGGAGGGGGGGGGGTGGCCTGGCTATGTCTACATAAGAGCAAGAGAGAGGGAGAGAGAGATAAAGAGAGAGAGATAGAGAGAGAGAAACACATAAATGCCACAGTCATGTGCCTACATTAGGCAGAGTTGACAAACATGTTTCATCTATTTACTTGCACAAAGCTGGTAATTTGCCCAACTCTCTCTGACATTACAAGGACCCCCCACACAGCCCACCCCCCATCTTCTTTAGAATCCCATGCACCCCTCCCACCACCTCTGTCAGTCCCAGTAATTCACATATCTGTGCATTTACATGTTGTGTGCATGTGTATGTCCACAGAGTATGTGTGTTTGTACATGAGTGTGTGCGTACAGTATATGCCTGTGTTTGTGCATGCATGTGTTTGTGTGTGTGTTTGTGTGTGTGTGTGTGTGTGTGTTTGCATGAGTGTGTGTGTGTGTGTGTGTGTGTGTGTGTGTGCTTGCATGTGTGTGTGTTTGCATGTGTGTGTGTTTGCATGTGTGTGTGTTTGCATATGTGTGTGTGTGCATGTGTGTGTGTGTGTGTGTGTGTGTGTGTGTGTGTGCTTGCATGTGTGTGTGTTTGCATATGTGTGTGTGTGTGCATGTGTGTGTGCGCATGTGTGTGTGTGTGTGTGTGTGTGTGTGTTTGCATATGTGTGTGTTTGCGTGTGTGAGTGTGTGTGTGTGTGTGTGTGTGTGTGTGTGTGTGTGTGTGTGTGTGTGTGTGTGTTTATTCACTGTTGCCTGGAACCCTGTGTGTCTGCCTTGTTTACTATGTTCTGTCTCCATGGCTAAATTGTCCATAAGACAAGCATGTCCATCAGCAAATTACCCAGAAAGCCCTGTCAGCAGACTTGCGTGACGTCAGTCAGCCCTACACATGGCCGGCAGACTGCACGTGGTGACTGGACTCTCTTTAACCTGCTGTGGACTGTCTGTGTACAACCTGGACTGAACCTCACCCTCAATGTATCTCTCTCACACACACACACACACACACACACACACACACACACACACACACACACACAAACTTACATTACACTTACAAACTGCACACACAAACTTACATTACACATACAAACTGCACACAAACACATTTACATATAATTCCATGTATGGAAAATGTATAATTGGATAAGAGACATGAGTTGCTGTACAACATAACGTTTTCGTGTACACAACTAACAGCGTGTGAATGGCTATAGGATTTAATGATCAATGACCATGTGCTTACGTACAGAACTTTCAGATCGAGCACAGGAAGTTGCTAGTTATCTAGATCTGGATCTGGATCTAGACTTACTTCTAGCATAGATGCGCTGTCTCGCCATATTTGACAGAGGAGTCATTTGTGGGTGTGAGGGCTTGGGGTGGCTGTGTTGTTGACAAGTAAATGGCTTTCTGCAGACAGAGAATGAGGATGTTTTGCCCATGTGTGTGTGTGTGTGTGTGTAAGAAACAGAGAAAAGTGTGTGTGCGAGAGAGAGTGAGGGAGAGAGAGTAAGGGAAACAGAGGGAGGAGAGAGAGTAATATTGAGAGGAAGAGCAAGAGAAGGATAGAGAAAGAGAGAAGGGGGTGGGGGGGGGAGGTGGGTGGGATGTAGGTCACGCCTGTCAGACTTGGCCCGCTGTTACGCAAAGTGATCGGTCTCCTGCCCCCTACCCCGCCACCCTTACCACCTCGCCTGAGGAGAAAAGCTCCCCTGGCCCTCCATTAGGACCCTCTAGTGAGTGAGAGTGGGAGTGGGAGAGAGTGTGTGTGTGTGTGTGTGTGTGTGTGTGTGTGTGTGTGTCCGCGCACGCGTCCCAGGCCCCCGCCACCATTAGGGGAGCCACGGTGACGGTAATAGCGCAGCTCTGTGCCCAATGCCCGTGGGGTGAAAACACTAGCCTGTCGCTGACAGAATGAAGCACTTTGTGGACCACACTTCCTCGCTCCGCGCTCGGCCGTTCTTTCATTTGCCTTTTATTCACGTGTTCCACTGTACAAGGCCAGGGCCCCCCTACTGCCCCCCCTCACACACACACACCCCCTCGGCCCCCTTCCCCATCCCCATCTCTTTACACTGATACCGCAGACTCTTGGAGATCTCAAAACACACACACACACACACACACACACACTCTCTCTCTCACACACACACTCACATGTTCTGCCACATGTTTGACTTTCAAAGTGTAAAAGGGACTAACTTAAAGGCAGACTCAAAAACAAAAAGTTGAACACAATATCCTTCAGTAAGTCTCCATTAATGCCCTTCTATAACCAGATCACAAACAGTGGATTTATGAGGACACAGTAGATAGTGATTACACTTTTCCCACCAACACAAACTTTGTCCAGTGTTTAGGAAGTTCAAATCTAAAACTTAAAAACTTGCTCCCTTGAATGAATATCTTGCTCAGGGCTCCTGCCAGCCAGCACTTGCTTTCTCCCCAAGAGTCTTTTCAGGACGTAATTCCTCTCTAAAAGTTTTTCACAAAAGGAGCTGGATCTGTTGATTCATTAGCAAGAGGCGCTTTGATCACTGAGGTATAAGAGCGGCTGCTCGCTCACAGCCTCAACACGGCATGGGGTCAGCGGGAGAGAGGGAGGGGTGGGGAGGGAGGGTGGAGAATCTCAGTCTCCCCATCTGTCTACTATGGATCTGTTTGGGTAAATATCTTTACATTAGCATTTAGCAGTCCCGCGTGACGCGAGCTAGCGGCGCGGGCCAAAAAAAAACAAACCCCGGACGAGAGGCATCACATCAGCACCATCAGCAGAAGCACGCGTTTGATTCCGGTCAGCCGTTTTACAAAGACAAGCTCATCCTGCGCCATGATCAAACGGACCTGTGAAGTTTTTAATTAAAGCCTTTCATTTGGGCCTTGATTAAAAGAGGGAGGCCTGAGAGCGCTGCTGAGAAGAAGGGGAGTCAATTTCTCATCAGCTAAAAAGAAATGGAAAGAAGGACGGAGAGAGAAAGAGAGGGAGGGAGGGAGGGAGGGAGTAGGAGAGAGGAAGAGATGTAGGGAGGAGGCATCAAGGTTCGATGAGAGAGCCAGGTCTCTTTTATGAGGAGTGAACCACACCTCTCTGTGATCGCGATCGTGATTGAGTTTATTTATGTCGGCGCCCAACCCAAATTAAGAGAGAACCCCAGTGTGAATTTAAAAACCCACGGATGCATTTATGCATGAAGTAGTGTGCAGCGCAGGGAAATTGGCTCACTGGAAGATGAGGCCTAAAAGTTGGTCTGAAGAACTCCTTCTTTCTGATCCCCATCTATTGCTTCAGCACAGATGGGCATGGGGAATATCCTTCTGTATGGATATTGTAAACAAGAAGCTCTGTAGGCGTGCATTGCTGACAAACACTGTGAACTAACTCCCCACCCATGAGTGCTCCTGGGGATCTACTACAGGTGAGGGCCTCTCACTGCTTCATAATACACCTCCCCATGAATTAATCAAATTAACCACAGCTCCATATCTATATGCTCAAACCACACAGCCCAGAACTGCAGCTGCACAAATTTAGAAGATACTTCTATCAATCTTAGTTGTTGGCCTTGTGAAGGATAGCAAATCACCCACATTTGATCAAATGTCCATGCAAATATATTGGTATCCAGCAGCCAGCGGATACAATAACGTCAAGGCCAGATATACATAGAGGTTAGCTTTCATTGTTTCCTTTTCCTTCATGAATCCCTTTCAGGTGTGTATGAAGTGTTTGATGCCCAAATCAGTCTCCATAATAACTACAGTCACATGCTAGTGCCCGACCTACCCATCTAAATAACAAAACAGCAAGCACACATAAAGTCATAGCCATATTTGTTCTGCTAGCATATAGCAACAGGCAGGGTGTTGGTAAATGACAGTGACACAGATGTCCTCTGCTGACCTAGATCGGTCCTTACAAGCACTTTCAAAGCCTTGCATCACCACCACCCTCATAAGACGGCTAGCCCTGGATGATGACCAGACACCGCTGACACAGACAGGAAATCGCCAGTGCCGTAACCTGAATGACCTTCACGTGAATAACTAAAGTAAAGAGTCACTCCATTTCTCTGGAAGGATGGTAAAAAATAATCCGGAAACTTTTACTTATCTGTCAACAGACTCCATTAATTACTGTTGAATCATTAATGGTGGAGAGAGCAGTTCAGTGGTGGCAGGTATTCAGAGGTCCAACTCGGGTAAAGGAATGGCACGCAAAGTCCACTAGTAGTCCAGTGCCAACTGCTCAGTCTGTCCTCGCCTTTCCCTGCTGCTTGGGTCCGTCTTCACCTTGTTGTGTCTGCTGCCGGTGAGTAGCCTGCACTCGGAGGCACACCTGACTCTCTGTGACAGCTTCCTGTCCACTCGTCCAGGCCAGCGTGGCTCAGCACTTCTGTCCCATCCTCATTAGAGCTCCGTCAGCAGGATCAGAGCCTGCGGACAGCACAGGTAGCCTTACCTCTCACCTCACATAACCTCATAACGCTATTTGCCTGCAGCAGGAACAGAGGACTGTACAGTATATGAAGCAATTGTGTTGCTTAACTTACCAACACATAGTCTTCTACACATATACATGACTTTACATATATATATGTCACGTGGATTGGCTCCTATTCAGACTTTTTCATTACTGAAAAAATATGTAGATGACATAATGGTAATTTGCCATTTAGCAGCCTAGGTGAGAACTGAATTGGACCATTTTCTAGCCATCTGCTTTCATAGAAAGGTCACCTCACCTCACCTCAAGGTCAACAGAAGAGAACAGCATAGACAGATGTACAACTTAAGTCTTTGAAGTTAACATTTCAGAAAACTCTCCAACCAAGCAGTGAAGAAACCAACTGTGTTGATGCAGACAGACTGCAAATTACATATACTGTAGCCTACCCTTGGTTTGAGGAATGCATTCTACAGTGGATAGATCTGCGACTAAAGTCATGTTTACAGTATTTAGGTTAACAGCCTAACAATATTAAAATCTCAAATGAGTAAAAATAGCTTATTTTGAAGTCTAATCTGATATCCAGAGTTACAAGGATACGAAGCCTACCCTTTTCTTCTCTGTGCGTACAGTATCCCAGTCTGACACTGTTAGCCTAGCTTAGCATAATTCACTGGAAGTGGGTTACACCAGTTAGCCCATTAGCGCTCTCTTATATCTAAAGGCTGGCTATATAGGCTAACTGGTGTAATCCACATCTAGTGAAGTACTGCATGGCAAAGCTAATTTCCCAAAAAGTTGCCACATTCCTTTAATGAAAGTGACGAGACACATCACCACATCTGACAATGGCCAGAGTAACACATTCTGTAGTCTCATAACTGACTACTTAATTATATTCTTTTCTTGACTGAGATTCCTTTCAATGGGCAAATGTGCAGCTCTTTACCACAGTTAATGAAACTTCCTTTCTGTTATCTATTTTCAGCTGCATCAGTTTGTTAACCACTAACTGTACGACAAGGACTGAAGACCGGCAGTCAGTCAGAGAGAGAGAAAGAGAAAGAGGGTTGGAGAGAGAGAGAGAGGGTTGGAAAGAGAGAGAGAGAGAGAGAGAGAGAGAGAGAGAGAGAGAGAGAGAGAAACTGCAAACTAAACGTCACAAACGCTACTCTGATCCTCAGTCACACTGACGCGTTTTTGGCTCCGTGTTGTTTTGGGGACGGTTGACCCTCATTATAGGTCATGGGCTGCAGTGGAAAAGATGAAATCTGCCCTGGCACTGCAGCATCAGTATCACAGGGGCCACAGAGCTGCCCCAGCCAGAGTTTATACAGCCACCTCGGCTTTACTAAGTGCCTATAAATATTGCAGGGCTGTGAGGAAAAAGGATCACATTTTTTTTATGATTGCCTTTGCAGCCTGCTGAAAAATTTAGCACAGGAAGGTTTGTTTAACCACAAGAGGTAGGGAATATAAACATGCCATTAAAAGCCCGCTATTTTGAGAAGGAACACGGCTGGGAAATTTTCGATTTTACTTGAGCTGCTTTATGCTTTGTCCATGGTAAATACTCGTTTGACAGACACGACAGAACTCTGAATGTCGGAATAAAATGGAAATGTGAAACCTGTATCCATTTAGAATAAATATAAAAAAAATCATATTGTATTGTTTCTTCGTATTTTAACTTAACCAGTTATCTTATAGCCAAACTTTACAGGTGTTGAAAGCATGGCGGTAACTCATAAATGCACTCTATGGCCCTGGACATGAAATGGGAGGCCTACACAGAGGCCTTCCGACTGTATTCTCAGAGTAGGCTCTGTCAATGAGGGGGAAACTAATCTAAATCTTTAATGACATGTCAGTCTTATCCAGAAATTAGTAATTTGTGTTGCAAATGCAATTAACCTTTCACATGTTTTTATTAGTGAATGGCCAGTGAACCGTGACGCATCGCTTAAGGGGGCGAGAGGTGACATTGGAGGGCATCTAAAACAGGTAAAATGGACCAATGCCCAGAGGGATCAACAAAAAGGTGTTTCTAAGCTGACACCAGCAGAAAAGGTAAATAGTCAGTGAGATGATATAGGACATGATACCTGTGTGCCACAACAGCACACCCACCGACACAGAAAATAAACAGCTCTGCTCTGCACGGAGTCCGCTAGAGTTGGAACCATTAAAGAAATAAGACTGAAAATAAGCAAATGATGGATGTGTAGTATAAAAGGTCCAACAAATTCAGTCCTGATATCTACCAACTGTAAGTTGTTTAATGAAAGGCAAAAACGTCAAAGGTTATTCATAAATATTTATTTAAAAACATTAGAAAACCGTTTTATATACAGAGGCCGACATCGTGTCAGCTACTTCGTGGAATCCTCCCATTTGGACTCTCATTCAGGGAACCAAAGTTATTCATGGGCCACAACTGTCAAGGAGAAAGACAAAAAAGCAAAAGGCATATTCACTTTTGATCATCATTTTACTTATAGCAAATATGCAAAATCTCATGTGTATTCTTTGTTCTCATCCAAACCAATCAAATGCACAAAAGGAGCCAACACAGGAGCTTATTTTGCGATATCTATGGTGGAGAGTGTTTTCCTGTAATATGTTGGGCCATCAGTTTGACCTATATAATGTCCTGGCAAGCAGAAGGTGAGCTGACCTGGTTCCAAGGTTACACATTGGAGAATATCCTTTCTGGCACAACATATGGAGGATGCCCAGCCAAGATAGAACTAGGTCTCTAGTTCGTCAGTTTCTCTTTTTCTTTTCCAAACTACATCAAATGAATTTATACAAAGTCTTTTTTTTTTTTTTTTTTAAGTGCTTTATAGGATTAATATCTAAAGCTCTGCCATTTTTCCTCTCTTTCTCTATTTTTCTCTTCCCCTGAGAGAGCAGTTACATGAAGTGCAGCCATTTTCCTCTGTTACCTTTAAGCACACACGCCCTCGGATTAGGGCATAGGGAACTGGGCCATAGCTTCGGGAATCTGTGGAATTCCGAAGGTTATCCCCTTCTAGCCATACGTGCCCTTTCGGTACCTAGACGTGGTGCAGAGAAGAAAAGGATAATGAAATGCCAAATGTATTCCAACGCGCTGTTCTTTTCACATTTACCACAAAAATAACGCATCACCCTTTAAAAACTACAAGTAATCTTTATTTCCTTTTTCACAGCATCCACTCTTTATGCAAGTTGTGTGGAATAACGGCTGTGAAATAACTGCTCTTGCGAAGCAATTAAATGTGTGTGTTATTTCTGTGCTAAACAGCATAATTATAATCCTCAGGGTAACCCCCCCACCCCACTTGTATGAGGCTAAAGGGACAGGTCATCGCTACAGGACAGGGTCATGGTTTTAGCAAGCTCTGCAGACAGGGTCGTTATGGCTGGTGGTTCAATGTGCACCCCACCCCCCCACCCCCCGACCAACACAACCCTGTCTCCTCCTCACACAGAGAAATACAGAGAGCGAGTGAGAAAGACAGAGAGAGATAGAGAGCGAGGGAGTAAGAGCGTGTGAGAGAGAAAGTAGATAAGAGAGAGAACGAGAGTGGAGACAGAGAAAGTGTAGATGAGAGTGTGTGAGTGAGTATGCACGTGTGTGTGTGTGTGTGTGTGTGTGTGTGTGTTGGGGGGGTGCTGGACCACGCCTTCTCGGGCCGCTCCCTGGGTCTAGACCAGGGCTAGACCTGCCAGCCGCGACTGCAGCAGAGCGAGCGCTGATCCACTCTGACACCAATTAGGACTAATCTCATCACACGAGGGGAGAGAGCCTGTCAGGGCCCTAATTAACTCCCCTCGCTCCGGCCACTCTATATGTGCGGACAGGACGAACAACACATTATATTCTCATAATGGGCATCATAATATAGGGACGTCTATTTTGGAGATGCCTAACTTTTTCCGCCGGACACTGGATGATACCCAAGCCCCCCCTCCCCTCCCCTCCACGCCTTTCCCTTTTCTCACTCCCACACGAAAAAAAGGCTTAGAAGGAATAAAATAAAAAAATGTGCGGAAAAAAAAAAGAACAGAGCGATGATTTTCTCTGGAGAACCACTCCTGGGGTGTCGCACTACAAGGAAGTGCACGGGCTCGGAGACTCCCGAGTGGCTGCGCTGCGTGTGTTTTTTGGGGCCGAGCGGTTAATCAGGAGGCTGATTATTCATAGATTATATGTTGACCCAACATGAGAGGAAACAAGGTGGCTTCTTCACAAATACAAATTGCGCTTCATTAGCGAGGCATTTAATAAACATATGCCGGCATGTTGTGGCGGCGGCAATTACATCTTATTAACATGCAAACATATGCTTGCTTCCATCCATAAGAAGCGAAACGACGTTGATCATCATCTGTCTTCGCAGAGGAGCAGAAGGCTTTGTCCTCTGTCAGTTCGGTTTCCTTTACATCCTGTGTGTATGTGCAGCAGTGGGTCTGCACACGCTTGAATGGACTTATGTGTTCAACACAGAAATAGACCAACACCCCCTTATATTGTGTAGTTAACTGAAGAAGGATGTATTCTTATTCTTATTCTTAATCTTATTCTTATGTTTCATTCATTCACTCATCAGCATATGTCTATCCATCTTTCTCTCGTTCTATCCATCAATACATCATTCATCCATCTATAAGAGAAAAAAACTTTTTTTCTGCTATGAAGGCAGCTTTTTTTTTAAATTAATAAATATGCATGTTGATACATTAAAGATTCATCTTATGGTGACCATTATCTAGAAACTACTTTTGTTTGAAACTGTGTGAAAAGTGACAAGTATAATATATTTGGTCATACTCAGAACCCTTGAAGTAGCTCAAATAGTAACTTTAAAAAAGTTGCAATGGCATTATCTGCTGTTTTAATGGACTAACACGACCATTCAAACTGTAAGGCTTCCGGAACTGCATAGAACACGAACTGCCTGTACTCCAAACAGTTTATGTAAACAGACTATGCATCACTTCCCAAACACACGTACTGTAGCATACAGCATGAATACGGCATGACTGCTCGTTCACGCCACGCAAGTGCTGAGACTTTAATGCTGATTGAATGAGCATGGGCGCAGATAATGACTTAACATAAATATCCACTCAGAAGAATCATGCAACTTGCTGTTGCCCTCCCTCCCCCCCAACCCACCCCCCCACACCGACACACAAGGTGTCGAGTTAAATGAGGGAAGTCAGAACGACACCATCAATTCATTCAGCCAAACATCATTCAAACGCGTTCAATATGGCAGGACGCGCTGTGCGATGCTGTCACGTAATCATCTGAATGGCAGCCGGTACGTACGTACACCTCAAGTTCGCCTGATCCCAGGCAGCCACTGGCAGGGGCGGCAGCTGCAAAACACTTTCATTCAAATCGTTGTCAACCTGTCATTCATCTTTTTTTTTCTGCTCTCCTTGAAACCAGATCCTTCAGGAGTGCACTTTGTCCTCTGTGAACCTGTTAATACCTTCACTTAGCCAGACTGCAGAATTCAACTTGCCGTTTAGGGTTTTTAGCTTGATCCTTGCTGAATGCCTCTCGGCATAGAAGACGCCCCCCCCCCACCCCCCTTCTTCTTCCCCCTCCCTCCACACCTATTTACTTTCACGGCTCATGTGTCTCTGTTGTGACACCTACATTCAGGTGCATTAAGATTACCGGGGATAGGTAGCGAGCCAATTTGTTATGTCTGCGAGGCAAAAAGGCAGGAGATTTTTGGGGAGGGACGCGGCGATGACTGAACTCGGAGGATGCTGCTCCGGCACGCCGTCGACAACATCCTCCTTCGCTGTTTGCTTGTGTGCTGTAGGGGCCGGCTGAGTCATCCCACACGATGCGCGCCCCTCTGCCAACGGCTCCATCGGATTTGAGTGTGCACAGGTGTGTGTGTGTGTCTCTGTTTGTGTGTGTGTGTGTGTGTGTGTGTGTGAGTGTGTGTGTGTGTGCGTGGGTGTGGGTGTGGGGGTGTGTGTGTGTGAGTGTGTGTGCGCAGGAGTGGCAAATGAACATAAAAAAAGAGACCTTTTTGTTCCACATGGTTATCAGATTTGATCTCCGACGCTCCCCTCTGCCTATTAGGTTACGGATACCACAGCTAATCCTTGCCATTGATCTGATGCACCTTAAACAACGTTGGTCTTACACCAAGTTGCGCTCCTTGGCTACATCAGAAACCTGTCAGTCCCGGCAAGAAAAAATGGCCACTTTCCCCGTTTAGATTTTAGATATGGGTTTCCACCGCGGCTCGCTGTGAGTCAGGAGACCCTGGAGAAAGGCCTCTTCTCCCTCTAGCCAATCATCTGGTCCACTCAGCTGGCACTAACACAACGGGTTTCACAGAAATTGCAGACAGCAAAGGTGACAACAGCAATAAAAAAAGCAATAACAGCTGTTTCGGTGACATAGTAGTCCTCAGCCTCTTTGCTCGTAATACCTTTGCAAAAGCAATTGCAAGCAAAAGAGGTATTTACCCAACTGCAAAGGAGCACGCATTTGAATGCCTATTTTTTTCTGCCAAGGCTAGCTAGCTTGGCAAAGCTATCTCAGATAATGCGGTCCTCTTGCATTCCTGCAGAGTGTGTTGCGCATGGAGGGAATGATCTCCCGTTGTTTTGCGCTACTCACGTAAGTGTGGGTCGTGAAGATGTCCGAGGGGCCACTGGTGCACACTTTGTCTCCTTCCAGCCCAATCACTCGTTTGCAGACGTTCATCTTCGGGTCGGAGGGGCTTTTGGCTATTACGATGTCTCCCCTGCGAGAAGGCAATCACATCAGCCACTCAAGATGAGCATTGGTCATCTTGGCCAAGTGCAGTGTGTAAAATCAATTTGGACATATTCATCCAAGATACACAGTGTACAACATGCAACATAACATCAATTAACCTTGACATACAAAGAAATAGCATCAACTTGGTGTGACTGATGTCAGAGATTCATGTGACTCACTTTTCTATTCTGTAAAGATGCCTACTTATCCGTTCGGAGAAGACTATGTCATTGCTTGTGATGGTGGGTTCCATGGACGGCCCAGTGCACTATGGGTATAAACACAAACACTTTGTCACATGTGAATGATGAAAGAGACTGATGTAGCGTACAGCAACAAGGAAGACAGGAAACAGATCATAGACTTACAGAGACAAACTCCCCAATGTATTCAAAGGCACAGTGTGCGATGCAGCCATACTGGATGGTGTAGCCAACAAATCCCACAGTCTTTCCAAGCGCACGGCGAAACATTCCACAATGGGTTGCAGAACTGGAAAAAAAGAGAGATTCGTCATAAACGTACAAGTATCCTTTATATATTTTTGGGTATTATGAGCAGAAGACAACATACCACAATTCTGCCATGGAGAGAAAGGCTAAAATTCTAGACGCAACATTTAACAAGAAACACACACACACACAGAAATCATTTCCCTAAACTGTAAGAATAACTCATGACGCAATGCACACGCAACACATATGGATTTTGCCACGAGTGACGGGACAGTGACGGGAACGCTTGATAAGAATAGCTCATGACGCAATGTACACACACACACACACACACACACATGCATTTTGTGACGGGACAGTGACCGGACTGCTTCTGCAATCTAATGATCACACAACCGAACCGCTGCAGTGGTCATTGGCCCTGCGGCTCTCCCTCTCAACACCTCTGCCCAGAGGTGCTGGCTCCGCAGCGTTAAGGCCCTGACCCTGCCGAGCTGCCGCGTGTGTGTGCCCCCCTTCTTTGACCGGTTCACATAAAAAGACTTTCCGCGCTCTGCTGTCACCACGGCGACGGAGAGGGCCTGGCTCTTTTGTTTGTCGTCGTCGGCCGGCACTTAAAAACAGACACAAACTCTGTGTGTTGTCTGAATAAACAGTCCATCTCCACTCCCCGTATTGACTTTTCCTCTGGTCGTCTAGCTGGCAGATGAGCCGGTCGTGTGGGTCAATCTTTGCTCACCAACATCCATCAATAAAGACATTGTTTGGATGTTTGTACACATCCAAAATGCACTCCCCTGACTAGGAAAAACCCGCCTGACGAAAAGCGAAAGCTAGATATAAAAGCACTGTTCCCGACAACCCAACCCCTTAATGGTGGCTACCATAAGGACTATCCCGGCAACACAAGAATAACAGGCCTTGGGCTTTTTGATGGCCAGCAGGTGATGGATTCTGTGCTCTCTCTCCCCATCTCGCATCCTGTGGGCCGGTCCATCCATGGAATTAACCCTGGTCAGCAGAGCAGAAACAAGCCAAACTAAAGCCCCTTCGTCTCGGGAATGATATCTCAGATATGGGAGCGGATTAACCCCCACCTCCACCCTCATCCCCAAAACAACACCATATCCAAACACATAGGATACGCACACACACACACACACACACACACACTGCTCTCTGCCACACCAAGTGTCAGGTGGTCATCCCTGTGCCACAAAAGGTGCTACACATAATCCCATTACGCCACCAACCATCTACCATACCGCCGGTCCCCCCCTCATCTTATCCCTTGCCTCTCCATCCCATTCTTTTCCAATCCCATTCTAACCCCCCTCCCTAGCACCAAATCTCACCGTGATCAAACTTCGAGGGAGGAAGCACCCCCCCTCCTCCTCTCGCCCTCCTACCTTCTCACCCCCAACCCCACCCCATCACACCCCCTCTGTGCGATCCATTCCTTCTTTCATCCCCTCACTCCCATCCCTCTCTCCCTCTCTCTCCCTCCTTTCTGCCTGAGTGAAGGTGGCTCTGTGGGTCGGGGCATGAGAAATTCGGGGACAGCTGCAGGCTCTAGTCAGGCCCCAGGGTGGGGCACAGCCTCCCAGAAAGTCTCACTCTTGGTTAAATTTGTATTTATTTGTTTATTTATTTATTTTGCCCAGAAGATCCCATTGCCTTTCCTCATACTACAGTGCTTCTGCTGGTCGTGGAAGTCAGGCTGAAATGTGACCCCAGCCTGAAGCTGGAACAAGTTGAAACGTTCCATACATACAAGCCGAAGGTCCATCCCTCCATAAACCCAAGGATGGACCACTGCCACAATTCTTTCCTATATTTCTGAAACACCAATCACCTCCCCTCCTCCTTCCCCAAAGTAATTATGAGTCAATCATTGTTTCCGCTCATTCCTATACCTTGCATTTCCCACTTTCTCAGACTGCCAGGAATATTTTCCTAGTTCTCTCGGCACAGGTGACCTCTGTGGACATCGCCGCGTCGGCCACGGATGACCCACTGTGTGCGACAGAGAGGGGATCAGACATCGGGCCCCCTTCTCGCCGCCTCCATCACACCGGTGTCACCCCACGGCCACCACTGCTGGTCTGGGCACTCAGTGTAGGTGAGGATTAGGGGTTTAGCATAATAAGATTACACGGCCAGTGAATGATATCAAGAGATGGTCCATATGCAGCCGCCTGGTTTTCCATGGCACAGCGCGAGGGTGTCGGGGGAAAATCTGTGTGTGTGTGTGTGTGTGTGTGTATGTATGAGTGTGTGTGTGTGTGTGTGTTTGGGGGGGGGGGTGGTTGCTGGGAATCAAACAAGATTCATTGGAAAAGAACAGGCTGCTTTCAGATCCTAGATAGGCCCTCCATTCCCCTCCCTCAAATCCCCATGTGCATGCTTTGGAGTCCCGTCTGACTGACGGGGAGGAAGTAAGCGACCCCAAATTGAATAATAAATTGCAGATGGAAATTAACACCAGAGTCGGGTCCTAATCCAGGATTACATGTAAAATGACGGCACTGGCAAGGCAAACAAAGGGAAGTCACAGACGCACTTACGGCTCGGCCATCTGCAGCCATGTGGTCCCGGACACACCAGCGGGGAAAAGACGGGCACTGTTGGCCTCGCAAAGGCCTCTCCGCCTCTCCATCTACTTATCCAAACACTGGATTTACCATCTACCATTTCTATCTTTGGCTGAGGATTTCAGCAACACTGCCTCCAGAAACCTACCTCTTCTATTATAGGCCTCCACAGAACAACGCTGAATATAATTAACACCCCTTGTCAATGCCGCCGTCATCTGAGTCAATAAACAGGGTCATGTAGTTCACTCTGAATCCCCTCTCTATTAGCTTATTGTGTCAACTGCAAGAGGAGGGAGTGCAAACATCAGATTTAAGGGTGACTGAATACGATTACTAGAATTGAGCTTAATGACCAGACAGAATCCAGAAAAGGACTTGCAGAAAATCACTGTATTCCTTTAAACGTGTAACTGCCTTTCCATGTATTTGAGCAATACATTTTATTGTGCTTCATATACAGTACTTTGCAGAGTGGGGTTAAAAGGCCAATTCAAACCATGAAAGGTCACTCCAAAACAGGACAGACACTAAATGTCTACATAGCACTATATACAAGAGTATGACACATGGAAATTAAGCATGGCATCACCAAAACATAAAATAGCCTAAGTGTCCTGCAATGAGAGTTCAAACTCACATTCTGAAAATATCAAAGGGTGCCCAAGGAAGGCAAATTAATTATCTAGCACTTTTATGCAAAGCCAATAGACATGATTATCCTCCTGCTTAACTAGCTGGCCTACAGCACCGCCAGGGAGTTTATCATCAATCAGCGCTCGCAATGCTTGTCGTAATACACTTCTTCCCACTGATTTGACATAAAGACCACTGACAGCCTACAGCTACACAACACTGGCAGATTCCCCTGGAGTCCAGCCCCCCCGCCCCTCATTACACACACACACACACACACACACGCACATACACACACACACACACACACACACACACACACACACACACACACACACGCGCGCACACACACACACACACACACACACACACACGCAGATCACACCCCCATCCACATCACACACACCCCCCCCAAGCCCTTGCAGATTGATTCCTCGATAGTGGCTTTTGTAAAAGCAACCCAGTCTATTCACATCAAACAGTCTATTGGTTGACTGTGAGAGATGGGATACGAGATGTGGTGATGACGAGGGGTGGGGTGGGGTGTGTGTGTGTGTGTGTGTGTGTGTGTGTGTGTGTGTGTGTGTGTGTGTGTGTGTGTGTGTGTGTGTGGGGCGGGGGGATTCAAAAGGCCTAGGAGGCTTGTAGCCATTACAGTCTTCAAATTAGGGAAACATGAGGGTTTGGAAGGTTTGGCATCAGCGCGGGACCTAAGAAGATTACATGAGCCCAGCCCATGTTAAATAAGACAGTGCTCCCCTGAGATCCCAGATGGGAGGGAGACGTGGGGGAGATCCCCCCCCCCCCCCACTCTGATCCCCTCGCTCTGGGCAGCAGAAGGCAGCTGAGGGTGGGCACTGATGGCTCTCTTTGTGCTCGCTAATATGCTGTGGGGTTCGGGGTCTGCGGACCAGCCGGGAGGTCCTATTCTAAAGCTATCAAACACGGCGATCAGGATTAAGCCTGCTATAGTCAGATGAGATACAGTGACACCTGTTTGGTTAAACATGACCAGATGTAAACTCAAAAGATCAAGAACACCCATGCCCTCCTCCCCCTCCCCCTCCTTCTCTCAACCTCACCCCCGCCCCGATCTCATTCAGCGGCCACTAAGTACCGTGAATTGATTGCAATAAAATGAATGCAAAAATAAAGGCAAGTCAAGCAGCTGAGCAGGATGAGGTTTTGATGAGTGCAAGGCTATCAATGTGGTAGGTCAGCCTTAGGCAAACACGGCGTGGCAGAGCACCGCACGGCGCGCGCCGCTTTTTATCCGACCCGCTCCCACCCACAATGGTGTGGAACACACTGTCTCGCATTTATTGTTAAGACCTCTGACTTGTTTGGCTTTGAATGGGGAGGAGAGAGGGAGGGAAAGAGAAAGAGAGAGAGCGAGAGAGAGAAAGAATACACAGAGCAGACTTAATCAAAGGAGTTGCTCACAATCAGCTCACCAGCCAGCTCTATTCCCGCTGATTAACAGCTGATCTCCATGCATGCCAACTAAAACATTAAACGCAACCTCATTCAGACAGTCTATAAGTAGCCATCAAACCTAATGAAAATCAACAACCAAAACCTTTATCTCCTGCCCTTTGGATTTCCACTGTTGAAATAATAACAGAGTCCCCCCTAAACATATCTTTAAATATAAACCGTGTGTTTGTTTTTGGAGAGAGAATGGGGAAGAAATGGCCACGGGATTTGGAAGAATACGACTTTTTAAAAACGGGAGCCCTGCCTGTCTGCTTGAACATGCATCGAAGACTATTACTTTCCTTTCAACACTACGCAAACAAACTGGGGGCACGATGTTAATCTTGCTGCCCTCCTATCCTGTGCCATTATGTTCCTGCTGCAGCCTTCTCTATGAAGAGCAGAATGATACGGAAAGCCAAACAACCCGCTCAGGAAACGTTTGACATGTTATGACTGTGGTATTATTTGCCACAATCAGATACATATTGATAAAAGCTGACATAATAGAAATAACACACAGCCAACGTGTTTAAAGAAAAGGAAATAAACAATCATTTTAAGAGCACTACCTAGTGGTAGGCCTACAGCATGCATAACAAATTATGACCTTTTTTCCATTCCAACAACGGACGGTGTATTAATAGATAGGGGCTACTGCTCTTTGAGGGCAATTTCTTTGTCATTCTGTTGAGCCTTTGCACAATGTTGCATTGTCATTTGTTCTCTCGATTTGTTGCGCCACTGTCGGCGTACGTTACACTCAAAAAACGCTGTCAAAACAGCAGTGCTGTTTCTGCTAAAAGCATTTAGAAATGAGCAGTCTCCCTCTCCACAACAGAGCACCCCCACCCCAATCCTCCTCCTCTTCCTCCTTCTCCTCCTCCTCCTCCTCCACTGCTGGCCCCTCACATTGCCTTGTAAGGCCGATGGGTCTCGGGCGCAGACTGCAACACCACCTCCGCAGTCTGTTTTGGGTCTAACTGACAGGCAGAATAAGAGTCATCAGCATAGCCTCTGCGTCCATCCCTTTGCCTTGGGGGTCAGGCCGGGTGCCTTGACTGACCAGACTCACATGACATGGGCATGAGGACCAGGGGAGGAATTATGAGCCTAATCGTCCAGTCGACTAAAGGAGAGGCTCTCTCTCCCCTCACTCTTGCCCCTGCTGAGCGTTTCATCTGATCATACCCCGAGGAGTGTACCTAACTGCCCTCTCACCTGACAGAGCAACACCAGGGGGAGCTGGGTCACCTGATGTCATAATCAGACTGGTCAATCTGACCCTATGGGTAGAACAGTCACCAGCAATGTCTACAAATACAAACAAAAATACATAAAACAAAAACATGCATAAAACAAAGTCAACACTACACTACCACAACAGAGTACACACTTAAGCAATGTTTTGGTCTGATCTAGAAACTTAGATGGTGTGTGGACTGCTCTATGCTGGTACATAGAGCAACATGACCTGACAACAGACTCCACATTTAACAATATGATGAGAGAGCAGGCATGTCAGCAAATGAAGGTCACAGTTCATTGTGACCATTAGCTTGCAATTTTTGGACATCACATGCACTTCATGAAGCTATGAGGCAGAATCACTGGTCAGCGCAGCAGGCTGTTCTGTTGATCAAGTGTTCATTCAGAGGGATATAACCAGTACTCATGCTCTTAACTGTGAATATCTTACGTTACCTAACGGCAATGCTTTCCAAAGTTAGCTAATGTGCTTAGCCAGCTAGGTTAGTGATGTAACATTTGTTAGCGCCTGTTGGTTGTTTTGATTAAATATCAACTCGTCCGTATTCAATATGACAGTGACTGGGAGGAGAATGTTTATGGAATAGGAAAGGGTAATATCAACTCCAAACTCACCTTATAGATAGCTAAAATTGGCAACGGAAAACGAGTAATTCTTTGTGCACTTGTCAGATGCCGGTTGCCTTTAACCCTACGTCAGTCCTCCTGTGCAGAGCCCATTGATATTATTGGCTGCGAAGCAATAGCTCAAACTCCAATTGGATGAATTTATGAAAAAACGCCCAAGTGCTTTGTCAACACGGAGACAACATGGCGGCTCCCGTTAGGAGCATGAGCAACCCTTCTGGCATAACTTGCAATACAACTAGTTTTCAAAAGAAATCTCGAAGCAAACTCGTTTCTATCCCAGGGACGAGACCCTCTGTGCAAAACGGACAGCTTATTGTATCAACCGGTGTCACGTCTCTCGACTATGTGATCGGTCAGTTTGAAGAGAAAAGTAGTTGGTTTGCACATCTAAAGCTGACGTTAGCCTCTCCAGAAATTGCCTTATTGAACTGTAATATGTGGCCGCAGTAAGAGTAAACTCATTTATCACAATTATTGGGAGTGCATTTGCTTCATATGTATGGTTATTTAATGAATGAATAGCGCTAATTGAATCAATGTTTTCAGGAATAGTGATATCAAAGAGCGTCTTACCAAGAGTGATTCAGCGTTTGATCCGCGACTTGCGTTGGGACTCAACAAACGTTCAACTTGTTTAACAATGGCAAATCATTAGCCAAAATATAATCAATTAAATGAATTGAAATCGGTTGTGTTAGTGTCTGTGGAGCCGCGCAGTCTATTGACAGGAACAGCAAGTCTTGTTTGTTTTTTAATTTCAGTTCTCAGGCGTAATAGAAGTCTACCAGTGATGTCAGTGGCGCTCTTAATTCATAGGAGGAAACCAACCCACCCCTCTAACTCTTCCTATTCCATCTGTTTTTGTAGGTGGTGGCCTGGCTGTCGGGACTCTGCTGCTTGTTGGTAAGATGTGCTGAAATGTAGTGGTATACTGTAATCACATGCAGTATATTTCCCTGAAGATCACTATCAGTGTGCTTGGCACATGTTGCTTTTTCAATGGTTACACAGCATTTTAATATTTGTCACTATTTTGGTTGCTGACATTCTCTTTCTCTCGTTTTATTATTGATGTTCAGCATCTGCCTTTTGAGCACCTAGTTATTGAATATGCTCTTAAAACAGAATGGAAAACCTCTGGCTGATTAAGCTACTGCCCAGTTCTTTGTAGTTAATATAGGCAGCCCTGTTTAAATCTTTCCTCAGGTTTTGTTGTCTCCTGTGACAGGGGACATATGGCAATGGGAGGGTTGTTGAAGTGCTGACCCAAATATCCCACCAGTTTTATGTGACTGGTGAATGGGCCTCCCCTTACTCTCTCACACCCTCTCTCTCCCTCTCTCCCACTCCATCAGACTTCTTACTCTCTCACACACTCTCTCCCTCTCCATCAGACTTCAGTCTTTCTGAAAAAGCAAAATCAAAATGAGCAAAAGAAAGGGAAAAAAAAGCTAGACTGAAACCTTTTCTTTTGAAAAAAAAAGAAGCGAAAGAAAGCCACAGCCCACCTCATGGCTTTCGGCAGTGACTGATCTGTCCTTGAGTCCTGTTGTTATGTGTCTCCTCCACATCACCCCCTACAACTGTCCCCTGGACAGGCTAATAGCCCCCGCAGGTTTCATTTGTAAGGCCACCATAGAAACACGGCCACAATAGGCCCCATCTCAAGCTGGCCCATTTGGGTGCTTTTGTCATGGCCTCTGAAAGCCACAAAGCACTGCTGACCTAGAAACACATCAATAAGAAAAGGGGGGTGGGCGGGTGGTAGTGGTAGATTTCGCTGATGACAAATTGAGGAGCTGTGGTATTTCCTGGGCCGGTATTCGTCAGCTGACCCCTGGAGTCCGTAGGTGAGGTGTGGGGAAGCGGGAGGAGACATTCCCGGGATGGCCGTGGTCTGAGTCGGCCCATCGCTCCCCCCTCCCCCTCCCCTCCATGGGCTCCCAGTGTTGTGGAAGGGATGTGTTACCGTCAGTGTCTTTGTGTGAGCGTGTTGCGCCAGAATGCAGACAGGCCTGTGGGACACACACCCTGAGCTGCCCCTGACAGGAAGCTCCACTGACAAGGTGGACAGGCATTTGTGATGTGATGTGTGTATGAGAAGCAGTGGTATGTGGGAAATGTCAGTCTTTGTGTGTGTGTATGTGTGCACACGTCAGTGTATTATTTCACATGAAAATGGGAGGAGCGTGAAGGTGATGGGTGGAGCATGTTCCTATAACAGAGGGAGGAATTAAAGACTACATGTTCCTATAGCATAAACAGAGGATGGAATTAAAGGCTCTACATGTTTCTATAGCATAAACAGAGGGTGGAATTAAAGTCTATGTGTTCCTATAGCATAAACAGAGGGTGTAATTAAAGATTCTACATGTTCCTATAGCATAACACAGGGTGGAATATAGGATGGAAATATTGAATAATCACATATTGAATCAGAGTGAATCTCTCTGCGGTTGTTCAGGAAATGGAAGATGAGTAGTTTTGTGAATTACACCGGCACTACAGCTAATCATTGCTTGATACAGTGTTTCTGGGGTAATGTAGAACCCACAGGCTGAATGTCATTTGACTATACCTAATGCATTGTTTGTAAAGACAACCACAATGCAGTGTCTTGACATGTGAATAAATAGAGTGGTTGTGTTTGTCCTTCGTCCTTTGGTTTTCCAGGGGTCTTTGCTGAAAATTGCTGATATTGACTTCTTTTATGATCCTTTGAAGTAAAGATAGGCTAATTAATATATTTCATTGCATTGGCTTTATCTAATAAAGTTTGAACATAGACCTTGGGCTGTCTCAACGTTGTTTTGAACATGATCTCATGATCCCATTTAGGAGCCCTTCATCTCTTTCTGGTTGTATTACTGGGTAGTTGCATTACTGACAGACAGTAGGAGATGTATTTAGATCAGGTGGCGGTCCTCCGAGCCATTATATGAATATATGTCATGTAGTGTGATTGCCATCAGAAGTGGCTCTTGGTCTTACCTAGGCTGCAACTCACACTACATCTAGGTGTTAGCATGTGGAAATGTGTTCCTTTTCATCAGATTCCTGTCTGCCTGAGCTCTAAATGGATCGTGACTATGCCTATACCCCTCACTTCGGATCCACGACTAAAATCCTCGTCCCCATCTGTCAGTGGAGCTTCTTCCGTGCACCTTTGTCTTGCTGTATTTTTGTGTCTTTGTCCTGAGACGTCTTTCTTATTCCAGAGGAGGACCGATATGACAGCTACTCCCGCATGTTGCTCAAGTACTTCCTGGCAGAGGGAGTGGTGTGTGGGCACGAGCTCTTTGTGGCATCAGCTCAAGATCACCCAGATGAGATCCTACAGGTACCCTGTGTGTGTGTGTGTGTGTGTGTGTGTGTGTGTGTGTGTGTGTGTGTGTGTGTGCGCGCGCTTGTGCGCGTGTGTGTGTGTGCGTGCTTGTGCGCGTGTGTGTGTGTGCGTGTGTGTGTTCAATTGTTAATGAATGAGAATGTATTATTTCAGATGAGAATTTGTATGTGTGTGTTTGAGAGATCCGTTTGATCAGGATCATTTGACCAGATACATAGACATTTAGGCCAGTATTTTTGCTTTTTAAACGTCTGTCTCCTTTCCCTCCCTTCCCAAAAGCTTTGTTATGCTGGTGATGGTGTGCAGCGATGCATCTTTGGTCATCTTGACCTCTAAAAGGGTTTCAAGTGCTCTGCTTTGCCACATTACTGACCAGGGTCATTGGCTCCTCTCAACCACTTCCTGTTCGCTTTTTAAGTCATGATGCAATGATGTGCAGATAATTCTATTTCCGGGTCCAACGGCTTTGAGACCCGCTTGTTGTTGTTTTTCTATTTAGTAGTTTAGGGGTTTTGTTTAGTAGTTTAAGTTTAATGATGTTGTTTTGCCCTCACTAAAACAAAGGTGATGGTGACAATGTTTACAAGTTGCAAAAAACGTCTGGCTGCATTAGTATGTGTTTTGTGTTTTGACTAAAAGAAAGCTGTTGGGCCCTTGACGTCGGATTTAACAACCAAATTCCGCATGTAAAACCTTTGCCCTAATTATGTTTATCCCTCCCCTGACTTTCCTGCAACCGGTCGTTCATTTTCTCACCCTAAAAACTAAACCGTTTTTAATCTGTCTAAATTTCTCTCTCATCATCTTCTTCTTCCTCTCTTTCCAGCTCATTCAGTCTCTCTTGCACACTCACTTTCTCCCTCCTCTGCTTTGTGCTTTTTATCCAATCCCGTCCCTCTCCTCTTCCCCTTCACTGACTTTTCCCCCTGCTTCTCTCCCTCTCTCTCTCTCTCTCTCTCTCTCTTTCTCTTCCTCTCTCTCTCTCTCCCTCCCTCCTCTCCCCCTTGGTGGGAGCCCCTCTCCTCTTCCTTTCATCTGTAGTCACAGTTATAAAGAGCGGGCCCCCGAGGGCCGCCTCAGGTGAGCGTGTGACCAGCTCGGGGGACTCACCTCCGCGCTCTAACAGGCATTACCTTAATGACACCGGACAGGAGCGCGTCCAGCGCCGCCGCGTGATTGGCCCCCTGTCACACGGAGGTTAATGAGGGCCCTGCTGCCGCTCGCCAAAGGGAAAAAAAAGGGAAAAGGGGGAAAAAAAAGAATAACAGCCCCCCTTGCTAATTTAAGGTGTTATTATTTGGCAGTCAGTCACTTGTTTTTGTGTTATCGCCTGGGTTAGGTGAAGATTCTCTTGGGGTGTGTGTGTGTGTGTGTGTGTGTGTGTGTGTGTGTGTGTGTGTGTGTGTGTGTGTGTGTGTGTGTGTGTGTGTGTGTGTGTGTGTGTGTGTGTGTGTGTGTGTGTGTGTGTGTGTGTGTGTGTGTGTGTGTGTGTGTGTGTGTGTGTGTGTGTGTGTGTGTGTGTGTGTGTGTGTGTGTACGCGTAGCGCCTGCCTTGTCTTTCTCTTAATTTCATCTGGTTTCTTGAGTTGTTGTTTTTTTTTCTCTCCCTGCCTCATCCACCTTGCTTGTTGCCGACTGCTTTGTCAGCACCGTGGGGCCTAGTGCAGATTCCCCCTCATTTGTAACAGAGACAGTACGCCGAGTGCCAGCCTAATTGATTTGTGTTTCACAGAGCGTCTTCAGGGACACCAGAATGGCATTTCTCTCACCAGCAAAACAATAATTACACCTGCTTTATGGTTTTCTCCGAAGCGCTATTGCGTCTCCAAGCCATTGTTTGTGAGAATAGCTGTGATTATAATTGAATGTAAAAGATATAGATGTTATGACAGTGTCTTAGGGCATGTATTCGAAATACTTTCATTTTCATTTTAATTGCAATTTTTCATAATGTCTGTATAATTGCCATATGCACTATATTAGAATTAAGGGCCGTTCACACCAAGAACGGTAACTATAACGATAACTATAAACAAATATCGCTCTCATTAATATGAATGACAATGTTCACACATAAACTATAACGATAACGACATGAAGAACAATATCGTTGTTGATCACTTACAGAGCGATTTTGGGAACGATAAAAAGCTAACAGCCAATCTGAACCCATAATATTTTAGTCATCACATTCATTAACACGAGGAGAGAATTTTCTTATCGTTGGTCAGTGTGGACGCTTTTATCGTTATGGTTATAGTTATCGTTATCGTTATTGTTCTTGGTGTGAATGCAGCTTTACACGTACAAGTCAGTTAATGCCAAACTAAAAAAGAAGGTAAAAGAATGACTCTGCACACTTAAAGCACTTTTGCGGCACTTCATTGAACAGTCAGTGCTATTGTAATGATCAGCATGTTGACTTGTTTGTTATCTTTCCACCATTTAATTAGTGTCATGAAATTGGTGGGAATATTTAGAGCTGTAGATAGTTAGTTGCAAGTACATGAATGTGTCGTTTTCTCCTTTTTTTTTGGAGGATACATTTTTTATGATTTTTGCCTTGTTTCTTCTCTACAGGAACTTCCTGCTCCGATCCTTGATGATGTCACTAGTCCTCAACCAGTTCAGGAACAGTCCCAGTCGTCTGACCCAGACAGTGGAGAAGACATGAAAATCGCCTGGCGGTACCAGAACCTTCCCAAAGTCCAGGTAAACTTAACATCGGCATCTTTTCATAAATAAGACACATAACATCCATTAAAACGTTGTTCAGGCTGCTCCCCCATCTTCTCACAGGCTGTCTGTGTTCCCACACACTCCTCTACACACACACACACACACACACACACACACACCCTCCCGTTCCACTGTGAAGGGATTTGTCTACAGTAATAAACATATCAACTCCTGTCCGGAGAGAGCTGTGAATGGGGCTTCGCTCGTCTCTTTCACTGGCGGTCCGGATTACTCACGCTTAGCTGGTTCTAGGTGCAGCTTTAGGCCTGGGGGGGCTGGGGTGGGCGAGGGGGGGGTGGGTCATGGGTGGGAGGCACACTGAGTCCCCTTTACCAGCGGCCTGACCCAGAGCACCGGGCCTTTCTTTGCCCCCGAAATCCCCACACAGCACTCTCGGCTGCGGCCGCGCCGCGCTCTTTCTTCCGTCCGGAGGAAATAAAGCCCCCGCCCGCCCCCCCCCCTCCGGCCCCAGTAATCCATATCGCTATGGGGATTAGGAGGACACCAGTGAGTCCCCAGAGATTTTGGCACTCTGTGTCCATTCATCATCCTCTCTTTTTTTCCCCCTCTCCCGTTCTCTCTCTCTGTCTGCCTCTTGTCTATCTATCTTGCTCTTTCTCTTTCTCATTTCATCTTGTCTGTCCCTTCATCCCTCGCTCACTGTTTTTCCTCTTCTACCCATATAGACACTGTCTGTCTTTCCCTTCCCCACCATATAGAAACAGTTCTACAACTTCGGCGCCACCCCCCGAACAAAACCCCACCAGTTACCTTTACAAAGCACAAATAAACCCAGTAGAGGATTTGCATCCAAAATCAGAACCCCCCCCATCCCTGCTTATCCCTCCCTCTCGCCCAATCTCCTCCTCAATGAAGACATCAGATCAAAGTTCAGCCAGTCAAGGCCCACGCTGAAGTGTTAAGGGGGTCGACCTGATCGACCCCGCCAAGCAAGGATGAGCCCCGCTCGTCAGTTTATCCGGGAAGGTTGGGGGCGCACACACAAGGGAGGGGGGGTCACTGATCCCGATCAAGAGTAGATTAGTGACTCCGCTCACAATGGAACGCGTCAGCTCATTAGAAAACCTGCGCCGAAAAACTTTCCTTTTCAGCGCCGCGGAGAAACATCTGCCTCCGCTGAGGCCTGGCATTCACAGGCACAAGTGCTCGCGCTCCTTAAAGAATCGTTAAGAACTTTTTACACATGCATTAGAGGAGTTTGAACACAGGGTAAACAAATGATAATTGCGGCACTGAATAATTCATTCTAAGGCTACCAGTCCAGGTGATTGCCTTTATCTCCCTAATACATCTCAACAAGCGCTATGAATTGAGGAGAAATGAAATGGCACCGCTCTAGAGCGTCCGAGTCTCGTTTCTGTCGTAAAAGCTGTTCCATGACCACACTGACCCGTCAATTTGACAAACTTTTCCAGACTGCCCTGGCGTCCTCCGCACGGTTCGGTCATTACTACGACGTCTCCAAGACGATGAGCCCAGACATGAGGCAGGCGGCCAAATGCCACATGTTTTACCTCCCCGAGCAGCCTCCAGATGAGTCCACACCGACAAGGTACAGCACTCACACCCAAAACAATGACCAGGATAAGGTGGATTAGAGTTTTTGTTTAAGTGTATGCATGTGGTTGGTTCTGTGTGTGAAGGCCTAACAAATGACAGTTGTGACCATTGTGGCATTCGAGCTGGTGTGACGTCTCCGTCGTAAATGGATCTTAGTATCAGTGGAATGGGATTTGTGTTAAAGCTTTACAATGTTTAGTCAGCCAATAAAGTTGGTGACGTGCGGTCGGCTAGTAGCCCCTCGCCTTGTGAAACGAAGAGTTTGAGGTTTGGCGATCCTTGTCAAACAGCGTGGCGCGTTTGATGTGGCTTTTGGGTTGTTTAGTGTGGTCCGACCACAGCGAGATGGGGAAGGATTCGGAAAACAATGTCTCTTTGCATTAGCGCACAAAACCCCAAACGCAGCGGCCATGCAAACAAGCCAATCTGGAGTTTGTCTTTTATGGGGGGGCTGGTGGCTGTATTTGTGCAAACAGAGCTCCTTTAAATGGCAGTATTTATCCTGGCGGCTGCATTAGAGCTCCATAGTGAGTGGATGAGTGCCCCGCACCACTGTTTGCACTGGCAGGTAAGTGTGTTCCTGTTCCTGCCATCTTCCGAGGGCACCAGGGACGGACGCTCTTTCCACTGTCATCCGCCAGTGATGGATGCTGCCGCTGCCATTGGTCAGATTCTGCTCGTCGGATTCTGTCGCAAAGCGCCACCCCCACCCACCTCCCCCAATCGCACCAGGTTATGGCAGCAGATGTCAGCCAAGACAATTAACCCAATTTGCTAAACGCAGGCAAGAGAAAACAATACCCACTCCAAACGCCATCGTTTTATGAAACGGAGTTAAAATATGTTTATCCGCATAATTACAGTCATTTTCACCCTTTTGCTCCGAGTCCCGGGCGTCAGTCAGATGGACGGAGGGCCTGTTGTGAAGGAGGTGAATCCTTTCCCCCTCGCGCGGTGACAAAAAAAACCCCCATGTTGCTTTCCGGCCTGTTAAGTCGCTCCGTTTCCCTGCGTTGAGTAATTGCCACAAATTGCTCTCCAGGTGACGTCGGAGCCTGTTGTTTAAAAAATGGGGAGAGTGAATGGCGTGTGTGCGCCGACGCCTTCCCCGGGTGTGATCTTAATTAGCTCGCGCGCGCTAGCCATTATCCTCCACGGACAGCACCTTTAATCGAGCGCGCCTCTCTCCGTGGGGGCTGCTGCTGTGGGCATTCAGAGCCTTGCATGCACACAATGGCACAAGTGCTGCCTCTGAATCACCCACCCTAACCCACACCCACCTCTTGTCCATAGCAAACACACACACACACACACACACACACACACACACACATACACACACGTATACACACACACGCAATCTCTCACCCCTGTTTCCTCCTGCCCACATGTCCAGTTCTGGAGGAGGCGAGGAAGGAAGCTGGTTTCTTTCTTTTCGGCTTGAAGGGGGAAAATCTAACCTCAGTCTCTTCGATGAGGTCAGAGGAGGGGGCTATTGTATCCTGCAAGGCGAGAAGTTGTTTGCCACCAGGCCCCCTTTTGTAGACGTGTGTATTTTTGTAAGAGTGTGTGTGTGTGTGCGTGTGCGTGTGTGTGTGTGTGTGAAAGCCCTATGACCGATCATTGGCTGTGGGTCTGTTATTGTAGGGCTGAAACGGAATGCTCAATTGGCCGGTAATTGATGGATATCTGTGTGACTTGCTGGGCAATACAATAGGGATGTAGTCATTACCACGCTGCGTTCAGGCCAACTGGAAATACCAGTTCCAAATGAGAGGGTAATATTACACTAGGTGTGAAATCGGACCAGCAAATTGCCCTTTGCCCGAAGTCACATGTTACCCAATCAAGGATTAACCTGGTGGTTCAAGACACCACATGAACGTACTTTCTTAAAGCATTGTTCCAGGTGAATGTAAAAATTGTGAAATGAGTCGAGTAACGCGTTACGGGTGCTCAGCCGGTGTGGAGAAAAAGGGAAGCCTTGCAAGGTGTAGTTTGCAAGGCTGTAATCACAGAGCGAGGGGGCCGTCCGAGTCCTTCGAAAGTGGGTGGGTGGGACGAGCGTACCGACCGCTCCGCAAACGGTGCACATCTTCCCCCTGAGCGCACACGGAAAAAGCGCTGCGTCACCCCGATGAGGGCCCGTCGCCCCGTTAAGGCCCGTCTAGGGCGCGGCGTCAGCGCACCGGCACCTGAGCCGCAGGGCAGGGGGGAGCTGACGAAGGACGCCAGAGGATGGCGTTAATTAATTAACGGCTTTTTTTAATTTATTTCTCATTTCATCTGCTCAAGTGGCCACGACAAAACAACAGGTTTGTCTCCCTCATCGTTCTCCTCGTGAAGGAGTCATAGGGACCTTTAATCAGGGTCACATCTCAAGCTGAGTGGAAGCGTGTGTTCCCTGTGTCAGGACATTTAGGCTCTCTGTTTTTTTGTATGTGTCTGTCTCTCTCTGTGTGTGTGTGTGTGTGTGTGTGTGTGTGTCTGTGTGTGTGTGTGTCTGTGTGTCTCTCTGTGTATGTGTGTGTGTGTGTGTGTGTGTGTGTGTGTGTGTGTGTAGTCATAGTGGGCACAAATTGCTTTTGAAGCATCTTCTGTTTTGGAGTCTCATTTGTGCCGTTATTGCTGAATCCCCCTGACGTGTGCTCTCTCCTCCGCCGCTGTCTAGTGCCATGAGCGAGGCCTACTCCTCTCTGCTCAAGTCCATCCAGAGGGTCATCCATCAGCAGGGCTTTGACGGCTCCGCTCCACAGGTGGGTGTTGCACTGCTGCTCACAAGCCCCGTTACAGTCATTCATTAGATCGCAGAACAAGCAGCAAGAGGATCTGCTGAGAACAGTACAGCGTATTGGGGGAATTGGCATTTTGTCAGTGTTGTGGGGAACGGTAGAAAAAATGCTCACTGAGGATCCGCTCAAGGTTGGGAACAGGTGCTGGGTACAGGTGACGATTAATGAGAAAAATGGAGGAATACCTGAACACTGCACTTTTATTCCTCCAAAAAGCATTTCATGTAGAATGTTTCAACATCTTATGTTATCATCTGATAAATGTAGATGTTTTTTCAGGACATAAATGAATATTTTGCTTTCTGCGCAGACTCAAACATGAACTCAGTGTTCGCTCACACTTCCTTCATACTCAGCTGACACATCTAGCCCCATACTGCCACTGCAGTCCTGCACTCTCCTTCTCCTTCTTCTTATTTCTTCATCCCTCCATCCCGCGTGTCATGCTCAGCCCTGTGGGGAGGAGGGGAGATGGGAGATGGAGAGCCGGGGGCGTCCCCTGAGTCCTGCCTCCTCCTCCTCCTCAGAGCGAAGCGGAGCGGAGTGGAGTGGAGCAGGCCTCCATCAGCTCTGTTGTAAACAGGGGACAGAGACACACACACACACACACACACACTTACACACACACACACACACACACACACACACACACACACACACACACACACACTTACACACAGACACAGACACACACACACACACACACACACACACACACATACACATGAAACACACACATGAGACACACACACTGGGAGCAATATGCCTGCAGTCTGCTCGTAATCATTAGCCCTTCCTGAGGAGTCGGGCTGCCCCAGGAGAGCCTCCCTCGCTATTTCCCTGAACACCGTCACTCCGGCAGTGACCACTGGGACTGACCCTCCAGAGAGACGGCCCACTCTCTCCCTACACACACACACACACACACACACACAGCCCATTCTCCACAAGCACACGCTACACACAGCCCACTCTCCACAAACACACACACACACACACACACACACACACACAGTTTTGAAAAGTTACACACACTCACACTTACAGAAAACACTTACACAGAAGCACTTTCAATACATGTTGTTAGCGATTGCCTTTTTGTGCCAATTAGTTACTTTCTCCACATGTAAATTCAGGCCAAAAACGTAGTAAATAACTGAGATGAGAGTTGTTTAATTAAGACTCAAAAACAGTGAGTCAGACAAAAATACTTCACTGATTGACATCATCCAGTGTGTGCTTGTGTATGTTTGTGTGTGTGTCTGTGAGAGAGAGAGAGAGAGAGAGAGAGATTTGACGAAGCCTGTCCCATGCACACTGGTTGTTCGCGTCTTCTCACCCCCCTCGCCCTCGCTAGCTGTCACTCACCGTCCGGATTAAGAGGCTGACATCATCAAAGCGAGCCGTGCTCTGACGCGCTTTTGGCAGGCCGGCGGAATGCCCCGTGGCCCAGAGGAGAACATGGGCACAGACACAAGAATCTCCTGAATGAGCGCTCCCAACACACCAGCAGTACTGTGTTTACATTTGGGGGACTGTGTGTGTGTGTGTGTGTGTGTGTGTGTGTGTGTGTGTGTGTGTGCGTGCGTCTGTGTGTGTGTGCCTGTGTGTGTGTGTGTGCCTGTGTGTGTGTGTGCCTGTGTGTATGTGTGTGTGCGTGCGCGCGCGCCCCGGCCTGAATGTACTTGTGCCTCTCTGACTATCACTGCGAGTATGTTTGTGTGACTGTGTTTATACATCCTCTCACTCTCAAACTTTTGTTAAAAGGCTACAACAACAAAGAACCTTCAAGTCATTTCACCATTACAATTGATCTTGATCTTGAGTCCTTGATACTCATATCCCTGATACTATTGCTGAGGGCCCTGATGCTAAAGATGACCCCTTAGCCACTCATTGTGCGACCTACAGTAGTGCATGGCTAGATGGCCGTGGTGGAGAGTGGTGCTCTACGATCGGTGAGGAGCAGGCGTGCTGCTCTTGCTGTTCACTTTTGGGGCGTCATGAGGGATGGTTCACAGAGGAAGATTCATATGGGGATTTTTTTTTTTCATGTTGTCATGGTAATAGGCATGATGCCACACTCATTCCCACACTGACTGCCCTCTGGCCTTGTAGCTCTTAGCACCGAAAGCTAACCACACACGCGCGCACACACACACACACACACACACACACACACACACACACACGCACACACATAAAAACAAACCTCAAAAGAAGAAAAAAAGAGTGATAAGGGAGAGGAATAGTGAAAGGGAACAAATGAAGAGAATAAGAAATTATGAAATGTTGGTTTACGGGAAGAAAGAACGAAAGACGGAAAGAGAGAGGGGAATGAGGAAGAATAATTGTAGAGGAACACCCTCTTCTTGGGAAATGTTTTTGGCGAGGACTTCTGCGGGAGCATTGGACTCGCACTGTAACAATGAGGTTTATTTTTGTTAGATGCTGATGATTGGCAAACACCTCGAGGGGTTTTGAGTCAGCAGTGCAGTGGACGAGCCCCAGGGGACGACTAAAATGGCTCCTCTGTGCACCATTCGCCATACAGGGAGTTTATGAAACACTCAATGGCTCTTGTAAGAGCTGCAAAGTCAAGTTGTAAGCCGACACCGAAAGCTGAATCGGACACATTTATACTGAGTTTTAAGCTGAAATGGAGAGATGTGTTGTGGATAAGCGGCGTAGAAGCACGAATGAGATGACGAACGAGACGAACACGCTATGAACAGACTCCTAAACAGACTCCCCCTGAAGACCAATAATGGTGAAAACTTCAGAACTCGAATCAAGTCATGCCAGAGGCTCCTTAAAGAGCCTACAGAGGGAACACTCAGATGGCAGTGTTCCCAGCAGAGAGACTTGTGCAGGTCAGACACTCTGGTAGTCATTGTAGGCATTGGAGGGGAGAGGAGAGGGCACAAGCCTTACCCAGGCCCTCTTGGCCAGCGATGGCCGAACCCGTGCCAAGAATGCACTGGCTCCCACGCCAGTAGACATTTTGGCTCTTTGGTTGACAGGTTCTTTGTGGCTCTGTCAGGCGCGGGTCCTGATTGGCTGGCGGCGTCCAATCACGTTTGACCGCAGTGTTCCGATTAACCGTGTTGTTGAATGGGCTCGGCTGGCCTGGTTGTTTGGAAGAGTCAAGTTGTTGGAGTGCTGGCTGACCTTGACTCACAGACAATGGGCTCCACTCACCCACTGATGAAGTTATACACTGATGCCACTAAATGTTCAGATGCCCCCCCAGAAATGACAAATTATTTTTTTAGATAAATACAATTAATAATTGAAAAAAAACATACAAAATATATATTAAAATATGTTATATATATATATATAAAAATTACTTTGGGGAAATGGAACTTGAAACTGTAGATTCAAATTTTGTGAAAATTCACTTTGTGGAAGTAGCATTATTTTCCCAATTTTAATGGCCTGCATCACTACATGTATGTGATCTCACTTCATGATAAATTAGTTATCATTAGAGTCATTTTCTTTCATTTGAATTTTGCTGGAATGACATTATAATAGAATTGTTCTTATCAGGTCGGAATTGTGCTATCTTTGTAGAATTTTGCCGGTGATTTTCCTTGCAGTTCTAAGATGCAAATGGTTTCAACATGACAGTAAATTTGGCAAACAAAATAAATGCAGCGCTATGTTAATGTTGTTTTTTTTCTGGTGTTCTATTCTGATTACTTACCCATAATGTTTTTACTTATTGTTAGTAATCTTTGTAATAATCATAGATTACTAGATTACTAATCTTAGTCGGAGAAAAAGAAAGTATTCAAAATCCTGCCCGAATATTGCATTCTAAATTCAGAATTTGTACTGTCTACACATAATGACCAAACTGGTTATGGGCAAAACAAAAGGATTAAAGAATTCTCAGTGGTCTCCCTTTGTCCTCAAAGTAATGTTTGTGCCAATGTGTGTGTGTGTGTGTGTGTGTGTGTGTGTGTGTGTGTGTGTGTGTGTGTGTGTGTGTGTGTGTGTGTGTTTGAGTGAGTGAGTGAAAAACATGTAGGTCATTACATGAACACAAAACGCTGTTGTTCACATTACTGTTTTTGTTTGTTTCTTGTGGTGCGTGTGACAATCTATGGTTCGTAGCGTCTTGTTTGTTTGTTTGTTGTTGTGTTTTCTGTGCGTGTGTATATGCGTACGTATGTGTGTGTGTGTGTGTGTTTGACAGTATAAGGTGCGTAACATCCTGTTTGTTTGTTTGTTGTTTGTTTGTTTGTTTGTTGCAGTCCAAGATGCGTAACGTGCTGCGGCTGGGCCTGCACTCTCTGGGCTCGGTGCTGTGGGGCGACGACCTGTGCTGCCGAGAGAGCCCCACGCGCAGCCACTCCCTCACCACCTTCCTGTACGCACTCCGCGCCCTGCTGCGCTCCTCGCTCTCCGTCGCCATGGTCACCGTTCCCTCTCACCTCATACAGGTACGTACGTACTGTAGGTCGATCCGCTCTCACGTCGCGCCATGTACGAGATGGTTGGGCATGTGTGCGTTGATATGACTTTATGAACAAAACAACCAACACGCAAACAAATGGACATGGGTGAAAACTAGCCTCCTTTGGCGATGGATCTGTCACAGATCCACTGAGCTTGCTGGAGATTTGACTGAGTGCTGTGCTAGTTAATCACTGCTATTTGATGTACTGAGAGGTATAATGGGTCGGGTCCACTGCTGTGGTTGGGGCCATTGGTGTGTGTGTGTGTGTGTGTGTGTGTGTGTGTGTGTATATGTGTGTGAGAGAGTGACTTGAGGGACTTGAACAATGATAGTTGGAAGAATTGCTCCTCATGCTGTTGCGATGGAGATATGGTTCTACCCAAACCATAGGGCAGTGTTTCTGTGGCCTCTGGGGTTTTACTGCAGTTTGATTTCAAAGCCAAGGGCTGTAAACCAAGAGCTGCTCATCACTCCAGTCCCTCATGTCAACATGCACTATAACATGTTTTCTTTTGCATATTTTTTACTGTCTGAGTGTGTACAAACTGCATGTGTGTGTGTGTGTGTGTGTGTACATGTGCGTGACCGCGTAGAAAGTGTATGTGTGTGTGTGTGTGTGTGTGCGTGACCGTGTAGAACGTGTGTGTGTGTGTGTGTGAGTGTGAGTGTGGATAGGGGGTTGGGAGAGCGTGTAACGGCCCAGCCTGGGCCTGCCCCTCTCGGCCCCTCTCCTCTGCTGGGGCCCACTGGCAGAGCCGGGGTCATCTGTCGGGGCATATGGCACGCTGTGGCTACCACAGGGCCTCCACAGACCCAGCGGAGCCTTCCCCTCTCCCCCTCTCCTCTCCTCTCCATCCACTCTCTCCTCCTCCCCTTTCCCCTGCGCCTCCTCTCCCCCTGCCCCCATCACCTCCTCCCTTTCCCCTTCTCCCCTGCGCCTCCTTGCCCCCTACTCCCCTCCTCTCCCCCTCTCCATTTGCCTCCTCTACCCCTCCTCGCCTCCTCTCCCTGGGCCAATCCCTCTCTCTCTCACCCCTCTCTTCCCTCACAACCTCATCCCTTCCAGCCCCCAGACCTTCCTCCACTCCCTCCCCTACTCCCTCCCCTCTCCTCCTTGTTCCTCCATCTCCTACTCACCCCCCTCCCCTCACCCCCCTCCCCTCCCCATCCATCTCCAGCGCGCCCTCTGACCCCCATAAGCCCCTGTAATTACCCATCATGCCCGCGCCGGGGTCACGCAAGTCCCAGCGATGAGGGGTCATCCTGACTGGCAGTGAGGTATTTAAGTGCAGAAGGTGAGAGGTGTGGACACTCAGTAGAGAGGAGATGCTCCTTCTTACACATTTGATTTGAAGACCATGAGCTGTATATAACTGTATAGTAGACGTACCATCATGTTTATCCATGTTTGCATTAAATGTCTGGCATTTGACAGACATATGGGCAATGACACCATGCAGCATATTTAGGGGGTGAATTTGATTGGTGTTCTGGGTCAGTTTTCTCAGTTTCGTTGTCATGCAGTGTCCCATGTGCATTAGGGCCTTTCAGCCAATGGCCTTCTCCTGTCGAGTTCTATACACTCCTGGCGTTCCGTACTATGCTGATTTTTTTTTGACATTGTGAGTCCCTTCCTCCATTTTGACTTAATCATCCTGGATCCCCTGAGGTCCCGGCAGCCTGCGGGATGCTAAGAAGTGATAAAGGCGTGGCCGGGCCATGCATTTTTAACCAGGCTGCGCCGCGCCGGCCAGCAGCGGGGCTCCCTGAAAGCCTCCCCGACGAGCCTGACGAGGAGTCACAACCCACCTGAAACTTTAATCAGGGGGCCCTGCATCAGGCAGCCACACGGAGCGCCACCGCCTCCGCCACCACGGCTGCCGTCGCCACCACCACCACCACGCGCCACCCTGTCCCACCGTCCTATCACCCCCCCCCACCCGCAAGTGACCCCCCCCCCTCCCTGTCCCCGTCCCTTTCCCCATCCCCACCACAGGAACCTTCAACGCACTGGCCAACCAAATGCTGACCCTGGTTGGGGATGGCCAACTGAACAGCTGTCCCGGGAAACGCAGGCCAACTCCCCAGGCCTCACGATGGCCCAACTGAGTGGTGGGGGAGAGAGAGAGAGAGAGAGAGAGAGAGAGAGAGAGAGAGAGAGAGAGAGAGAGAGAGAGAGAGAGAGAGAGAGAGAGAGAGAGAGAGAGAGAGAGAGAGAGACATAGAGAGAGAGAGAGAGAGAGAAAGACAGACATAGAGAGACAGACAGACAGACAGACAGACAGACAGAAAGACAGACAGACAGACAGACAGACAGAAAGACAGAGAGAGACTGATCAAGAAGTGATGTTTTTATTCAACATTTTTCCAACGTTCATATCCATAGGCCTGATTAAATCTATCCCTTGCCAGAGAGACATGACAAACACAGCACAGTGTTTTATTGGGTGTTTGCCATGACATAATTGGCTCATTTTTGCTTTGTTATGAAAGCCCCAAATGAAGTCTGACCTCAGGTTAGTTCCCACTAAGGTTAGCCGAGTTCAAATACATGTAACGTTCTCAGGCCTTTATCAATAATGAATCACATTGAGAAACACATCATGTTAAGCCTGAAATAGGGATCCCATTGGAATCAGGGTCCTGTGTTTAACCTCATTCCATTCGCCAACACCGCAAAGCCTCGGCTATTCGCATCGAATCACAAAACAACTGATCCTGCACCGTGTCAGATGCCGCCCCTGACACGAGGCCTTTCGCTAGCCCGTGATAGTTTAGTATCAGGCCTCCGGTCTGCTCAATACTGCATGCAGAGTGTGGCTTTGCTTTGCCACATGTGTGAAGTGGCTGTGCTGCATGTGTGAATGCACTGAGCCAGTCACCCCTCCCACCCCTCCACCCCACACAAACACACACACACACACACACACACACACATCCCCGCTCCACGCGCGCTGGTTGGGCTCTGTCTCACCCTCACGCATGTTGTTCGGAGATGAATAATTTCCCTCCCCAAATAGTGACCCTGGCTTTAATTCTGTCGGCGAGGGCTGACCTCAGATGTCCTCTAAGTGGCTGTGAGAGTGGGGAAAGAGCCCTCCTGAATGAGGCCCGACCAAAAAAAAAAAAAACTAGGGCAAAAACGAGAGTAGTGCAAGGGAGGGGGATGGAGGTGGAGGGGGGGGGCAGGGGGAACCGGGGAAAGAAAAGACATGCGGCATGAAAACTGCATTAGGCCTCGGCAGCCACCACAGAAAAGGGGGGCATGTGAAATATTTAAGAGTGGTGCAGGGATTAATTTTTCAGGGAGGCTTTTCTTTCTTTCTTTCGTTCTCCCTTTCTTCTTTTCCTCTCTCCCTCTGCTCTCTCCTATGCCATCAGCCACTCACTCGCTCGCTCTCTTTCCCTGGTACTCCCACTCTTCCCTGCCTGTGCTATGGCAATTCCAGTAGGGGGAGCTCTGCACTACCTTGCAGCCCCCCTCCCTTTTCCAGCTTTTCCTATTCCCTCCTTCTTCCCCCTCTCTCTCTTTCTCTCTCTCTCTCTCTCTCTCTCTCTCTCTCTATCTATCTCTCTCTATCCCTCTCTCTTTTCCTGTTGTCCCCCACCTCCCTGTCTCTGCCTTCTTGTCCCCTTTGCCTTGGTTTGAGTCCTCTTTCCATCTGTCTTGAATGTGTGTGTGTGCAACTTGTTTGCCTACGAGTGTGTGTGTGTGTGTGCATGTGTAAATGTTTTGTGTGTGTTTGTCTAGATGTGACTGGCCCATCCATATCTCTGGGACAGGGAGGAGACAGGCTGTTGTATTATTTTGAGAGCCTTCCTCACTCCATACTAAATACGTCCCCGTCTGAATCCCACAGACTTGTACGGATCAGAGACGAACAGTAACACGAGTGGAAATATCAAATGAAATGTTTTTATTCTGTCCTGGGTGCTTTAACTTCGTCGGCAGAAACTCGCCACGTAGCCTGATTAGATGTTAAGTGTAGCCTGCGCACTCATGACTTCATTCACAAGATGAGCACATCGTTTGGCCGGTGAGCTGGGAGCTCTTTGAAACGTCGCCGAGGAGGTTTGTCCAGATTTGGGCCGTATGGCGACACTCCATGAGCCGTGCGGCGGGAGGCAGGGACAGATTTCAGACCGTGTGGAAGTCAGCGAGCCTCTCTCTCTCTCTCTCTCTTCCTCTCTCTCTCTTCCTCTCTCTCTGTCTCTCTCTCTCTCATGCTCTTTTGCTCTCTCTCTGTCTCTCCCTCTTTGTGAACAATGAGACCCAGTGTGTGTGTGTGTGTGTGTGTGTGTGTGTGTGTGTGTGTGTGTGTGAGTGTGTGTCACCACGCTTGGATAAAGACTGGCTTTTTTTGCGGATAGTCCTGTAACAGTCCACCCTGTGCAGTAACAGTAGTAACTACTTATTAATCAGCTTCTATGTATGTGTTTTGTGCTCTTGTGTTATGATACATGAGACGTTATGTCAGTGACGACAGCTCTTGTGTTGTGGTCTTTGGTTGTGTTTTTTTTTTTGGAGATGTCTGTAAACTCTTATGCACCCCAGTCTGGTGAGGTGTCTGAGTCACCCCCCAGGTTAGTCACACACACACACACAGACACACACACACACACACACACACACACACACACACACTCCCCTCACTCTGCCCGAAACCCCCTGGCTCCCGCCTGAGTACCAGGGTTGTGGGTGTGAGGGAGGTGGGGGAGCCTCTTCCAGTAAATATGACTCGCTCAGGGGCCCACAGAAAGGTCCCCCCCGATTGTTCCCCCTGGCGCCGGTGGTGCCGGCCGACACTGACCGCGTCTGTCCACACACCACTGGCACGCAGGTGAAGGCGGGCGCTGGGGCGGTGTCGGAGTTGGGGAGAGGGGGGGGGGGGGGGGTGGCATGGTAGTGTGCTGTGTGGCGCGGGGCACAGCCCAGTGTGCGGTCGGCGTCGTGTGGCGCGGCACGGCGTGTGTGGCGGTGTGTGGTGAGCGCGGTGTGTCCTGGCAGAGCTGGGCCGGGCTGAGCGGAGCGGAGGGGCTCGGCGGTTCTCGGTTCCCGAAGCCTGGGCAGCAGAGCTACTGATGACCTAATTTAATTTCAGCAGCCCGGGAGCAGCCGCCGCCTCGTCAGGAGGGCTTTAATTACCTGAGCCCGGCTCCTCCCAGCAAGCATCCCCCTCTCTCTCTCTCTTTCTCTCCATCCCTCCCTCTCTCCTCCTCTCTCTCTGTCTTCATCTTAGTCTCTCAATCTCCCATCCTTTGCTCCCTCTCTTTATCTCCCTGTCTCTCTCTCTTTCTCCTTCTCCTTCTCTCCTTTCATTATATCTCTCTTTTTTTCCTCTCTTTCTTTGGGCTTTCTCATAGACTCCTGGGATGTTGGCATCAGTCCCTCAAGCCCCTCCATAGTTTAGCATGCATCTCGCCTACTCCACGTTTTCTTATTTATTTGTGGTTCACACACACACACACACACAGACACACACACACACGCACACAGACACACACACGCACGCACGCACACACACACACGCACGCACGCACACACACACACACACAGATACACACGCCTCCTGTCATCCTCACAATCTGTATCTCTCTCTCTCTCTCTCTCTCTCTCTCCCTTCTTCCAGAGCCGAGTGCTAATGGGCCGTATAACCCGACT
>NC_085004.1:25530336-25550336 GCF_963854185.1 Sardina pilchardus | reverse complement strand
CTCTCAAACTCACTCTCTCTCTCTCTGTCTCTCTCTCACACACACACACACACACACCTACACACAAGCACTCGCACTCGACCTATGCATCAACACAAGACCTGCCTTCCAGAGCCACATCAAAAGGTGGCCCATCTCTTCGTTAGGGCCCATCGTTGGCTCTCATTATGTTACCTCGGTGAAGGGCTGTTAATAGTTAATCGTGGCCTCCATTGTTTGGGGGCGAGGGAGAAGCTGGAGGGTCCCCACTCTCTCTCCCCCACTCCAGTGGCCCATTTCACGCCCCTCTCCACAGACACTTCAGCGCTGATTTATGGAGCCCAATAAAAGTCAAGGTGCTTATCCTCCATAGGCGTTTAATTGCCCAACCACTGAGCTGAAGAGCCCTTCACCTCTTCACCGGGAGTCTGTGGGACTGTATTAACATCCCTGCAAGTGCACAGCTAGGGGGTTTGTCTGGACTTTTGTTCAGCTCTTTTTCAGGGGACTGCTGGTTAGGTGGTCCTGTCTGGTCAGGACAGAGACTGACCATATTGAGGGGCAGGGAGTGGTGGTAAGGTCGGATGAATGGACTATCTTGACCGTGACTTTAGAGTGACTGTAAGCCGTAGCCCCATGTTACGGCACCACTTTATGCCATGCTTGTTTGCATGCCGGTTGCAGAGTCATCGTATGTCGTAGAAGTTACGTGTAATCAACGTTGGACCAATCGGCTGCGTAGGGACTGTGGCACTGTCACTCTGATTGAGGCTGACACTGACCTATTTCTTAGCGCCAGTGGTCAAGGTATGGCGCTCAACACCCGGACATTAAAGATGCCAGACAGCGAGATGAGTAAGGCACCAATGTGTCTCCATGGGAGTGTGTGTGTGTGTGTGTGTGTGTGTGTGTGTGTGTGTGTGTGTGTGTGTGTGTGTGTGTGTGTGTGTGTGTGTTTTGGGGGTGAAAGGGTTGCAGGTGGAGGCCATGACTAAGCCGGTCCTCACCAGGGCCCCTAATCCCCTGTGCCCCCTCACCACCCCGGCTCTGTCCACTCCTCTCTCCTCTCCCTCCGCAGCCCCGTGTCCAGTTGGAGCGCTCAGCCACAGGGTGCTGATCCGCGGGGTCAAGGCCTACGCCCCGCACCCCCCCACACCCGTCCCCTCTGTGGGTCACCCGTGACCACCCCTCACCCCTGACCACATCTCCGTCAGGCTCATCTGGCCTCTGACAAGGACCTCTTCCCAATAACACTTCCAGACACCGCATGAAATAATCCAAGTGTAAGAAATGGTGGCGTCCTTGACCCATATTGGTACTTTTAGTACTCTGGAACTTTTTAATATTCTGGTACTTTGGTACTCTTGTACTTTAGTTCTCTGGTGCTTTGGTACTCTGGTACTTTGGTTCTCTGGTACTTTGGTTCTCTGGTACTTTGGTACTCTGGTACTCTGGTACTTTGGTTCTCTGGTACTTTGGTTCTCTGGTACTTTGATACTCTGGTACTTTGGTTCTCTGGTACTTTGATACTCTGGTACTTTAGTTCTCTGGTACTTTGTTTTCATGCCGTGTTGATGACATATACTTTCTTATTGCTCTGCAGTTCTCGTATTTCAGTTATGCAAACAGTCTTTGCCTCGCCCATATCATATCACAACACCTCAGCAGCCGTTAGCGATTACTTGCAAATGCGTACGCGTCTCGTTTGACAGAAATTCCGAAATTATGAGGAACCAATTTGCTCTGAAATCGATCCATCAGGATCAGTGACCGAATCTGTTCTGGCGAGGTACTTTTCTTGACTGGTTTCGGAACTCCAAAAGTGTTCAGATCGGGACTTTCCAGCCTGCTATCGCCCATCACCGCGAACAGACTCTCTTTTGTTTACCCTGAGACTCACCCCAGCTCAGATGCTCTGATTGGCTGTCACCAGTTCACACGTTCGAGCGCCGCCGCCGACCGACGCATGCCGATCGTACCTGCAGAGGAAGAGCGAAAGGACGGTCAGCCTGCAGGTGGAGTGTTCGGGGAGGTGGACGGGGTGTGTGTGTGTGTGTGTGTTGGTGGTTGGGGGGGTATTAGTCTACCTCAGCCCCACCTCAGGGACAAGCTGCAGGGGGTTAGAGTCTGCGTTCCAACCCGTCTGCGTGTCTCAACCTAGCTATGACCCCTACTGTCCGTGTGTGTCGGGACGGCTTGACTGACAGCAGAGATAGCAATCGGGTGGTGACGTTGAGCTGGAGCTGCTGGAAAGCCCGCACAGACAACAACCGCCAGCCTGCGCTAGGGTAATCACTCACGCCGACAGCAGCCTGCGCTAGGCTAATCACTCACAGCCAGAAATTTGCTCGCACATGCGGTGAGCTGTTCTGTAGTTATGCCGTCTATTTGTAGCTCCTCTTTCACCCTCTCTCTGTCTTTGACACACACACACACACACACACACATACACACACACACCCACATACACACAAGCTTTCAAACCCTCCCCTGACCTTCTATGAGGTGACTCGGCATTTGCAAGATGCTTGACGCGTGAGAATGAGGAATTGATTGACAGGCCCGGCAGTGCTGGAGCAGGCAGCTCCTGACGGTGACCGGGTCACATGCAGGGATCGGCACGCAGTCGCAAAACACACACACACACACACACACACACACACACACACAGCCCAGTAAGCTGGAGAAGGTGAGAGAGAAGGAAACACTCCAATCCAAACCGCAGCCCTGTCATCCATCACCACTCAAACGCCTCTGATTGACAGAATTAATATGTGTAAATTCACACACTCCACAATAACTTCCTTTGTTTGAAAAACACTTGACTCTATTGACTTTAATTTTTGACCCATTAGTATAAACATTCTCTATGTAGTCGTTGTTGGGTTCTGGAATATTCTCCCAGCTGGTGGTTTTCCACCCCGTGCCTTGCCATGTTATAGGACAGGGTCTGCTCTAACCTGCGACTGCTGTGTAATTTAGATTTCACACCACGCTGACCTCTGACACAGCAGGCCTGCTGATATACTGTATGGGATGAACTAACACACACTGAAAGGTTTCTGTCTAGTTAGTCTCGAGTGGTCGTTTAAATGACAGCTAGGGTTCAATTGGCGGTTGATGAGCAGTCAATTAGCCCCATTGCCTGTGGGGCAGAATTAACCCATGGCCCTGTTGGAGCAGGTAGAGGGGGTAGGTGTAAATCTGTGATTAGCTCTCACACCTACACACGCAACTGGACCCACACACACACACACACAGACACACACTCTCACTCACACACACATACGTAGCTTTCCCAAACACAAATGCACAAAACATCCACACGCTCACGTCACTCACTTGCTCAACAAGGACTCATACACACATAATTGTGTAATACAAATGTATACGCAACCTACTCACTCACTTACTCAGTCATTTACTCATGTAGCACGCACAAAGGCACACCTATGTACACCTATTCAGACTTGCACAGGTGTGCACATACACCAACCCCCTTCAACTGTCATTTGCTCACATGTTCCCACAACACACACACACACACACGCTCAGTGTTGTCTCGTTAGTGGGAGAATGACGGGGTCCTCACCTGGGGATTGGGAGAAGAATGTGAGAGGCATGTCTCTTGATTGCCCTCACTTTGCCTGGGTGACATCCCCAGACTGGGGGTGAGCTCACCTTGGGGATGTTGGAGGATCGGGGGGGGAGGGGGGGTTGGCGTCGTGAGGGTTGGGGGTGGGGGTCAGGAGGTGAAGCATGAGATGAGGGCGCTCTCCTCCGGATTTGTGTCAAATTAACCCCGACTTAGCGAAGGTGAAATCAGGGAGCCTCAGGACCAGTGAGGACCGATGGCAGTTAAATGCTTATATAATTAGCATCGCCCACCACCCCCCGCCAGTCCCACAACCAGAACTACCACCACCACCTCCACCACCCGTCCTTGTGATCTGCCAGTTTCTTTGGAATGGGCTGGTTCTTGCGGTTTTGGAGGAGGATGTTGCTTAGGGAACATACCGTTTCAACGACAGAGTGATCTGTTTTTTTTTTTCCTTTTTGCCGTATGACAACTGTGCCGCGTTGGCTAATGAAATTAATGTGTCAAACCTGACTCATCAAACGCCCTCAGCGAGATGGACGCATTCCGTTCGGATCAGGCTTTTGTTGTCGTGTTATTGTTGTGAAAGCTTGGCTCCTCGGGCCCAATCCTGATTGATCGGTTGTGTCTGGGCCAAGGCGCTGTCAATCTGCTCGCTCGCAGCTCGCAGCTCTGCACCACTGTTCACCAACGCCAGCCCGCTGTTGCGTTGCCAGTGCACTTTCACCTCAATCGCGGCGCTAACAGGGGCGGTTAGCCGGGTTTCCTCTGCCGACGCGCAGCCAGCTGTTCTGCGCCAGCTCCGGGCCAGATCTTCACCGAGGACGATATCTAATAACGAACGTTCTAGCCATACAAATCATACTTTTTTATAGAAGGTTTTATACTGAAAATAGACGCTTTATCTGTCTGCTAGACGACAGAATAAAGTGCTACATGGCAGTATGGCATTGATAACCCGAAGATCAGAAAGAACGCTTTCTGAATGTCTCTACTTGTACATTTTAGTGATAATGAACAGAGAGCCACATTGAGAAGAGTGTAGGGCCCAAAACCCCTTAAACAGAGTAGTGTACAGGCCTGTATTGAGGATTCCGGCCCACGTCACTCTTCCTTATTGTTCCCATAACAACCAGAATAGACCAGGAAGCAGCGTTGGTGTTTATCTCCGAGCTGAGCCTGCGGTGCGTGCTGAGGCAGAGGCCCACGTCGTGGCCCTGGGAGACGGCGAGGGCACGGAGCCGAGGGCCACTAATAGCGCCGCGTGCGGAGCAGAGCACCGGGGCGGGGCACGGTGCGGCGGTGTTGGGCGGCGTGCCGCAGCTGTGTGTGTGCTGCCGAGACTAAGTGATTTCCAGGTCGGGCGTAATTAGATTGGGGGCTCGTTCCGGCGAAAAGCTGCCTCAGTGGACACTCGGAGAGCGATGAGACGGGCTTCCCGGACACTAGGCAGAGCTAGAGATGACTGACTGACCACAGGCTCTGTATGATGAGGGGGGCGGGCAGGGTCACCTGTTTTTGGCCGACTGTAGAGGATGCAGGCCTCCCTTTGGTTGGCGCATTGTTTGTGTTGTTATACAGTACTCAGCCACTGTCTCTTATTCTTTAGACGTCGAGGACTTTCGTGCTTCACCATCCCTCTTAGAAAGATTAACTTTTAATATCCATTTATTAAGTATTCCATACATCTGTCTCTGATTCTGCCTGTTGTCATCAGAAGAGATTCTTGAGATCATACAGCTAGTGAATAATTGATCCCCCTCTTGGCTATGACTAAATAGGGTTCTAGTGTGCTGCGATTTCTTGGAATAGGGTGATCGAGTTTGTGAGTGTGTGTGTGTGTGTGTGTTTGGGGGGGGGGGGGTGTTGTGTGTGTGTGTGTGTGTGTGTGTGTGTGTGTGTGTGTGCATGTGTGCGCGTGCGTGTTCGTGAGCTGTCTTGGCCAGGGCGCGGCACGCAATGTGATCCCAGGGCACCCCACCAGCCGAGCCCCGGTGAAAGGCCCTAGCGCTATACATCAGATGAGCATGCATTATTCAGCGCCGGTTCACTTAAGCTGCGGCGGCGGCGGTGGTGGTGGTGTGACTACAGCGCTCGCAGAGCCCGCCTCCGCCACACACGGGTGTAGCAAGCAACACCAGCGGCAGCTACAGCGGCAGAAGCAACAGAGGCAGCATCAGCAGCTGCAGCGCACGCACACACGCACACACACACACACAGACACACACGCACACACACACAGACACACACAGACACACACACGATCCATATTTCATGCTTCAGATGGATAACTTTCAGGAGGAGGCCAAACATCACGCGCCCACACAAGTGGTGATGGAGGCTGTTGATGTGACTGTGGTGTCACTCCGGAGATGGCCGCTCTCTAAGCCTGCTTGATTGAGCAGACAGAAACACGAGCAGCGGTGATAAAACCCGTGGTCTTTCCTTTTTATTTTGCTGAGGTGTCATGTCGGCAACATGGTTTGGCCTCGCAGTGGCAAAATGTAGATGATATCGTTTTAAGTATATACTTGGTTAAGCCTCAATGCAAAACCAAGGACTTTCAAATAAAGTTATTAAATGACTAAATAAAAAAAAACATTAAAAAGAGACATTTTTTACATGTTTTTACATCTAGAAGGACTGATTTTTGGTTTGTTATTTGAACTTCAGCAGGATGCAGTCTTGCAGAGGTGTGGCCTGCAGCTCGGTGCTCGGCTAAATTCCTTGCTTGGTCCGCCCTCAGCAGCAGAGAGGCAAATGTGTCCTTACACAGAGAGAAAAGTCACAGAGGAAAGGTGAAGCAGGGTGGAAATGTCAACATCCTCACACACATGCACACACACACACTCCTTACCTGTGTTTCACCTGGCTGTGGTATGTGTGTGTGTGTGTGTGTGTGTGTGTGTGTGTGTGTGTATACATGTATGTGTGTGTGTGTGTGTGTGTGTGTGTGTCATGAAGCCATCATCATCAGAGGATGAAGGCTGGAGTCTTGAGCGCAGTGCTCTGGCTCGTGGCTGTGTGGATTCTGTCTTTAGGGATCACTGGTTCTGCTCCTGCGGCATTGCCCCTCTGTTGAAAATGAAGACACGGGCCACCTCTTCTGGTTTGCTGACAAATTCAGCTAAGGACCCGTGAAATACGGACCTGTCCATCAGGGAGAGGCATGGCCAAAAGCCTTGAAGTAGCCATGTGTGCTCAGATTCCTTTGTTATCAGCAGATAACTTAAGTGATTACAGTACATTAAAAGTGCACATATATCTGCATGTCATTATATTTCTTCATTAATGACTTTGGTGTTACCAGAAATATGTTCTACAAAATGAGTGCTTAGTGTGACCAGTTTCTCCACAGAGCGCCTGACTCAAAGAGAGCGTTCTTTTTGTAGACAGTCCTTCTCAAAGTTCACACAAGTGGCAGTCCGTCTTGACACCGAGAAGTTTCTACAAAGCTAAAACAAACCCTTTTTTGGAGACTCACGAAACAATTCTGAAAGCTGTCCTAAAGATAAAAAACAGAAGTCCAACAACCACAACAACAACAACAAAACAACAACAACAAAAAAGCCCAACTATCACTTTGATTCTGGTGTAGTTTAGCGTTGCGCGCTCTGGCTGAACCAGGCCACGGAAGTGAGCTGTTAAATCGGTTAGCGCTGAACTCTACAGGCCGGGGCCACGTCTCAGCTGCCATTAGGGCCAGCTGCTCCTTGAAGCGTAGCCACCATTCAGGCCGGATTAAAGTTAGGGCCGGGGTCTGGTCTTTCACTGGATGAGCCTGGGACCCCTCTCTCTCTCTCTCTCTCTCTCTCTCTCTCTCTCTCTCTCTCTCTCTCTCTCTCTCTCTCTCTCTCTCTCTCTCTCTCTCTTTCCTTCTTTCTCTCCCTCTCTTTCTCTTTCTCTATCTCTCTAGCTGCTGCTGTTGCTCCTGCTTGGGCTTGTTGCTTGTTTGGCATGGTGAGAGAGTGTGGCAGTTCCGTGGCTGTTTTTTGGGGGTAAATGCCCCTGACATAAGCTCATCTGTTGCCCGGCACGTAGAAGGGGCAGTTGTTTTCATCTGCCCTGTCCGCGTGAAACACGTCTCCGCTCTACGCCGCGGATCGCGTGGCTGGCAAGGCTCACTTCCCATCTTCCCATGACCACTCGGGACACGCGTTTGTCGGTCGGTGACAACATTTCCAGGGAAAAGACATGAAACGAAAACGGAAGGGAATCATTTCAACCTCATTGTGCCAGCGCAGGGCATGGTCAACTGTAACAAAACAGGTTTCTGGAGGACAGCGAGGAGGAACTTTGTATTGTTTTTTCATTCGATTTTTTTTTATTTATTCCTTTACTTTCTGAAGTCCTTTGCTTCCTCAAGCTGCTCGGTGGAGCCCAGGCATCAGCCTCCTCCGCATCCGCCACCATAACCCCCCCCCCCCCCCCCCCCCCCCCATCTGGACTCAGGCAGAGGGCGCAGGGCCGGCTGGTTCAAAGGTGGAATTTTGATCCGGAGCAGGAGGCAGGAGGGGAGAAGGGCCCTGTGCCGCGCTGCGCTGCGCTCCTCTCCTGTCCTCACGCCGCTCTCCTGTTGGCGGCTTTGTGTGTCCCAGCATCTGCGCTAAAAATAACATTCCCACACTTTTCACAGCTCTGGGGAAGAGGGCGAGAGGGAGAGATGGAGGGAGTTGGCAAAGAAGGCTGAGGTGCTAAACCTTAACTTCGCAGTAAACAGACATCAACCCTAAAAGTTATCATTGAGACTGTAAAAAGACGGTTATATATATGTTGTATATACATCTGAAATGTTACATGTGCTGTACAACATGTTACATATTCAGTCTTTACACATAAACTACTTATTATAAGCCACATATTATAAACCTTATACTACTTAATTCGACCTCTGTCTTCCTCTGAGAGGCTTCCAGCTTTATCCTGATTTGTTTATATCTCCCATTCTCTGCGCAAAGGAGGAAGAGCTGAATTGTAACTTTCACTAAACTCATTTTACCCCTTTTTGAATTCATGAGCTGCTCCTTCAGGTCGTAGATGGTCGTTCCTGCCCCCTTTTTGAAAGGGGCTGAATATACCAGCTAACTGACCATCAGGCAAAACGGGGTTGTTTAAGCTAATGAATTTTATGGTCACTTTTACCCCTCCAATCCTCTCCCTATTGAGTGGTCCCAGATGATGGCGGTCATTGCAGATGCGTAATGATGAAGGATGAGTGGCTTTCGATTGAGGTTAATAGATTATTCATGAGGTGGGAGGGGAGAATGGGGGCCACTTCAAAGAGAGTCCTGGGACAGAGGAGGCCCCGCCCACGAGCTTTTGTTTGACGGGAGGTTGGGGCGACCCCGCGCCATGAACTAGGGGCCGCTGCCTAGTGTTGTGTCCTAGACAAACTTTCCCATCATGGCCAGTTGAGGTGGTGGTGGAGGCGGTGGGAGGTGTTGGGGGCGAAATGAGCAGGGTTGGGGTTTTGGTGATGAGGGTTGGGGAGAGAGTTGGCATGTATGTTGCCTATGCCTATGCTCATCACATCCAGTAACGCAAAATAGTTGCAATAGTTATATTACTGTACATTACACAAGATTCAACTTCAGTGTCATTGTGCAGAGCATTAGTGCAAAGCCAAAAGGAGATGTACAGAAGTTGTGTTATTTACTGATAGTTGCAGTATGTAAGTATTGCAGCAGAAGTTATGCTAAGCTATATCTTAGAATATCAACATCAACTCCACACACATTGTTCTTCTTGATTGTGTAACCCTCTAAATTGAGCTATAAAATTGGAAGTGGGTAGCCATCAGCGAATTGTTTCTTGACATGACGACAGATGTTTGGATTGTCTGTCTTTAGCTTTGACTATTTGCTCAGAAGTATTGTTCCCGGGAATGAAAATGTAATATATTTACAGATGTTAACACGTGTATGCGTTGTGAATTATTAATGCAGGCAGGAAGGCAAGGGCTTGGTATTAATAATACACTGAATAGGAGTGCACTCCTAGCCTGCGAATCAGACTGTTAAACTCAAGAGAGAGTTCATTTCAGCCCATTATACCATTGTTATGCATTAATCATTAAGCCAACGTTACTTGTGGTTAAGATACAGTGTGTGTGTGCGAGAGAGAGAGCGAGTTGCTGTGTGTGTGTGTGTGTGTGTGTTTCTGTCTGTCTGTCTGTCGGTCGGTCTGTGAACTAGGTGGTGATGTTAATGGGCCTTATTTGCATCCCCCCTCGATCCTCCTCCACACCAGTGAGGGTGCTTGTAAAAAATTAAACATGGAAGCTCTTAACTCTGTTTGAGGTGCCAAACTGAACCACCCCACGGCAGTAATTCCAGGCAATATGGTGGAATACAAAAAGACAAAGCTAGATTTTGGGAAATGATAGTCTTTTGTAGAGCGGTTTAGAAAAATGAAATAATTCAAGGTCCAATTTGCTATTCTAATGCTATTCACTTTTTGTCAAATTCTTCTAGCTGTCTGTTCAGTGATTTAAAGTGAAATAACTCCGTAAATGGGCCATAAACAATCCCAGCCAACCAGTGCTGTTCTTTAGGAACATGGAAGGAAGGGAGGTCATTTAATTGACTCTTGAGCACAAATATCAGCAAATATCATGCAAAACCCTCCGTCGAAAATGAGATAATGACGGTGAGTGAATGCTCTCCACACATAGTATCCGTTAATCAAATGATAATAAAGTACCATTGTGCTCCTGGTGTGAAATATCGATTTGTAGGCAAAAACCTGATGATAATGCTCATTTAAAAGACAAGTGGTCAGACGGATTTAGAGGTTTTTCATTTGAACTTTTCATAGCAAGAGCAAAATGGACTGAATCGCAAACAGTTTTATTAAAGCAGGAACTATTAGCTGATTCCTAGTTGTTTTTTATATATATCCTAATTGGTGTGTGGTGTGTGTATGTGAGTGTGTGTGTGTGTATGTGCAAGTGTGCTTCTAGGTGTATGTGTTTTTTTTACGTTAACTTCTGACAATGTGCTGGTCACTTGCGTGCCAGATTTTCCCATGAGGTAGCTGGAGGAGTGGAGATAAACGTCCCCCCATCACGCTTATGCGTACAACTGCACCCCCCCCCTCCCACCACCACACCACCACCACTACAACTGCACCCCTCCCTCCCATGCCCACACCACCACCCCCCTCCACCCCCTTACCACCGCTGCTGCTGCTGCTACTGCTAACCCCCCCCACTACCCCCCCCCCCCCACACACACACACACACACACACACACACACAGCACCACCACTACGCTCGTCTTCCTCACATCTCAGCAGCGATGATGCTAATGGCCAGTGACAGCTCACCTCTCCCTAGCGTGCCTGCGGTCTACAGAGACCCTACACACACACATACACACACACACACGCACAAACACACACACTCACACACTCACACGCACACATGCAAACACATATACAAATGAGCACACATATACTCGTGCATGTACACATATAGACGTACATACACAGGCACAAATGCACTCATATGCAACTGCATGGACACACACTCACAATTCAGCTACTCACTGTGCACATCAGGATTTACTATTGTTACTCATTTTGTCACTAAATGAGTTGAGCTGAACTCATTTTGTCAATAAATGAGTTGAGCTGTCGTTACAGCTCAACTCAGTCGATTAAACTCAGTCTCATCTCTATATTTTCTTTGAGCATTGTGAATGTACAGCACTGCATTAATCATAATTATGCTTAGATTAGGGTTAATCGCGTAAATGTTTATTTGCGAATGGTGTTCCTCACCGGATCCTATTGCAGCAGGGTTGGTGTTTAGGGACGTAGCCCAGCGAGCGCTTTTTGGCCGCATGGTTGCATACGTCTCGTCCCACATCTGTCTCCACCCCTGGTGTCGGAGCGTCCTCGGCGCTGAGCTTTCTGGGCTATTTGAGCCTTCATGTTAGCGGGCCCGCAGTGAGATGATGGATCGCTGGAGCCGAGACACTGGAACACAGGACGTTTAGCCGTGTGTGTCCCCGAGCGGCTACGGCCCCTCCGCTGTTGGCTACATGCGCTCGCTGTTGTTACAGCTGTATCGTAATTGGCATAATCCAGACTAGGCCATAGTCAAAAGTTACAGCGTGAATGCATGATCACACTAATGTGTTAGATGTGTGTTGCAGACAGAGCTTGCATGTGAGAGAACTCTAAATTGCCCCATATTAATACATAAGTGTGCTGCTCTGATCTGGTATGGGTATGAAGGCTCTTGATTGACAGGAGACTGGGGGTGTGATGCTCATTGTCTTCATGGATAATCTAACATGCCTGCATTCAGTCCTGATTCTTTAAAAGTTAAATTGGGTCTATCAATGTTCCATGCTGCAGATTACCCTTTTTGTGGGTCTTAGGCATGAACAGAACTACCTCCGGGTATTGAAGTTTAATGAAGTCCAAATTATTGAATACCCAAGCCAAGCAAAAGACACGAGAAGGGAGGTTTTGTTTTATAAAAACAAAAGATGGCACACAATTTCAGTCGACTCTCCTTCAACTGCCACCAAATCTGCTCCATTGGTCCCCACCAATATCATGGTTGCTCTAGGTGCTGCATAAGTGTCCTGATAATGTCTACGTCATGCCTGCATTACTGTGAGAAAGACGGGGAAGAATCTAAATGGACAAAAAAAACGCAGGCTAACTGCTGAGTCATTACTTTGGATGTGGGTGCATTTGCATTATGTATTATACCAATCCTACTCATATATCAGGGCTCTGTGTGTGTGTGTGTGTGTGTGTGTGTGTGTGTGTGTGTGTGTGTGTGGTGTGTGTGTGTAGCGTGTCTGGGCGCGTGTCTCTCCTGGGTAAATTTGGCTGGTGAGGCCGGGTGTGCTGCTGTGCGAGGTAGCTTTGCGTGCTGGGCCGAAGAGAAGCTGAGCACAAAAGCATGTGTAGCCGTGAATATGAGAGCAGGCATTAGCGTGGTACTGTATCACTGGGGCTAGAGTGGTGCACTCTCTCCCTCCTCCATACCCCCCGCTCTCTCTCTCTCTCTCTCTCTCTCTCTCTCTCTCTCTCTCTCTCTCTCTCTCTCTCTCTCTCTCTCTCTCTCTCTCTCTCTCTCTCTCTCTCTCTCTCTCTCTCCTTCTCTCTCTCTCCTTCTCTCTCTCTGTACCTCTACCTCTCCCTTTGTCTCTCTCTGTCCATCTCTCTCCTCTCTCTCTCTCCTTCTCTCTCTCTCCTCTCTCTCCTACTCTCTCTCACTTAACTCCCTCCTGCTTTGTTTCTCTCTCGTTCTCACCCCATGTGATGTGCTTTTTACTGTAATTCGCCATGCTATCAAGGGTGCCAGTTGTTTTGTGTGTGATTCGTCTTTCTCTGCAGCACAGAACCATTTTCCAAAACTCTCTGTGCATGTTCATTCATTCCTTCCGTGGAGAAGACTGACACCCTTCCACTGTTTGTCACCTGTGAGTTTGTTCTCTCTCTCCTCTCTCAAAAAGACGAGCGATGGTGGCACATCACCAAAGCTTTTGATGGGTAGCACATTTTTTCGCTTGTGTTGTTGTGTGTTTAGGAGAAAGCACTTGTTTGCCCTTTCACGAAACATCTCTGGCACACACATTGCGTGCTTCTGTGTGTGTGTGTGTGTGTGTGTGTGTGTGTGTGTGTGTGTGTGTGTGTGTGTGTGTGTGTGTGTGTGCGCGCTGGAGGCGACGGAGCCCAGAGCTCTGGCAGCAGCACCGGTGAGAGGTGCACCTGGTGCTTCCGCGCCTCCTGGCTTGGTGCCTGCTAACTCAGCAGAGCTACTGTACGTGACCCCACCCAAGCTCCCTGCACCACCCACCACCCCCTCTTCTCGTCTTCGCCTTGTCTTAGGTGTGTGTGCCGGTGCAGGGTGAGCCTCAGTGCATGGTCAGACCCTGCAGTAGTGCACTCATACCTCGCCATTCGTTTTAGTGGAAGTGTATGGCTTTGTATGTTCTATTGTCTGTATGTTGTATGTTCAATCTCTTCAATGCAGTGCATGTTGTTCTGTTGTTCTTCGGAAATCTAGCATGTCCCCAATGTTGGCCTCCCTCCAGACTCACACACACACACACACACAAACACACACACACACACACACTGGGACTGTCACCAGGCTGATCCGGTGGAGGTGAAGTAGCTTCCCCCTGAAGAGAGCTCTGGGCCTGAAGCCAAGCTCAGAAGCCGCAGAAAGGAGCCACTTGAGCTGGAATCCTGTCTTAACACCTTCTCCCTGTCACACAAGCCACCAACACCCACCAGCCTCTCTGCAGAGTGCATTACTCTCTCTCTTTCTCTCCGCACTGAATAACCCCCGGTAGATTGTTTTGATCTTCATGTTCTGTAATGAGGGTTTCTTCCCCCCTCCCATCACATCCTAGTAGAAGTGTACATTGCAAAGGAAATAGGAATCGTCTGTTGTGTCTTAATTACCAGCAATGAAACGAGATTGAGTCGTTTCCCCGTAATATACGCTCTGACCTTTTTTTTTTAAGTGTTCCGAGGGGTTAGGGATTGGCGAATGTGATAAAAGTGATCAATTTCATGAAGTATGCATCATTTAGCCTGACTTGTGTGTGAACTAGGGCCCGGTTTTGCGAGGGGGCCTTAAAGTGGAGCGTAAATAGCGTGAAGTGTATTAAACTGATTTATACCTTGCCAGCTCCTTATTATGTAGCTCAGCCCGGCTAGCCGTGATTGCCTCCCTCTTATCACTGGCTCCCTATTAAGGAAGATGATGTAGGGGGGGCCGGTGATGCTAAATTCATTAGCTCGACACAATTATGGCTCGGAATTACAGCCGGCGCGGCAAAGAGTGTCTCCGCTAAAGGGCTGCGCTCTGATATGGATAATGGAGTCTGTACGTTGGCGTGAACACCTGGTATTGATAGTTCTTCTTTATTGGTTCCTCGGTTCAGTTCAGTTCAGTTCTCAGAGTGGTGGTGGTGCCTACTGGACAGTTGAATGTCTCCATTTTCCCCTCGTACTGTCTCTAGTGGTGCAGAAAGTCTTGCCTGGTATAGGTAATATTGACATGGTGGTTGGCCAAGGTAATAGTATGATTCATTTTGATGTTGTGGTTGATCAAGGTAATAGTATTGTTCTGTTGAGGTAGAGGTTGAGTTTTCCTGTTTAATGCCAAACCTGTTAGCATAGCACTGCTTTCCTTCGGTTGTCCTCGAGAGTAAAGATGCTGGGATGTTTTGAGTTCTGTTTAAGCGACTAGAAGCAGATATCAGTGTTAGATGGACAATGTCGCTCTCACACATGGGCTTCAAGTTCTGGATAACGAAACACGGAATACCCAGGGAATGTTAGTCCGTTAAACTGCTGTGGAAACATTGATTCAGCTGAACATGCTTCACCAGCCACTCTGTTACATAACACGGAAAAAAAAACAGAAAGTTCACCCTGAACCATTTCAGATGAATGTTGTATTGTACCGGGCCCTTATTTCCGTCTCTCTCCCTGGCGCAGCGCTGGTGTGTGTTAGTGTGCTTTAAACCAGCTGGCTGTCTAATGGCAGCGTCGAGCGCTCGGAGCCCAAGACACGGCCATTACGATGACTTGATGAATATGATGAGCCTGTTTAGTATTCTCACGGAGAGCCTCTCTCTCTCTCTCTCTCTCTCTCTCTCTCTCTCTCTCTCTCTCTCTCTCTCTCTCTCTCTCTCTCTCTCTCTCTCTCGGACAGAGGCCTTTCCCCCATGCCCGGCTGCGTGCGAGGCTTTGAATTGAGAAATGCTATCAGATGAGAGCAGAGAGAGAGAGGGAGAGAGAGGGAGGAGGAGGGAGGAGGGAGGGAAGCGGGCAGGCGGGATGGCACTGTTGGGAGCGTCTCGTCTGCGAGCTCGCTTTCCGGTTGACGAGGCACGGCGCGCCTGTTCATCATTACCGGCGGCACCTCTCACCGGCAGCGGGGGAGTAGGGGGGGTAAAAAATGAAAAAGGGAAAAAAATCTGCAAAACAGAGCCATGAACACCAAACCCTGATTAAGATGTAAATTTCCCTAATTGGGATGTAAATTCTTACATTTAGATGAAGACATCAACTGTCAGTCTGCCATGTTATTTATTTTGGCCACCTCCGTTCCCCAAGGTAGAGCAGGGGAGGGTCTGAGCCTTATTCGAGATGAGACGTCAAACATCTGGGCAAAAAAAACACCTTTTGTCCCGCTCACCGCAATATCCGCCATTCATGTCCGCCTACCTTTTGTTTGTCCCCCCCCCCCCGCCTCCTCACCCCTCCGTCGTGTCTGATACAGTTGTTCCTGGGGGATTGGAGGGAAATTTGGAATGAAAATTGGGTTCATTCAGTGCCAGTATTTTGCTTGTGCATCAATTACTTCTGCTGAATTTTCCTCAATGCAAATAAGCCTCTGGCTCATGAAAAGGGACAGCGAGTATGTGAAATAATTAATTTCCCTTTTGAGGGCCGAGGAGGAGTGAGTTGGCTAACCGTTTGACGGAACCTGCCAGGAACAAGCAAACTATCTGTGTTAATTTAGTCATTTTTTTGGCAGCGGACAAATTAATAGATTTTTCTTTTCTTTTTTTGTTCTTCAGTGCTGAATGAATCTATGGGCGCTGTGGGACGTCTGCTCTATCCTCCAGTTCAGAGGTGATTGGTCCTTGTGGGCCAGCAATCAATTAAGCACACTGGCTGAGTTTAGTGTGCTAATCAGCACTTATGGGAGGGGTGGGTCTGGCCGATCAGCATAGCTGACTAGTGACTATCTTTACCATGCATGTTATTCTCTTTGATTTGGACGCTTTGATGTAAATGGAAAATCTTCAGGCTGTTGCCATGTTGGACTGAAAGAAATGCTGATTGATTTCAAAATGAGTAGTTGAAGCCGCTGGTTGAGAAAAGTAGTTGTGGTAGTAGCTGAGAAAAAAAAAATCTGTTAAAATAACTTGGAAGTCCATTGTTGTTATGTCAACAATCCATGGCTTCCCATGTTTCGTGAACAATCACAAACTCTTGATGATGCTTCATAAGTGGGAACTTTCCAAAGTCAGCATCTTGCCTCTCTATTGAGAGCCGTTCTGTTGCTTTAGCGGAGAGGTCTCTGACTCCCCCCCCCTGACCTCGGTGCTAAGCCCCCCAGGGCTGATGTAAGCCAACATGCCCTGGTTTGGGTAATGCTTTGAGTAGCTGGGGATGGCCCGTTGGCCCTGGAGGTATAGCGTTGTCAGGGTTAATCCCCGCCTGCCCAGAAGAAGAGACGTGTCAGGGCCCGAGAGCAGTGTCCAATAGAAGGGCCACGGAAGGGTCAGTGTAGTAGAGAGAGAGTTTGTCTCGGCAGACAAAGCCAACAGCATTTTCAGTTTGACTCCTGTCTGGGCTCTGTGTGGTTGGTCGTAGTTGGTATTGGTGTGCACACACAGTGGAGTGCACAATGGACTGTTGATGGTACCTTTGGTGCGTTTGCTTGGTATTGTTTTGAACAATGGACTGTCACTTGATGGTACCTTTGGATGAAGTCCAGCAGTGCTTAACATGGGAGAGCTTTGTGTGATCAAAATACAGTTGAGCATCCTCCGGTACAGTTGAGTTGAGTACATACCGCTCTAGTTCGAAAGAAATTCTTTCCCTTTCACCTCGAGTCACGCACAGCCAACAACAAAAAAATAAATATTAAAACCGTGAGCTTAAGGATGCCACGGCGCATTGTTGACATTGCTGCCCTTCCTTCCCTGGCATGTTTCATCGGAATCCGTTTGGTGGTGCCCCACAGTGCATTCTCTCACTGGCCAAACAGCACTTAGAGTTTCTGTTTGTCATCTTCTATCCCCCCCCCCCCCCCCCCCCCTCCTGCCTCTCCTACTCCTCGTGGGAACCGCTGTTTGAGAAGCTCCTTACAGCCTGTTCCGTGCAAAGGTGTTTGCCTCTACCTTGCCCAGGTGCCCAGGTGAGAGAAGGGAGTTTGTGTGTGTGTGTGTGTGTGTGTGTGTGTGTGTGTGTGTGCCTCTACTCCTCTCCTCCAACTGCTCTGTGGAAGGCAGGTATGCGGGCTATTTGTCGGATGTTTTCCTGCGCCCTGCCCTTCCGTCCGCCCTGATGCTGCGTTCCCATTAGCTCCTCATAGCAGAGATGCTGCTCGGCTCATTCCTGTCGGGTTGTACCTGTCACCTCCACTCGAGTGCGCACACGGCGAGATGCCCTGCAGCGGCCCCAGTGCCCGTTAAAAACTGGCGCCGTGCCCACCAGCGAAGGAGCGAGGCGTGGTGTCGTGTGTTTCGGAGTGCCATTTATTTGTGTGTGTGTGTGTGTGTGTGTGTGTGTGTGGGTATGTGTGTGTGTGAGTGTGCGTGCGAGTGTGTGCGTGTGTACATTTGGTGTTTTAGGTGTCAAGGCATGCGCAGGCATAGAACTCAAGAGTGGGCGGTTTCTGCTGATCAGGTGATGTGGATGTAGGAGTGGCCTCTGGCCAGGTGTGCTTGTACCTGCTCCCACGGAGCGTGCTCGGTGTCTAGGGGCACACGTCATCACCTCTGCAGAACTCTGCCTCTTCCTCCCTCACTAAGGAAACCCCCCCGAAGGGCTTTTCATTCATGATGAAAAAGCGGAGAAGGAGGCGGAAAAAAAAAAATGACACAGCATTAATCTCTGACAATGACCTTTAATTTCCCATCAAATAGCGTGTACGTATAGGAGAGTGTGCTGCCAGCTCTGATTAGGATCAATCCTTATTTGTTTCGCCCCGGCCTAATGTCACAACTGTCTGTCTGTCTGTCTGTGTGTGCTCTTCCTGTCTGAGACTGTGAGGGAGTCGAGAGCAAGTAAAAAGCAAAGCCTTCGATATATCAAAGTTGCGAGTGCGACACTTCCATTGACTCACGTGTACAAACAATGGCGGCACATCCGGTATGTCAGGGTCGTTGAAAGGAACTATTCCATTGAGAATGAATGAATATCTTTTCTACCTGACTTATGGTCGTGTGCATAATAATGCATTTTCATTGAGTGGGGGAGTCGAGAGCAAGTAAAAAGGCCAGAGTGTGACACAAGTCCAGGGAAGACGCTGCTGACCCAGACCACACCACCACCACCACCACCACCACCACCACCACCACCACCACCACCACCACCACCACAGCGGCCCGCCCATGAGTTTTGTTAATGCCTAAACGGTCCTCCGCTTTGGGCCTGCAGACACGCCTAGCGTGTGGAGATGGGAGGAGGGAGATGGGCAGACAGAAGAAAGAGAGAGAGGAAGAGATGGATAGGGAGGGAGAGAGAGAGAGAGAGAGAGAGAGAGAGAGAGAGAGAGAGAGAGAGAGAGAGAAGAGATGGAGAGAGAGAGAGAAAGAGAGAGAGAGAGAGAGAGTGATGGGCTAGTGAGGCCCTCAGGCTTTTAGGTCACTTGTTCACTTGTGTACCCCATGGAGAGCCCGACTGTGGGAGAGGCTGAAAAACAGCAGAAAGAGGACGGAGAGAGAGAAAAAGAGCGAGTGAGCGAGCGAGCGAGAGTGCACTCTCCACATCGATAATGACTGTATACATCCACCTTTGGCCCGCTTTTCTCCCCCCTTCCCCCCCTCCCCCCTCCCCGCTCTGTCCATCTCTTAGATGTACTGTACATGTGTGGCGCTGCTCGCTGTATTTGCGTATTGTCCCATAAAGTGCTGCTTGAAAACAAAGATGGTGTGTTCCTAATGCTCAGAGGATTAGGGCGATTAAGCCCGGCGCTGCCCAACAACAGTCGCACCCCGACGCGTCGTGTGAAATTGTACCAAGAAAATCTGCCTTCGCCGCGCTGAATCGGGTCCAGCCGAGCCTTCGACAGTGTTTTCTTCATTCTCTCCCTCCCTCCCTCCCTCCCTTCCTCCTCTCTCTCTCCTCCCTCTCTCTCACACTCTCTCCCTCTCTCTCTCTCTCTCTCCTTTTTAAAAGACTCCTTTTCCTTCCTCCTTGTTCTCGCTCGTTGTCCCCCCCTTCCGCCCTGTCATTATCCGAAAAGGACTTTGGATATGCATACGAATTGCTCCAAAACGGGCGCCCCTTTCTTCCCTTTGAGCCTATATGCGATTGTTGTTGCCAGTGGGCTGTGTGTATTTGTTTAGGGGTAATTGGTGAGGGGAATCGGAGGGCAATGAAGTGTATCCACTCATGGCCGCTCCCTCCGAGGCCGTGGCATCTTCGCGGCGGGGCCGCACAGCGGCGGCCATAATGTCTATTTTATACCCAGGTGGACAAACACAATCACGGGCCCTCGCTCGCATTGTGCCCGGCCAAGGGGTGTTTTAAAGCGGGTCACAGACTTGACACGGCGTGAGGAGCGTGTGTGTGTGTGTGTGTGTGTGTGTGTGTTTGTGTGTGTGTACGTATCACTGTTTGTGTGAGTGTGAAAATGTATGTCTGTGCGTGCCTGTGTGATTTTGTGTGTGTGTGTGTGTCTGTGCGTGTGTGTGCG
>NC_085004.1:25476224-25527636 GCF_963854185.1 Sardina pilchardus | reverse complement strand
CTCCTGCTCCTCGTGGGAACCGCTGTTTGGAGAAGCTCCTTACTGCCTGTTCCGTGCAAAGGTGTTTGCCTCTACCTTGCCCAGGTGCCCAGGTGAGAGAAGGGAGTTTGTGTGTGTGTGTGGTGTGTGTGTGTGTGTGTGTGTGTGTGCCTCCTCTCCTCCAACTGCTCTGTGGAAGGCAGGTATGCGGGCTATTTGTCGGATGTTTTCCCCGCGCCCTGCCCTTCCGTCCGCCTGATGCTGCGTTCCCATTAGCTCCTCATAGCAGAGATGCTGCTCGCCTCATTCCTGTCGGGTTGTACCTGTCACCTCCACTCGAGTGCGCACACGGCGAGATGCCCTGCAGCGGCCCCAGTGCCCGTTAAAAACTGGCGCCGTGCCCACCAGCGAAGGAGCGAGGCGTGGTGTCGTGTGTTTCAGAGTGCCATTTATTTGTGTGTGTGTGTGTGTGTGTTGTGTGTTTGTGTGTGGGTGTGTGTGTGTGTGTGTGTATGTGTGGGTGTGTGTGTGTGAGTGTGCGTGCGAGTGTGTGCGTGTGTACATTTGGTGTTTTAGGTGTCAAGGCATGGCCAGGCATAGGACTCAAGAGTGGGCGGTTTCTGCTGATCAGGTGATGTGGATGTGGGAGTGGCCTCTGGCCAGGTGTGCTTGTACCTGCTCCCACGGAGCGTGCTCGGTGTCTGGGGCACACGTCATCACCTCTGCAGAACTCTGCCTCTTCCTCCCCTCACTAAGGAAACCCCCCCGAAGGGCTTTTCATTCATGATGAAAAAGCGGAGAAGGAGGCGGGAAAAAAAAAATGACACAGCATTAATCTCTGACAATGACCTTTAATTTCCCATCAAATAGCGCGTACGTATAGGAGAGGGCTGCCAGCTCTGATTAGGATCAATCCTTATTTGTTTCGCCCCGGAGTAATGTCACAACTGTCTGTCTGTCTGTCTGTCTGTGTGCTCTTCCTGTCTGAGACTGTGAGGGAGTCGAGAGCAAGTAAAAAGGCCAGAGTGTGACACAAGTCCAGGGAAGACGCTGCTGACCCAGACCACACCACCACCACCACCACCACAGCGGCCCGCCCATGAGTTTTGTTAATGCCTAAACGGTCCTCCACTTTGGGGCCGCAGACACGCCAAGCGTGTGGAGATGGGAGGAGGGAGATGGGCAGACAGAAGAAAGAGAGAGAGGAGAGAGAGAGAGAGAGAGAGAGAGAGAGAGAGAGAGAGAGAGAGAGAGAGAGAGAGAGAGAGAGAGAGAGAGAGAGAGAGAGAGAGAGAGAGGCAGTGATGGGCTAGTGAGGCCCTCAGGCTTTTAGGTCACTTGTTCACTTGTGTACCCATGGAGAGCCCGACTGTGGAGAGGCTGAAAAACAGCAGAAAGAGGACGGAGAGAGAGAAAAAGAGCGAGTGAGCGAGCGAGCGAGCGAGAGTGCACTCTCCACATCGATAATGACTGTATACATCCACCTTTGGCCCGCTTTTCTCCCCCCTCCCCCCTCCCCGCTCTGTCCATCTCTTAGATGTACTGTACATGTGTGGCGCTGCTCGCTGTATTTGCGTATTGTCCCATAAAGTGCTGCTTGAAAACAAAGATGGTGTGTTCCTAATGCTCAGAGGATTAGGGCGATTAAGCCCGGCGCTACCCAACAACAGTCGCGCCCCGACGCGTCGTGTGAAATGTAGCAAGAAAATCTGCCTTCGCCGCGCTGAATCGGGTCCAGCCGAGCCTTCGACAGTGTTTTCTTCATTCTCTCCCTCCCTCCCTCCCTCCCTCCCTCCCTCCTCTCTCTCTCCCTCCCCTCTCTCTCACACTCTCTCCCTCTCTCTCTCTCTCTCTCTCTCCTTTTTAAAAGACTCCTTTTCCTTCCTCCTTGTTCTCGCTCGTTGTCCCCCCTTCCGCCCTGTCATTATCCGAAAAGGACTTTGATATGCATACGAATTGCTCCCAAAACGGGCGCCCCTTTCTTCCCTTTGAGCCTATATGCGATTGTTGTTGCCAGTGGGCTGTGTGTATTTGTTTAGGGGTAATTGGTGAGGGGAATCGGAGGGCAATGAAGTGTATCCACTCATGGCCGCTCCCCTCCGAGGCCGTGGCATCTTCGCGGCGGGGCCGCACAGCGGCGGCCATAATGTCTATTTTATACCCAGGTGGACAAACACAATCACGGGCCCTCGCTCGCATTGTGCCCGGCCAAGGGGTGTTTTAAAGCGGGTCACAGACTTGACACGGCGTGAGGAGCGTGTGTGTGTGTGTGTGTGTGTGTGTGTGTGTGTGTGTGTGTGTTTGTGTGTGTGTACGTATCACTGTTTGTGTGAGTGTGAAAATTTATGTCTGTGCGTGCCTGTGTGATTTTGTGTGTGTGTGTGTGTGTGTGTGTGTGTGCGTGCCTGTGTGATTTTGTGTGAGTGTGTGTGTGTGTGTGTGTGTTGTGTGTGTGTGTGTGTGTATGTGTGCGTGCCTGTGTGATTTTGTGTGTGTGTGTGTGTGTGTGTGTGTGTGTATGTGTGTGTGCCAGGCAGGCTGGCTGGCCGGCCGGCTGTGCAGTGGAGCTCGAGGAAGACCTTTGAGTGTCTCCAACCCGTGCACCCCGTCGTCACACCACCCCACCGCCCCCCCCCCAACCCAGCCCTCCGCAGCGCCCCTAATGATTTCACTTACACCTCCAGTATTTAACTCTGTCAGGGAAAGCAAGCCGTCCGCTGCTCATAATTTACATGTCATTTTGCTGCCTCATATTGTGTGAAATTCAATTGCACCGCTCAGACTGTAGCCAGCACATGGCCTTTTTTCTCTCTCTCTCTTTCTTTCTCTTTCTCTCTCTCTCTCTCTCTCTCTCTCTCTCTCTCTTTCTCTCACTCTGTCTTTCTTCGTCGGCCTCTTTTCTTTTCTCTTCTCTCTTCTCTCACTCACTCTCTCTTTTCTTTCGTGGATCAGAGTTCACAGCAAGCCACCGACCTAAAGAAAGTGGCTTGTTCCCCTCCCCACCTCCCCTCCTCCTCCTCCTCCTCTTCTGAGCACACTGTTTCACCCGCCTCCTCGTGTGAAGCCGTCGCTCTCTGAGGAAGAGGCTTAGCGTTGGCCTCTCACGTAGACGCATGGTGGTACGCCTGCACAGACGCAGCGACCGCCTCAACACTTTACATCTGCATTTTTATTTATTGGTTGTTGTTTTGTTGTTGTTGTTTTTTTTTTTTTAAATCAGCTTGCATCTGCATGGCATTTTTTTGGGGGGGGGCGGGGGGGGAGTTCACGGGGGTGTAGATGGAGCCTTTCCATGTCCCACTTAGTGGGCTTTTAGATCTGTTGTCATCATTAACATGAACTGGCCCTTGACATCAACACTCTGTTATGCAAAAAGCTCAAGGGGATCCATTTTATGGCTGAGCTGAACTTCTGAATGGCTCCGCTCTCGTCTCTGTCAGGTCAGTCGCCGAAACTTCTTCTTCTTCTGCTTCTCCTTCTTCCCTCCCGCCTCCTGCCTCTCGCCCCTCGCCTCTCGCCAAACACCCCCCCCCCCCCCCCCCCCACACACACACACACTCACTCTCTCTCTCTCTCTCTCTCTCTCTCTCTCACTCACACACACACACACACACACACACACACACACCCTCCACTGCTGCCCCTGTCCATCCCCACACCCCTCTGTGGCCGGGCCGCCCAGCAGTAATTGGAGCCTATTCGGCAGCCTCCTGCAGAGAAGCTTCAGAACTGTAATCCTCCCAGCAGCACCCCCACCTCCCCCCCCCCTCCCTCCCCCAGACAACCACAACTCTTCTTTTGGCCTGGCACCGTTCCTGACCCTTGTCAAAAAGCTCAATTCATTCAGTGAGAAATGCAAATGAAGTTGACAATGAGTATACATTGGGGGGGTTTGAAACAAAACAAAACACATGTCACTAGCTCTCGCTAAGTGTATCAAGACAGATCTTTACATTACCTTACATCAGATTAAGGATGAAACTATTGCTGAAGTGTTTCGTGAATAGGTAGGTGCCTACATTGATAACACGCATGCAATCATATGAATATGGATATTTAGATAAACCCTCTTTGCACAGTTTGAACTCACTTTGTCAGGCCCTCTTGGTTGGGTTCAGCAGATGCAAAAATACTCTTTTTTGTGGTATTAGTGGGGACTTTTGTGAGGTAAACCCTGTCTGACAGAAGCCTAGCACCTGAAGTGATGCCTGCATCCCAAAAACATCACCACTAACCTTCAGCCCACCTCGCCTCAGAAAGCCCCCTGCTCCACAAAACACAACAGCAGCATCCTGCCTCACCAAAACTAGAGCTGGTCCCCGTGTGTGTGTGTGTGTGTGTGTGTGTGTGTATGTGTGTCTGAGTGTGTGTTTGTGTTTGTGTTTGTGTCTGTGTTTGTGTCTGTGTGTGTGTCTGTGTGTGTGTTTTGTGTTTGTGTGTGTGTGTCTGTGTGTGTGTTTTGTGTTTGTGTGTGTGTGTGTGTGTGTGTGTGTGTGTGTGTGTGTGTGTGTGTGTGTGTGTGTTTGTGTCTGTGTGTTTGTGTGTGTGTGTGTTTGTGTGTGTGTGTGTGTGTGTGTGTGTGTGTGTGTGTGCGTGTTGTGCGTGGCTTCTCTGGCTTGCTCTTGGTGAAGCTTATTTGCTGTTCCCTGAAGAGATAGACAAATGTTCTCATTATAGTGCATCAATTATTCTGAACGTCAACTTCTGCTGTGTCTTTATCGCTTGTTTATTTTCAGGGTGAAGTTGATCATGATCTTTCAATCACAAAAATAAATAGTAGCAGTTATCAGCACATTCTGAAACAAATTAATCTGCCGTTATCCTAAAAATAAAAGAAACTAAAAAAACTCTCCAAAACAAATCTGATGAGACAGCCCTCCTGTGGATTGCAAGACCTTGGGGATGGAGGTAAAATGGGGGGGATGTGAAATTTCTGACAAGGTGGCCGAGGTGACGTACTATTGCATTTGACATCCTCCCCCTTCCAGGCCCTAAAGGTGGCAGCGGCAGCAGCGGCGGCTTTGGTGCCCGCCTCACCTAGCTAGGGTCGGGCTGCCCGTGCGCCCGTGGGGACAACAGCCAAACAGGTCAGAGAGGAGAGGGCCAGAGGACAGAATGGGCAGAGCGGGCAGAACAGGCAGGGAGAGGGAGAGGGAGAGGGAGAGGGAGAGGAGAGGAGAGGAGAGGAGAGGAGAGGAGAGGAGAGGAGAGGAGAGGAGAGGAGAGGAGAGGAGAGGAGAGGAGAGGAGAGGGGATTTATTTATTTATTTATCTTTGCTTTTCTACCTCTGTCTAAAGTCAGAAAAGCGATCAGGCTCAACAAGACTCAGTGGATGTTTTTGGGTAGGCGGTTTCATTTGAAAGACGGGTTGATGGGTCTCACTGCTCGGCAGTTTGAATCACCTTCTGTGAGTGTCATTGTGGACTTTGACTGAACGCTTTTACTCACACGCATGAAATGACCCAACCATCAGCAGTGCTTCATCTTCATCAGCTGATAGGACTTAAATGGTGCTTGGTAGACCAACAATTTCCTTTGATGTGAAATATCACAAACAAAAGCTAAACTAATGCTGTCTCTTGCAACATAGCAACCGACCCAACAAACCGTCAAAGAGATCTCGGAGATGGTAAAGTAAAAGATGGCCAGCTTGACGTGGAACCTGGAGAAGGCCTCTGTCCGCTGGCCTGAGCCCGTCTGCTGCTGCGTGTGGGTCCAGTGCAGGGGTTCACCCCTCTGGCGCTGACCTTGAGCTCACCACTGTTATAGAGGGGAGCGCTTCACTGGCCGCCAAGTGCTATCAACACACCCCCTGCAAGCTGTGAAAAGGGGATTTGCCTGATACCCCATACCTTGGTGCCCAAAGCCCAAAGTGGTATTTCAAATGACAGAAAAAAATAATATGAGAAAAATAATATGTTACAAGTTAAATTCTAACTTGTACCAACCCTGCTGGTGATTTTAATAATCTCTCTGCACGCATGACAGCCGAATGCAAATCCGTAAACAAATGGGTTTGTAGGAAGAATCATTATGTTTTCTGGTTTATTTATTTGCATGCTAGCACACCAGCAGAGAGTCTATAAATAGTCTACAAATAGTCTCTACCCTGTTGTAGGCACTTTTACAAAGCGTTCCAAAGGCATTCCACAGGCATTCCATAAAGATACCCTCATCAAATGGTTCCTTCAAAAGTTACCTCAAGGAACTTGTTTTCCATGCAGGTCCTATTTATAGTCTTGTTTTGTCCCTGTCATCTGGCTCACACTTTTATCTTAGAAAGGGCTTACCATGGAGGTTATGTTCGCTGAGTGTTGTGCGCCTTGCAGAAATCATACAACACCAGTCGAGTGGCCACCAACACACACACACCCCATGTCCCCACAACCAGATGCATTCACTCCCAATACCTTGTAGTTAAATATTTGACTAGGCTTCATATGGCCGCCATCTTTGTGGCGCGAAAGGGTTTCAGTCAGCAGGCCTGAGTGGGCGAGTGCAGCATGCCTGCTCTTTTAAGGGGGTTACCACGGGCAACTGCTTTCAGCGGTGTTGCATGGAGCACCTTGTGTGCCAGGGCTTTGTCCACTCGAGGGTTGTCCTCTTGTGCTGAGCCCCTTTTTTTCTCTTCTTCTGTGGGCAGTAACAACCTGTGATGGATGGCACCAATTCATTAGGCCGAGGACAGACTCTTAAACATACACTAAAACCTCTGTGTTCTCACTGAGACACACACACACACACACACACACACACACACACACACACACATTCACAGACAACCACACGCATATAACCACACACATATTCTCATTCAGACACAAACCTGCAAGCACCAAGGCATGTTTACCAAACATTTCCGAGCGCCAGCTTTGCGTCACTAGCATCAGGGGATAGAAACATACAACAACAGCTGCAGCAGCAATGACTTGCCTTTTTGGGTGTGCAGCGTTAAGAGGGCCACTTTAACACCTCTCTTCCCCCTCTCCATCACTTCTATTCTTACTATCGGGAAGCCAGCTCCCTCAATGGACTTGGCATTGGGGGAGAAGCCCTTGGGCTTTACCAGCCTGAGCCAAGCCCCAGCTCTCACTGGCCTGTGTGCACACACACACACACACTCTCTCTCTCTCCTCCATAGCCCAGGGATGGGTGCTGTTGCGGTGTGGGTGATTTAACCCCCCCACGCCCCCCCCCCCCCCCCCCCCCGCAGCACTGTCAGCTCCAGAGACAGCCTCCTCTCAGGCCCCACTGGCAGCTATTGTGCCAGGGAGAAGGATGGGGGTTCAAGGAGTCAGCAGAGCACCACACACACACACACACACACACACACACACACACATACACATACACATTCAGACACATACACACACACACACACACACACACACACACACACACACATTCAGACACATACAGACACACACACACACACACACATTCAGACACATACAGACACATACAGACACATACAGACACATACAGACAAACACACGCACACACACACACGCACACACAAACATTGCACCGACACACACAAGCGCTTTTTCAAATTTCAAAGCTTAAAGGGATAGTTCTGGTTTTAAGACACAAAGTTATATGGGTTCCCTGTCAGCAACATTGTGCATCAGCACTGACTTACCCCCCGACAGCGTCCTGTGAGCCGAGATCCAGCCGGTTTTTGATGCTGAAGAAAGTAGTCCAGCAAGTTGCTGGGGTCACGAAAGTAAAGTGTTTTTCTTCTCAAAACCATATGTGTTCAAAAGAGTGATATATTTGCACCACAAAAACGTTGTCCAGGAAAAATTCAAACCTCGTTATCACTTGGCACTATTTTTCTCGATTCCTATCACTGCACGTGGACAGCGTTTTTGTAATGCAAATGTGTCACTGTTTTTAACACATATTGTTTTGAGGAAAAAAACGCTTTATTTTCGTGACCCAGCCAACTGGCCGGACTACTTTCGTCAGCAACAACATTGGACAGAAACTCGGCCCACGGGACACTGTCGAGGGTAAGTCAGTGTTGATGTACTACACTGGTGGTGGGGATGCCATGATGTGTAAAAAAAACCAAACTATCCCTTTAAAGGAAGTACCTGTAGAGATAGACCAGTTTCAGCAAGTCACCATTACACCACCTCTCACACACACACTCAAAACCGTGCACACAGAAATCTCCCACACACATGAAGTAAAACACCGAGCAGAACAGGCCCCTCCCACTGTCCCTCTCCTCCAGGAAACACCGCCTCATCAACCAACCACACACTACAGTAACCGAGGGGGGAAAAACCAGAAAAGACCCCTTCTTTAGTCACAACCCCATCTGCATCAACAAGCATGCACATACACACTTACACTAATGCTATCTATGACCTCTTTACCAAACCTGCATAACCTGCGCTGACGTGATACACAAGGCCACAGGAGACACACACACACAGAGAGAGAGCAGCACTGTCCCGTCCCGGTGCCTGGCTCTTACCAGAGCTCTGGCACAGTAACCCAGGGCCGACCTCTCTCCTGCTGTCATCCAGTCCCATTTTAAACTGTGCTTGAACTTCACCGCTCCAGTGGGTACAGCGGTGCGTTGGGGGGGCGGTGGGGGGGCAGACTGTTTTTTTAAGGTGGCGTAGTGCCAGTCTGTCTCCGTGACGGGCCGCTTGTAAATACCACTGTGTCATGCAATGGGGTCACTGCAAGCTCTCAAGACAGGGTTATGAATAAAACATAGATGGGGGGGGGGGGGGCGGGGGGGGGGGAATGTTGCTTTTTCTGTTATTGTCTGTGGTCAGTGGTGGTGTAGCAAAGGGAATTGGAGGTGCAGTGAGCTTTGTGGAGGGGGAAGAGTTGTCTGTCGGTACCTGTGTCAACTTGAATGAATACACTTGGACAATGATACCCGAGAGGCTGTGATGTTCCACAGACATAACACAGATTGAGATTTCATAGGTATGAAACGGAGCACTGTCCTTTTCCAGCTGTATCATTTTGATGAATGTTTGTGGTTGCTGTGTAGACCCATACAACTACAAAAATGTGCTGTTGCAACTGGGTTTCAAGACCTCCAAAATTCCTAAAAAGAGACTTTGAATTAGTTCTGTGATCAGTCACCAAATACTTCTGATCCCTTGACACTACAGTATACCTGTAACTGTTGTCTGTCGTTCACCGTAAAACACTTCAGAAGGCAATGGAGAATACATTACCCAGAGATCCATGCTGTGCGTAAACAGTAATAATAGTTTTGAAAAAAGCCAAATGCGAGGGCCTACGTAGGCGGCGGTCCTCCAGTGGTGCTGTCATAACGCATGTGGCCGTAGCGTCTCAGCGCGACCTATCGGATGTGAAAGCGCCACTTACACGTGTTTGTCCTCTGCGCCTCGCGACCTCCGCAGGCCACGTCTGACCCTCGGGCGGGATCTCTCGCCTCCGTGACGCCAGCTGGCCAACCAACTTTTCCTCAGGGTCCCTATGCCCCCAACCCACCACCTCTGCCCCTAACACGTGCACACACACACGCACACACGCACACGCACACACACACGCACACATATACACACACACACACACACACACACACACACACACACACTTTTACACTCACTCACACACATGCACACACACACACACACACACACACAGACAGACACTTACACACATGCGCGTGCGCACACACAAACACACACACACACACACACACACACACACACATGCCCCCATCCCACCTCTACCACCATGCCCCTGCGGACCTCTCCCACAGCATCACACTTCCCAGCGCTGCAGAGGGGAGCGGATAGGAAGTCCCGGCAGAGGCCTTTTTGACCTCGACTCCGTGTCCCCTGCAGACGCTGACTGCACTGGACAATCTAGCCCTGCAGGGGAAGTGGCGCTTGAGGGGTGGGGGGTTTAGGAGGAGTGCGTGTGTGTGTGTGGAGGGGGGGGGGGGTGATAGTGATAGTCATACTCTAGCAGGAGCCTTTGTGACTGGCCGCAGCGGTCATCTCATGTCCCTCCTCTGTACTGGTCAAACAGCTGGCACTGTGAGGCATTTAAATGGCCGTTTAATGAACATGCCTGGAGAATGACGATGTGGTTTAGTCCCTCGTGAAAGGCTTTGGCAAGTAGTCTGGTTGCTTTGTGCCATTGGTGGCTTGTTTTTATTGTTTGCATGTTTACCGTATGTTATTTATGTCTCTTTACTTTGTTTGCTCTGTTAATAGTTATATAAAGAATGCCAAAGACAGTAATACCCTGAACACAGTTAATTATTAGTCAGACATCTGTGACATCCATCAGGTAAAAATATTTCACAACCCTGTACTAAGTCCTGTTAAGACCTGCATAATTAGAAAATTCTAGTTTCTCTCCTCCACACGAAGTGCAAGTCAAGCATATGGAAATTGAGCGTGAAAAATATTTGTCCTGGAAAAAAAAGGGGGGGAAAGGAAAGCGATGGTGGGAGCAGGGATCATCCCCCAGACTTTGTTTGACCTGTCAGATGCATTATGAGCCACGCAGGAGACGCATCCTCCCGCCGTGTCTCCGTGTGTGTCTCCAGGAAGTCTCGTGGGCTCGGCGTGGCCAGTCAGGTGACGCAGGCGGCACATGACCTTTACCGGTTACGGAGCACAGAGGTGGGGCCTCCTCCTCCTCCTCCTCCTCCTCCTCCACAGTCTAAGCTGATATCAGACCCTCCAATCCACTACTGCTGTCTTCACTTCTCTTCCACAACTTGCAGAAACTACTAATATGTTAAAATAAGTGCTCTATTCCAATATGTTTTTGTTTTTTTTAGTATTTGAGAGGCCTTGTGTTTATTATTGGTTGATGGAAGTGAAAATGGCTTCACTCTCTTGTTCCTGGTATTAGCGTGAGAGCGAAGAGTTAGTCATATGTCCTCTGACACATCCTGTCCCTTGAATGGTGATTTCATCCGAAGAAGTGCACAATCGCTGTGTCAGTATCCCTCAGAAATGGATTTCAACACTTGGATCTAAAGCGTTAATTTGAAGATAATATATTTACAATATGGCACTCCTATAATTGAGGGTCCCTCATATGGGCATCGTGTCTTGAGTGGAAAGTCGAGAGAGAGCGGGATCTTAGTGCTGGGGCAGCCTGAGGCGTGTGTGTGTGTGTGTGTGTGTGTGTGTGTGTGTGTGTGTGTGTGTGTAAGCGCAGTGAGAGATGAACTCTACAGAAGCTGAAGACAAGCCCAGGGATCAGGCTCAGGTTACGTACCTTTTCAAATGACAAAAGAGGAGGAAGGTGGAGATTTGTGTCCGCTTTTGTTCTAAAACGAGAAGGGTTAGAATTCCACAAGGCCGCTTGGTTCACATGTGTAGATGTTCCTCTTTGTAGTAAGTGATGAAATGCAGAATTTTCACAGATAATGTAGCACCTTCTCACTGCTTTGTTAGGCATACATTCGCACAGTTTACTTTTGATTGTTAACTGTATTTGTAGCCTATAACTTGCATTAAACAATGTTTAACAATGTTTAATGTGTCTTCCAGCTTTAAAACAGATGGAACAAGGAGCGTACATATACCGTTACTTTTTAAACACGGTTCATGAAGACATAGCAAACTGAACAACATCTTTTTTTTTATTTCTTATGCCTCCAGGAAATGCAAAGAAAGCTGCAATGTACGTGTCAGAATGTATTAGCCAATGAGCTAAGCTGATTGAAATCAGACCTATCATGATTTGTGACCACTGGGCGTTCATTGTCCCAGAATTCTTTGGGTTTTGGAGCTGTTGGTAAGACTCTGTGAAGTAATTGACTAATGCACCTAATGCTTTTGTAATTAGCACAGAGTTACGGACTTTGGAATTTCTTTGATGGAGTGCTTTTAGGGGTTTTTTTCCCCCCTCTTAATCTCTCTTTGGCGCAGTTAGGCTATTTTAATTTCAAATTAGAGATGCTAAACGCTGTGAACACATCTAAATCGAGACCATCAAAAATTTGACAACTTCTCCACTCAGTTGCCCAACTCTGAGTTTGTGTCTCTTGCTGCACGTTTCTTTCTTTTCTCCCGTTTGGCCTGTGAGATGTTAGGAGCGTTACGTTGCATGAGGGCTTTGGAGCCATAATCAGCTGAGGCGTTTTTATTGTCCATTGTGGGGTGATATAAATAACCCTCTTAATCAAAGCCAGCCCTAAGGTGCTTCTGGAGAGACCCTCGGGTATCATTTCAGGTGCTTACGGTTCATGTGGTGCTTTGTCCCGGCCGCTCCCATGGCAGGGCCGGCTCAGTGGCACTGTTGCGACGGAGAGACCTTTACCCCTGCGTGCCAAGCCTGGCGAAAGGGGCACGTGCCCCAACAACACTGGCGAGGGCTATGGGACTTGTCCACTACTACCATGGGGTGCAGCAGCTAATCACACATGGTAAATGGACTGCATTTACGCTGCCTGGCCAAAAAAAAAGGTCCTACTACACTCTAATATTTCATTGGACCGCCATTAGCTATGATTACGGCACGCATTCGCTGTGGGCACTGTAATGTCACAACATTTATTTCTGTCCAGCGTTGCATTAATTTTTCGACAAGATTTTGTATTGATGACGGGAGATTTGAACCACTGTGCAGTCTTCCCCAGCACATCCCAAAGACTCTCAATGGGGTTGGACTCGAAAAAGATGTCTCTACTCCCTGAACTACTCTTTCACAATCTGAGCCCAATGAATCCTGGCATTGTCATCTTAGAATATGGCTGTGCCATCAGTGAAGAAAAACTCCATTGGTGGAATAACCTGTTCATTCAGTATATTCTGACAGTCAGCTGACCTCATTCTTTGAGCACATAACGTTGCTGAACCTAGACCTGACCAACTGCAGCAACCCCAGATCCACTCATCCAGGCGAAAATTCTTCAAAACGCTTTAAAGCATAATGCCTCACCTTCACCCATACCCCTCACACATCTATACACCGATGGTGGAAGCTGCCATGAAAGGTGCCAATCTGCACATCAGGAGTAGTATGGGGTTCGGTTGGTTGGTCAAGGGCATTTTGACAGGGTCAGGAGGAGCCAGGCTCCACATTGGGTCTCCATACCCAGGGCCATGGGGCAGTGGACAAGTCTTTGGCTCTCAGATCACAGAGTGGCACTGGAATCCTCGGTAGACTTTGTGTGTGTGACTCTCACACTGACAAGGTGCCAGCTGCCCAAAAGCTGCTTAATGGTCATGAGTTAATGGTTACGGGAATAATATTTCTCTCTTTTATGTCTCTTTCTTCCTCATTTCTTTTTCTCTTTCCTCCGTTCTTCCCTGTCTCTGTTGTTATGATAAAATAACAGCAACTACAGACCAATTCCCAGAACAAGTTCACATAATGGTTGCTTTAATAAACACTTAAACAGGAAGTGAAAGTTTTGTGAGAGAAAAAGAATGCGATGTCCGGGTCTTGTATTGGCCGTGTCTTGATCTGAAGACCGTGATCGAGTCTCCGGGCTTCTGAGCCCCTTTGCTGTTTATCCCACTCTGGGTGATCTGTCATCGATTGGCCTGCTATCAAGGTTGCCGATGTCGGTTTGGTTGTTCGGAACAGGATGACCTTCCTTTCAGCACGCGCTCTGTCCAGACAGGAGGCTCTCCGCCAAAAGCTGCCTCGGTGGGTCTATAGGTGCGTGACTGTTTCAGAGGAGTGTGATATTTTTTTTCCTCTTCTCTCCCTCTCTCCTTTTCTTTTTTCCTCCTTCTCCTCCTCCTCCTCCTCCTCTCCGCTGTTGTTGATTTTACCTTGTCCACACCGAGGTCTACTTATGTGCTATCGATTTTGCTCCTCAAGCTTTCCGCTGCAGTGCACTCCGTGGCGCGCAGTCGTGGCGTGATCAATGCATTATTTCTCTTCTTTACTCACACTCGGCTGCCTCGGAGACATGAAAGGTTACGCGGCCCTAAACTCCAGAAGCAGCTTCTGCAGGCCTTCTATTTGTGTGTGTGTGTGTGTGTGTGTGTGTGTGTGTGTGTGTGTGTGTGTGTGTGTGTGCGTGTGTGTGTGTGTGTGTGTGTGTGTGTGTGTGTGTGTGTGTCAGTGTGTGTCAGTGTGTGTCAGTGTGTGTCTGTGGTTGTGTGTGAAGTGGTGGTGGGGGGGGGGCATTGGTGTGTGTGTGTGTGTGTGTGTGTGTGTGTGTGAGAGAGAGAGTTTGTTTAATCAATTCACTATGTTATTTCTGAATCTCGTTTGAATCCCCACTAGAGTAGGCCTTGACCAAAAAGCATATTTACTGCACAATGCAATGCATGGATGATTCAAAGGACCTCTCACTATCACGTTCTTCCCCTGGCTTCTGACACTCAAGAGGCATCAAGAGATACACAAGTTGCTCATTAGTGCGTCGACTCGCGTCATTTGTTCCTTTTGTACTTTTGCAAATTCCACACTAAAAACCTCCGCGTCTTATCTTTCCTCTAGAGTTAACTTGATTGCTCCGAGGAATTACAATGTCAGCGCCTCAAAGCGAACCGTTCCGGGGTGTTTGCTAGTGGCTCTTTATCCCGACCTGAAGGGGGACAGTGCTCGTACAATAGCTTAGGATGAGAGGAGGACAGAAGAAGAAGGGATGCGGTGAAGAGAGAAGGAAGAGGGGGGGAGAGATACGGATGAGATGGCGAAGCGCGATAGAGGAGAGATCAGACCTGGGCCCTTATCCCTGCTTGTAATAACGGGGCCTCCTCTCTTATCCAGGGACACACAATAGGGGCTGCAGAGGTCCGTCATTAGGCCCCAGATAAGTATCTGCCGTGGGGCGAGGTTCACCATTATCCCCCCCATCGGCCGTAGGGAGAGAGAGCCAGAGGGCTGGAGGGTTCAGGGGTGCTGGAGCAGGAGCTGGAGCTGGAGCTGGGCCCTCTGAGGTGGGGATAAGGCCTGGAGAGGTGGCCATGTGGCGTGGGTCTCCGCATGCTCACACACGCACGCCCTCTCGGACGCCTCTTCACTCTCCAGTGCAGGCCCTCAGCTTCTAGTGCTCTCCAGTGTGGCTTTGCTTTCAGAGTCAAGTCCCTCTTAACCTCCCTGTGTGTGCGTGCGTGCGTGCGTGCGTGTGTGTGTGTGTGTGCGTGTGTGTGTGTGTGTGTGTGTGTGTGTGTGTGCTTTCGTGTGTGTGCTTTCGTGTGTGTGTGTGTGTGTGTGTGCGCGTGCGTGCGTGCATGCATGCACATTGGTGTGGTAATATTATGGCAAGTGAATGTATTGTGTGCATATTGTGTTTATGAGTTTCCAAGCATGTGTGTGTTTATGTAAGTTTGTGCGTGCTTGTGCGTGTGCGCGCCTGTGTGTGTGTGTGCTTTCGTGTGTGTGTGTGTGTTTCCGTGAGGGCCACTCATTAGCTGTGGCTCATTTGTGCGAGCCGTTGGCACAGGGCAGCCTTGAGAGAGAGATTAGTGCTGGTGTGGAACAAGTTACCGTGGTAAAGCGCTTGATTCTAATGACTCTGATATAATCCATAGCTCAGCACCTAACCCTAGTCCACTCCAACCCCCCCCCCCCGCCCCCCCCCCCCCACACACACCCTCCACTGAGCCACTTGAGAGACTAAGACACGGTGAGAGGTTTTTAGCGGCACGCTAACAGGTCCGTGCTCGGCGATTGAGAGTGCGTGGCCAAGCGTCAAACGCGATTTGGGCTCAATGCGCTTTCTGTGTGTGCAAACATGGGATATAAAAATGGCAGCTCTGTGGTGCGCTCAGGCCAGTCGTAGAGTGCGTGGGGGAGAGGAGAGACACCACGGTCCACACTCTTCCTCTCTCTCTCTCTCTGTCTCTCCCCCACAGGTCCCTCTTAGCCCCGTTGGGAGAAGAGTGGTCTCCGAGACTCGCAGGTGGACACGGCTTCAGTCCATCTGCATGCATGGATTGGATATGAATTCCAGAGTGTTGTTTAGACATGCTGTTGGTTTTTTCTTACAAAATGCTGCTGTGTTATTTTATATCACATACGCTTGTGTCAAAATAACCTTTATTTTGTGTCCATCTCGCTAGTTGCTTTTCTTCAAAAGCCGCTTACTTTAGAATGAAGGTGTGTGTTTTTACTGGCGAATGTGCTCTGTATAGACTAAAGCCGAAGCCTTTCTTTTCCTAGCATCTTATGCTATCAGCAGCAACACAATATTACATGACGTTATGTAACTATGTGAGTCAAAGGAAGCGTTTTCTGCAACCTATGTTGTTTTGCTGTCTGACAGCCTGCATAGCATCTTTCAATGGTGTGTGTGTATATTATGTACAGTATATGTGTTGACCCATGCCTGTTGTATGTATCTCCTTGTATTTGACTGACATGCTTTCTCTCCTTTTTCCCACCTTCTGTCTCTCTATCTTCTTACTCTCATTCTCTCTCTCTCTCTTACTGTCCTTCACCTTTCCTTAAAACTCTTTCTCCATCTCCCTATCTTCTTTACTCTTTTCTCCTTTTCTCTGTCTTTCTCAATCCCTCCTTTTTCTCCATCTCTCTCTCTCTCTTTCTCTCTCTCTCTCCATCTCTCTATCTCTCTCTCTCTCTCTCTCCATCTCTCTCTCTCTCTCTCTCTCTCTCTCTCTCTCTCTACAGAGGCTGCACTTGCCTCCAGACCTGTCAGACACAGTGAGTCGTGTGAGTAAAGTGGAGCTGGCAGCGGGCTGTGGTTCCACCGCCACTGGCAACAAGCACCTGGACTTCTAGAGCTTTCGCTCCTCTCTTTCCCTCCCTTTCTCTCTCCCTCTCTTTCTCCCTCTATCTCTCTCTCCCTCTCTTTCTCCCTCCCTCTTTCTCTCTCTCCCCCTCTTCCTCTCACCCTCTCTTTCTCCCTCTTTTCCCCTCTCTCTCTCCCCCTCTTTCTCTCTCTTTTCCCCTCTCTCTCTCCCCCTCTTTCTCTCTCCCTCTCTCCCCCCTCTCTCTTCCCCCTCTCTCTTCCCTCTGCCATACCTCCCCCTCCCTTGCCATTTCCATGACATTCTAACGAGAGCTTCCAACCCCTCCCCCCACATCAGACTTGTCTGCCTCCGCCAAACACCCCATCTCTCTGTCTCTCTCTCTCACACACACACACACACACACACACACACACACACACACACACACACACATACATGCACACACGCACACACACATACACACACATCATTTGTGCGCGCGCACACCATCCCCTCTCCCTGCTCCAACATCTCGCCTCACCAACACACAGATACATTGGAGTGAGAGAGAGAGAGAGAGAGAGAGATAGAGAGAGAGAATATGGGATAAACAGTGGGAGAGGAAAGGTTGGGAGACATCAAGCAAATGATCATTAATGAAGACCGTGCTGCACACTGGGGTCCACGTCCACCCCTCAATAGACCCTCTTAACTCCAAAGCCGATCCCCCGTGAGCTCACAGGTGCACCTCTCACACACTCTCCCCGCTCAGGCACTCTCGTGCACCATACGTTGCTGTTGATGTGAAGAAAATAAACAATTTAGTCTTTTTCTACAGCCCGCGTCTGCGTGTTTCTTTGATCGACCCGTGCTTGCATTCGTTTTCAAGGTTGTTGTGTCGCTGTGTCAGTGAATAACAGAAGCGAGATGGTTAGTGGTCAGAATACTTAGATTTGGGTGAAGGCAAAAGGCACACGTTTATTAAGCAGCAGGATTCATTATGCGACTCTTCCATCGCAGCCCCAAGGCTCAGGGTTTTTTTTGTTTTGTTTCTCTCTCTCTCTCTCTCTCTCTCTCTCTCTCTCTCTCTCTCTCTCTCTCTCTCTCCCTGTGTCTCTCTCTCTCCCTCCCCTCAGACAGACACTGTAATGTTATTTCCATAACTTGGATTAAAAGCATGTCTGGCCTGACCAGCCCTGGTGCCCGTGCATGAATATGTAGGTGAGAGGGGACGGGAGGGGAGCGGGGTCGGCTCGGATTCCATTGGTCATCAGCGCTCCTCCCAGGCCCGCTGCTTTGACAGGCCCGCGAGAGCAAATTAGGTCAAACGCTGCCGTGGACGGCCTCATTTGCAACATCCACAAGATGGGAGACTGTAAAGTTATTTCACTAGTGCTGGTCTTTTCTTTCTCTCTTTTTCTTCCTCTGTCTCGCTCTCTCTCTCTCCCTCTGTCTCTCTCTCTCTTTCTATTTCCTTCACCATTTTCCTTTTGTTTATATCTGTTATATATATATATATATATATATATGTTATATCTCTCTATATCTGATAGTCATGCTGCTGTCTATTGCTGTGAGCCTCTCTCTGGGATGTAGAGTATAAAGGTATAGAGAGTACAGTCATACATATAGCATTGGTCGTATACATTAAGCCTTAAAGATTTCATCATAGGCCCCAGGCACATTAAAGTAAGTCAATTAAAATTCAAATGAATATGTTTCTTCACATGTATGTATGTCTGCGGTTGGGGCTGATTCAGTGTGTGTGTGTGTGTGTGTGTGTGTGTGTGTTTGAGCGCCTGCATGTGATTCTAACTCAAATTTCAGATGACATGACCCCCAGTGACTTCTAGAGGAAGAGTACTCATAATGTAAAAATACTGTCAGCCATGCATTATTCATAGGTCTAGTTACATAAATCTACGTACGAAAACACAAAGATGTGGGGCCTGTACACAAACACTGGCTTTCATGTATTCAACAGCTGCCATCTCTGTTAGACTGCAAACACCATATCCATCCTCGCCAGTTTCTGCACGACTTCTGTATACCGCTGACTAAAAACGAGCAATTGACTCACTGAATCTAAATCTCGGACGCGTGCTTCTCAACGAGACACATTATCTATGTCAGATAAGTCCATCTCATTCTGCTTGTTTGTGTGGCTCCTCTCTTGTCTGCTGTGACACTGTCTTCAGGACTGTTGTTTTTGCTCGGAGAAACCCCGATAATGAACGCCGACCAACAGACCCAATTCATGTCCTCGGTGGCAGCAGCGAGGGGGGGGGGGGGGGTGGGATGTGTTTGCTGCCGGGTGTCAGCTCCAGACTCATAGTTGCGGTGATTTTATCCGTTAGCCGAGACACGAGAGGCTCGTCCGTCAGGAAAAGGCCATTTCCCTCTCTCCTCTGTCCGTCTGCGCAGGGTCCGTCCGCATCAGTCCCGTCCGGTTTGACAGTGAGACGGCGCTTTGACGCCTCACCTGGACCCTTGGTCTGTCTTTGTCCTGTCCAGTCATGTTTTCAGACATCCCTCCTCTCCTCTCTCTTCAACTCCCCGCACCCTTTATTTACACACACAGTGCAACGCAGTGACGTGCCTGCCATCATACCTCGGCCTGCTACACCCACAGGATTTACACGTCGTAAATACACAGCATGCCATTTCGTTTGTGTCAAAAAGTAATTCGCCTTAGCGTGATTTATCACAACTGTCTGTAACTGTTCATCAATCACAAGGCAAAGTGTTCTAATTAAATGCTAAGTAGCACTTAATTCATTGTGATAATGACTGATCGTTGTCTGACTCGCTCCCTTCTGTGAATTAACAAGTGTAAATATTCATCAATCAGAGCTCTCTAATCATATTTATGCTCACCTCCTTACACGGATATTATTACCTGGAGGTCTGCGTGGACAAACCTGTGAAGGATTAGAAATGTGTCACCACAGTTTAGGGGGGGAAAGTGTTGATGAAGGCAGAGAAGCACAGAGCATACAGTGTGATGAGTGTTGTGATGCGCTGTTAGAACCACCCCATTACACATTTCAATCAATCTGAAAGGCTCTGCGTTTCTAAATGCCAAGGCTTGTTTTCGTTTTGTTTTTTTTCTTTCTTCCAGTGTGCTGTTTAAAGTGACTCGATATGCAAAACAACTATGTTCTCAGGAGTTATCACAACTATGTATGTACATAGAGGGTTGAAGTTATTGAGAGATTTACATAAGCAAACACATTCACACACACACACACACACACACACACACACACACATACACACATACACACATACACGCACACACACACACACACACACACACACACAAGCATACTGTTAGAGAAACAACCTGTGTGAGGTGGAGCTCTCGCAATGCGCAGCCACGTCAGCGGAGCAGTTCCATTTTGTATCTGTCACGCTGGCTTAGTTTACGTAATCCCGCTCTAATATGATCAGTCATCATTAATCGACACGGCCCGAACATATCCTGCTAACACAAGAGCATGGGGAGGGGAGGAGGGCAGCATACCAGCTTGCTTGATTGATGCCCTGGCTGCTTTTCCTCGTCGCCCACATTGTTGTGTGTGGTTGTCATCTCACACCTGCAGGAATCTTTTTAATAACCCTCACTGGAATTCCTGTGCTGTTTTGCACAGAGAGCGACGTTGGCATTTCAGATTGTGTGAATGTTTTTGAACTATGTACGTCCACATTCTTTTGTCTGCTGTGAATGCAGAGTATTCAATTATTTCAATCTCAGAGCTGATGCCAGGTTTTACAAAAAGAAAATTCTTACGGAAAAAAAACAACTCAGCTTCTAGAGTTCAGCCCACCAAACTCTCAACAGGTTTTCTCATTTTGCAAAGCTTTGGAACATTTTAGCCAGAGTGTTTTGTTCCCTGATCAACTACATGTATTTATCAAACTGGTCAAATTGTAGATATTGTGCGTGTCGGGTTCAGGTGTAAAGAGACAGAGAAATAGGCAGCCGGAGCTCTAGTTGAAAAGAGAATGATGGCTAAGCAAATGCAATGGTTTCTATGTTGACCTGAGCTGTTCCTCTGATCCTTCACTGGATCCTGCCCATCCTATATCTCTATGCTGTTTACTCATCAAACGGTCAACAAGATGTTTTAGAAGCCACTGTAGATGCCTGATCAAATATACGTTTTTGGGGGGGTCTGTGTCTCTCTGTTAAATTGTTACACACACTACAGCTTAACGGCAGGCAACAATATGAAGTATATTGAGCAAGGCTGCAAATGACCCTGTGAGTGTGTTTAAGAGAGAGGGAGAGAGAGAGAGAGAGAGAGAGAGAGAGAGAGAGATGAGAGCAATCCCACAATCCTTCAGTGCTGTGAGCCTATACCTGACCCAGCTCTGGCCCAGACCTCCCCTCTCTCCCTTTCGTCCGCCCCCCTGCTGAGATAGCAAGTGAAGCAAAATAACTCATTCTGCCACACAATCGCTCCCTCGCTCCCCCAACTCGCCCAGGGCACAGACTGCTTTATCCCTCCACCCCCTCTCTCTCTTTCTTTCTCCCTCCCTCTCTCTCTCCCTCCCTCCCTCCCTCCTTTTTTTTAAAACCATCGTAACTCCACCAAAACAAGGGCCTGCGCTGGTGAATGGTTTGGCCTTTCCATTGTGCCTGTGTTTTTTGTAGTGCTTGTGTTGTATGGAGTCGGTTGGTGCTTTTGTCTGTGGAGGGTTTTTTTGTGGTTATAAGGTGGGCTTTGGGGCTTGTGTCTGTGTGGTGAAGCTTTGAGAACACTATTAGATCACTTGGAAAGGATCCTGTTTGAAATGGTTCAACCAGTGGAGTTGAACACTTCATCTGGCAACACTGAAAACGTTGAAAGAGAGCTCTCATCAAGACGCATATTTTTTTGTACTGTACAAAATGTTTTTTTTATATTTTTCACAAAATACAATTAGAAAGCTCCATTTTAAATAAAATTCAAATTGAAATATTTAAGAGACAGTGTAGACCTTTCTTTCTCCCAAAGCATGGAACTGACTCTGAACCAGAACCCTGACGTGACCATGCCCCCAGATACACATCAAAATGCAGAACGCAAAGCATGATAGACATGGTCTTCAATTATAAATAACAGACTGCAGGATTAGTCGGCAGTCAAAATGTACTCGAAGCCATTGTAATAGAATGTAAAACAAATGCTTACAAAAAATGCTTGCAACACAAGACAAATATATATAAAACAAAATGTTGTGTAAGAGATGAAATACAAAGGCTTTGGTCTGTTTTTACAATCAACAATGGTTAATTCTGATATGTACTTGTAAACAACTGCCAAACACTTATGTTTAAAACTCTGCCAAGCATTTGTAATCATAATTATAGGAATTAAATATTTCTAGTTGCACAAAATTATTTGACAGCATGACACTATAATACAACTATATCTAAGAGACAACTTGTACCTTACCTAAAGAAAGGTTGTTTTTTACAATGCATGAAAATTTGTATAAAATGTATAGAATATTCTGGGGAGCAATACAAATGAAAGTAACTTTTTATTGTAGAAATTATTTAGGGAGATTCCTAGGGAAGACAAATACTTACAATTGGACATAAACAAGTTGGATTATATCAATGCCACAGTCTACCATTGAGCAATCATTTCTCTCCCACATTTTTCTCCTCAATGTTATTGCTCAGCACAGACAGTTTGCCCAAACTCAATCTACCCAACACAACTTTTGCACTTGCACTTGACCCAAGGCTTGTTACAACCCCAAAGCAAAATGATATTACTTAATAATGCCACTGTCCATAGAATACACATTGTATTTGAATGCAACCAAAGATAAGGACAAAAGCCAATATGGGTAGGTTGAAATGGGGACATCCTTATGCCAACATTTCTTGTTTTTGGAGAGGGAAACCAACCAGTTGACAGATAAATGAGCTTACAAACAGTGTCTCTCACTCCAGTTAAACTGGGTTGATATGCATCTGTGCAAAAGTCTGGTAGAGGTTCTTGATATAAGCTTGCTGAGAAGCCCACGGGACAGTCGGTCAGGGTTCCAGCCAGTGTGAGTTAATGAAAGACCATTGAGGGCTCCCAGCTGTCCGTCCAGAGTTGTTCTCATGTTTACGTCATAACATAGAAATGGAACTATAGAAGTACACCAAAAAGATGGAAAATGAAAAAATGTCGGTACGCTTGATTTTTAGTTTGTTTGTTTGCTCTGTTCCATGAAAGGCAGGCCAAGTTTTTTTTTTCCTTTCTCTCCGTGTTTTGCCTTTGTTTTGTTTTCTCGTCTTCAAGTTTTCCCAAGTCCCAAAAGTCACAGAACAGCGCACAATCCCAAAACGAAATTGTCCACTCCAGGTCCTCCTTTGCCATTGTCTGTCTGTGTGAGTGTGTGTGTGTGCGTGTGTCTGTATGCCTGTGTCTGTGTGTGTGTGTGTGTGTGTGTGTGTGTGTGTGTGTGTGCGCGTGTGTATGTATGTATGTATGTGTGTGTGAGTGCTGACATGTACACAGAATACTGCCGGAGAGAGAGAGAAAGAGAAGGAGAGAGAGCGCGGTGTGTGGCTATGTCTCAGATGCCTCGTGAGAAAGTCAGAGGGTGAAGTAGCTCTTCTCTTTACTGTAGTCTTGACCAGTACTGAGACATGTCAGGCTCGCCGCCTGGAACTTGGACTGGAACAGATACTCCGGGGGAGATGAGTCCTGTAGAGGGAGGGAAGGAGAGAGGGGAGACGCTGTCATTCACTGCTACAGACAGCATCACTTTATAAGAGTTTTCTATCTCAATATGGGGACATTGCATCAAAAATGAAGTTTATCTGTCTGTATCTTTTTTTTTAAAAGTATGATTTATAATTGTGTTTACTTATTCATGTGTATGATTTATTTATGATTCATGTTTATGTTTTCGGTTTGAAAATGATTGAGAACTCAACCAGTAATTGTTTACAGTTGAGAGCTTGTTTTAGCTCCCATTCGTGCTATTACTTCTTTCTCTTGTGGTGATTATAGATGGTCACTTCATTTAGGAAATGCAATTCTTTCAGCACAACAAAATACTGTGGGGTTTTTTATTATTATTTGAAGGAAATACTATATTATCCTTCTAGTTCATGGACCTGAACATATCTAATACATAACTATAACAGGACCATCTTTAGCCTATGCAAAGGAGTGGTAGGGCTACCTAATTCTTCAATTAGAGTAAAAGGCCAATGCAAACCAGACAGAGGTAATATACAAAACAAGTGATGAGGAAATACATGGTAACATAGGGTAGAGATGTAAAGTGGTAAATGGAAAATGAAATGGGATGTAAACATGCATGCATAACTATACAAAATATGAGATGAATGATATGCAACATGTACAGGCTATTCTATAATGAATGAAAGGAACATCACAGATAGAGACTTGTATATGACAGCACTGTATATGATGGTACCCTGCCTGATTAGGATGTATGGTAGCATAAAAAATCAATGGCAGTAATTTGTCACTATCATCACCAAGCAGGTCAACAAGAGGTTATTATTATTTTTTCTGCCTACCTGTTGAGGTGGTACCAGAAGGGGCCATTGATTGGCTGTTCATGTGTGCTTGCATATGAGGGGGTGTGTACGTGTCGTAGCTCCGCCCATTCACAGACGGACTCGTGGGCAGCATGCAGGAGTAGGAGGATGTCTGGCTGGGCTACAAACAGAGAATATAGCAATTAGCCTCCGGGTAGGTGCTAACGCACAGCTCTCATCCAAAATCATTCTGCCTGCCACCTTAGCTTACAAAACGAGCTGCCATATGGTTAGCAATGGTGTTTGTGTAAAGTGCATTGGCTAAAGCTACAAGCTAACGATTTTCCCCCAAATTCAAAGGCTGCTAGATTCAATAGTTTATAGCGTATGCTTGGTGATGCAACTGTTCAGTAAAGACTTATATCTTTGGGCTAGCTTTTATCACTGCTATCACAACACATTCAGGGACAGAACAGAACACACACACAAACACCACACACAGTATCCTAACTGCTATGAAAGGTTGGGGAATTGGTTGTGGAAGACTTACTTGCATAGGCAGGTTGTTGGTCATTGTGAAACTTGGCATGGGAGGCAATCCGCTGTATGTGTTTGTGAGGGCTGTGTCTGATCTGCCTAACATGGACCCTGATGTGAAAGACACTGAGAAGACAGAGAGTTTTATGAGAATTACATTGAATTTAAGCACAATTTGCATACCAGGCCTATTAGGGCATGTTTTACTGTTTCCGATTCTAATATTTTATTTTTTATAATAACTATTCCATACTCATACAGGCCTACATAATATCCCCTTTTTTCCACAGGGGAAATTGGAACTCTGCCCACAGATTCAAAGTGATTGGCCAGGGGCCTGGTGTGTCTGTGCGAGGCCTACCTGGTGTTGTGGGCTGTGGAATGGCCTGGTAGACACTGGTGTTGAAGCTGCTGCTGATGGGTATGTGACTGGAGGGGTTGCTCGCCTGTCGGCGCTGATTCCGCAGCTTCTCCTCTCGCCTCCACTTTGCTCTCCTGTTTGAGAACCACACCTGCCGACACAACACCAGAGCCATCAGAGCCAGAAGAGGACGGAGAGCTTCCAGATGGTGCTCCATGTGATAAGGCATGTGACAGCTGAAGTATCAAATATAGGACTCTTGTTTTATGATGAATAATAGGCAGGTATTTTTCACTCACCTGTATTCTTGCCTCTGGTAAATCAATCTTGGCTGCCAATCTTTCCCTTGCGAAAACATCTGGATAATGAGTTCTTTCAAATTCTGGAGACAAAATTGAGAAGTATGATTATTCACACACACATATGTGCACAATATATATGCATGTTTAGTTCTAAACGATGTGTTTTACTATATGCAGATGAGGGTGAGGAGGCTACCTTTTTCCAGGGCCTCAATCTGCTCCTGTGTAAATGATGTCCGGTTTCTCTGCAACTTTCTCTTCAGCTGGAGCCGCAACTGTGTTTCGTCTGAGTCCTCTCCGTTGGAGCTGATGGAGTTTGTGTTTTCTCCTGCTCCATCCTGCGGCTGACATCCATCTGTGCAACCAAGTAGAGAGAACAGTAGTTCAGGAGTAAGTTCTTTATTGATATATTTATGTAGCCCTATTAATGCAGATCACATCGTTTGGGGTATTGTTTCCAAGTCCTGTCAAATAGTGAGTTAATGTGGGAAAATACTGTTGTTTGGTGAGGACCATCTCTCCTCTGATCCTTTTATCAGTTGTTAACAATGAAGATGCGCTCAAAGGGTTAAGAGAAATGTGTCGAGATGCAATGAGACCTTTTCAGACTCAGCAATGTTTAGAAACCTAAACCCTCTCTTGCTCCCAGAGTACGACGATTCTTCAATACCATTCACCATATGGGTATGCGTCGAGCCATTGAGGTGACCACCAGCACTTGAATAGAAAGAGCAGCTTTTCATCGCGACACAATGCCGCGAGAATAAGGGGAAACCATTAAAGTTTGAACGGAGATGGCCTGCCAAAGTTTTCGTGGGCAGAATTCTCGAGTGTACACAATTGGAGGCGTCGACAAAAGGATTCTCTCAAGGCGTGCATTGCTCAGCATTGTTAAACACGAGGATCCAGTCAGCCCCGTTTTCAGTTCACTGTGTTAACCTCTACGCACTTGTGTCATTAATCAAAGTCTACTGGGCCGTCCCGTTACATGCCACTTTGAATTTAGCCTATATCTTCATCTGAAACCCCCAGCATGGCTTGGCTGTAAAGATGTTTTCTAATATGCTTATCTAATTCCAATAGTTTACACAGCTTCTTGGGAGTCGAGACGGACGTTTTCGTGCGCTCTTGTGTATAGGCTACAGTTCTATATTTGTTTGTCAACAAATGATTATTTAAACCTTTAAACATGGAATTGATGTGTGTTTACCAAATTAATAATTATATACACTCTTGGTGAGTTGCAAAATAGCCTAGCCTATCAGTTCTGCTCACTGGCAGAAATAATTATAAAGATCTTTAACGTTTCTGTAATTCATCGTTAAATAATTTTGTCCTCCGGTGACATAGATTAGGGACTATGGCTATAAACTGCAGGCTGTGTACCAGTGTTTGAAAAACAGGTATTACTCTGGGTCTACAATTAAGTTGTCTTGTGTGGTGTAGTTGTCTCAAAGGCCTCACTTTTTAGGGCTAATCCGACGAAATAAGTGTTTCGTCCTATTTGTCTATAGGCTACGTCTGGCAGAGCCTACTAACGCGTCGTTTGGGATTTGTTTTCTTTTTTTTCTTTCAGTGGGGGGCTTGGAAATAAATAATTAAAAAAAAAACATTCTTTGGTATCATTGTGTCTCAATCAGTCAGGCATAAAACACGACGAACGATAACCAATGGCGGCACCTTTCAGCTGCGGAGAGTAGATCAAAACAGTCTAAGAGCACTATTCAAATAATGTGTTCAAATCTTAAAGACGGATTTTGGAATATTATAGAGAGAGGTGCAACAGCGCAGCAAAATGAAAACAGTCTAGCAGTTTTCTCCTTACTCGACGAGTTGCCTCGTCTCAACTATCCATTATTTTTTTTCAATTTTGCGTGGCAGTTGTCTGATGGGGACCATATTTGTTTCCCTGTGAGACAGAACCCTCCCGTACGCTTGCATGAGGTAGGCTAATGGACCCTAGGCTGAAGGACAGCAGTAAGATCCACATGTTTGTGAGGCCTAGACCAATACTTGGCTCAAAGGCGCGGTAGGCCAAGTTACTCCCAAAGTGACTGCCTGTAAATCGCTACATAGTCTACATGCTCGCTGGCTGGAAGAGAAGTTAATTATTGACTGATTTCCTAATTCAGACTGGGCAACTGTATGCTGCTCGAGAATTGACAATATATGAACAACATCCAAACAATACTTAAAAATACTCAAGACAGTTTGTTTGTACGCAATGTTATGGTATGTTGGTATGGTATGTTTATTTGAAATATGTAGTCAGTCAGTCCAAGTAGATTGCAATTTCTCCGTTCTTTCTGTGATATACAATTAATGTTCTACTTATCCTGTGTTGTGATATTTGCTTTAACTTGTCCATGTTCAACGTTCGATTTGAAAGTCTAATTTTACAGGGCAACAATAAGATTAGCTACAATAAAAACGATTACTCATTTTAAGTTGTGTAGGCTGGTCACAACATGTTTTATGTTCATGGTTTAGAAAATGCTCTATTGTTTTAAATAATACTTTATTGCCCTAAAACCGACGTGTGTAATTGGCGCACTGCGCCATGTCGTGTCCAGAGGTCTCCGGTGAACATTTACTCTCCAGCTGTCTCCTCCAACTAGACGCCTGTGCATGTTGTATTAATGAGAGACTAAACGATCTCTAATGAGCAATTACATAGCGACGGAGCTGTTCCCATCACAAATTCTTGCGTGAGACAGAATCATCCTTTGTACCGAGATCCCGCACACGGTTTCTCCGCTTTATCTTCCAGTGGTGGGGGTGGATGACAGGGGCGTGTGGGGGCGCGGGGGTAGGGGTGCAAGGGGCGAGTTTTTGGATGGACACCTACTCTGAAAAGATGGACAGTAGTCACGCAAGTCCTCGGCAGAGACAGAGGCGGTATTGAGATGGATGATTAATTAGAGATTAATTGGTTGCGAGGTGAGAGTTTTGCACGAATGGACGAACTGCGTTTGAGTTGTGATCTTATGTCATCAAAGTTTCACTGTTGGCAATAGAGGCAAAAATATGTATTTACATTATTACACCCAGCACTGCATTTACAAACGTAAGCATTCTGACCATTATAGTCAACAAGTAAATACAGTCATTGCATTTGGAAATTTGGAAATATAAATTAGAAAGTAAGATAGGCCTACATTAATTATTTCAAGTAAATATATTAAAAAATACTACCCTCAATTACAATGAAATTCATTTAATTGAACGACTGTAGCCTAGTAGGCTATTAGATACTAGGAGTAAGGAATTATTGTAATACTGTGTTATATCAAATATTAGTCTTAGGCTATATGTTCATGAGAAAAACGCAGTATCATGATAATGATTCAAGTTCCATATAATAATGCATTACAATAATACTAATCATCATAATCATGATCATAAATAATAAGTAGATTGATAACGAGCATTTGACAACCATTGTTAAGCCTCACCTTGGTTAGGTTGGCCGGGTACAGAAGTTCCAGGGTACCACCCCGGGCGGGTTCCCCACGTGCCCGTCTGCCCGTTGAGCATTCTCAGCTTGTCATACATGCCATCTGCACCCATCTGTTGCTTTTCGCTAGCCAGGTTGCGAAGGACTCTGTTTATCGACGACACCTGAAAGACATCAACAAAAGTACCTTTCAGTTCAAGGCCTCATGACAAAAACCAGCCGAAGTGAATGCCATCCCAGTGTCAATTATTAGCTGCTGACCATGTGACTTGTTATCTGTCAGGCTGATCCAAAATGTACTCAACAACAGCAGTACATATTACAACAATAATGCTAATAATAATAACAATAACAATATGATTAATAATAATTATTATTATTATTATTAGTAGTAGTAGTAGTATTATAGTGAGCAAAAGGGCATATCAATTTAATTTGATTTAATTGTGTTTCTGTAGTACCAGTTACAATTGGAATTGTCTCAAGGCGCTAAAGGCTATAATATGCCATGGATCAGCGGTAAGTGAAATCATTTCAGGTGGTAAATTGAATTAGCAATTGTAAATAAATGGAAGTCTGTGCTTACACTTACGCTAGGTATATTGTCGTTGGTGCACACGCCGTCTGACAATAGTCTGTCACGAATTTCCCAGGCGAAGATTGAGGGACACTCCCTTTTGTACTGTGCTATTTTACCGACCACTTCGGGCGTCGCTACTCGTGGTTTGCTACCTCCAATCGCCCGTGGTCTGATGGAGCCAGTCTCATAATATCTGCCCAGGATCTTACTCACGCACCCATTCGACACCTGGATAGAAAACAATAGGCACAATTCACATACATTATTTAAGACAACTGCGAAATTTTTAAGTATGCGTCAAACAATGATAAGCTTACGTGTTCATTGTCCAGCACTTGGACTTTTGCATCAACATGCATCTATAACACAGAAAATATACCTTAAGCTAACAGAACGTGTCAGCTATAATATATTTCCTGAAATATTGTGATGAAAACGTCCAAAATTGCGACGAATCTTAATTGGATGGTGGTAACAATGGTGGCAAAGTTATCACTGGAATGCCACTGAGTTGTCAGTGATGTTCAAAATCACAACAGCCTTTATTTTCTTGAGAAACGAATTGACAATTGATTTTCCTGTTTTGTTATAGGTATAGATGTTATTCATGTATATGTGTCATATAAAACTTTTGGTTAAAGACGATGTAACACAAATGGTTACCTGCAGGATCCTGGAGATGTCGCACGGCCGCGCACCGCTGTGTGCGAGCTCAACGATTTTCTGTCTGGTTGAGTCCGGCAAGGGTCTTCCGTTAACAAATACACCACCGAGCTGGTTCACGCCGCTGTGACCTACACAGAGATACGGAGACAACGTCGACAGTGTCAGTCACCTGAATATCGTTACAACCTATGTATCCAAAAATTAGAAAACTGTGCCATTAGCGTTTAGACTTTCGGCAATATTCAGATATGAATGATATAGGCTACAGCTACACAATGTTGTTGATACATGCAGAAACAACAAAACAGTGAGGTTAAACATCAAGAGATTCAATATTTAAATGAATCCAAAATACAGGCACACTGCAATGCATAGAAAGTGGTAGCCATAACTAAGTCATGTAATGTCTTTTTAAGTCACCAATACTTCCATCAAGGTATGCTGTATTCCTGTCTGCCTTCACTAAATACATGCATTACCCACCATCGTTCATGTATAAAAAGAAAACAACATCACCAGCAATATGAAAATGGATGCTCACAACTGAAAGTCATTCGTACTTTACTGTCAATAACTAAACGCGAAGCGCTTTCTTCAAAGTGTTAAAAATACAGCCGAACTTGAAAACACTCATAATCTCACCAAAAGCATATCTGCAGCGATGACAACACAATATCAGAAACAACTCCTTAAATCATAATTACGTTTTTGCAAATTAAAGCAGAAGCTATTAATTAGCAATTAATTGCGTACCTAATTATTTGGATCTCGCAGCGATAACAAAAGTCCAATGAGTGAAAGCGAAGAGCCACCAAGCCTTGAACCGAATCAAACCGAAGCCTCCCCGGTGTGCCCGAGACTCTGCTCTCACTCCCTTCCCCACTGACGCCCACCGTTAGTTTGACTCCGGGAGCGCCAGCTCCTTAGCAATAAATAAGCTCCAAATATAGAAGAGGGGGAAAATATGATGAGCCTGCCTGACATTTGTCTTTAAAATAAAGCTAGCTGCACGTCAAGTTTGAGCTTAATTTCTGGAAATAGGCGGAAGTCGCCTCGGATCATGCATGGAAGGCTAATTGAAAAGATCAGTTGGAGCACTTGTGGCAGGCATGTCACTTTATGACACCGCTCTGCTTTTGAAAATCGCATCGTCACGACAAATAGTAGCATGATAAAACGACCCTTTCTGTCTGCATTTGGATATCACTCGGATAAAATTGGACTCTACTAGTTTATCCTTCAAGGGAGGCTTCATTTTAAGGTAGCTAAGGGCTATGCGCGGGCACGGGGACGTGAACGCGCATGATTCTTAACATATTAAAACTGACATACAGTGTTTTTTCTCCTCTTGTTTGTATTTGGCAACAAATCCTGCAGCCGCTTCAGCCCCGTTGTGTTCAGGTTGTGGGTTACAACACATGGCAGTAGGATGCTCTGGATATTACCATAAAGCATGGCCATTTTTTTACAAGGCTGTAACTTAAATGCAAATGAACTAATGGCCAGAATAACGGAAATATAATATTCTACAGTGACCCCAGTTGAGACCTAATGTGTAATAATCTTACTTAAACAAGATCCAGAATAAGGGGAAATCCATTATCATCCTCTCTATCTATTGTAATTCCAGGATTAACTGGATTAAACAGGCTCTTGGACATAAGTACAGCTGCATTTAAGGTTTATTGGCCTTGAACTGTGCTCTTTTATTTATGATATTTAAATAAATCAATATGATGGATATAAACGTCAGATAAAAATAACACATAAAATTCCAAAGCACAAAAGGTCAAGTCTTAATCATCTTGTAATTCCCAACGGTGTGCGCCCGGGATGCTGCCCGGTGGCGATCATTATGCGACTTGTATTTTATTGCTCGTCGGCTAATGGGAAAACATATGTCGACAATTTGGATGCTCCCCACCATATACACCCAGGAGTTAAGAATACAAAGCATGGGGAACCCGCCGCGACCTTTAGACAAACCCAGGGCCTCACCAGGCTGATATCTTCACGACAACTCGCACCAGAAACCACACGTCGCAATATTGCACCCTCCTATTAACATCCATTCAAGGCAGATAAGGAGGTGGATGGCTAGTGTTTTGTTTTGATTGACCTTTCGACAGAATACAGAGAAATTCAGCGCATTTTCCAGCAAAGAAAAAAAAGCGAGACTATGAAAATTCAATGGAGCATCTGTGAAGTCTCTCTCTGTCTCTCTCTGTCCCTGTGTGCGTGTGTGTATGTGTGTGCATGTGTGTGTGTGTAAACATTGCACTGGCAGGGCGGAATAAATGTAACCATATATCACAACATAAGTAAATAATTCCACACACCTTCATCACAGACGTCATACACCTCTTGTCCAGCAGCAAGAGAAAAATGTTCATATGGTTATTATACTATAACAGCCTCACACATACTTTCCTTCACAATAAAACAAAGTACCACAATGCTAATTATCATTGGAACAAAGACCTTAGTGCACAATATTTATCCAGCTCCTTTTTATAAATGTCTCTCAGTGACCACATCTAGTCCTGGAAACCGGCTATATATGAAATAACGAACATTTCCCATATTTTCTGCACTAGCCCTTTCTGCAGCGCTTATCAGTTATGCGACTTGGCAGCCATTGCCAACGGTAATGCAGACAGCTCTGCAATTATTTAATATCAAGTCAAGCAGAAACAAAATATCCCCATTGCCCCTCTCTCCCCCTTTGATTACGCGCATGTTGCGCGTGTACATGTCAGTGAATGGTGCTGAATAAACAGATAAGCAATACTTCTGCCAGGTATATTTTCTCACCTGCAATATGTGAGGCCGTCTTTGAACAGAGCCACAGAAAGGCCTAAATTCAGTTTATGTAAATTAAATAGACTATTCACACATCCAGATATGCGCGTGAAAGGCCCATAGGCCCCTTCTAACCAAAGCTACCTGTACAGCATCTGTCTAAACACGGTAGTTCTCAAAAATAATTTACGCGAAATAAAATATTACTAGGAGCCATGACCGCAAAAGCAACATGGAATACCATTGTAGGGATTAAACAAATATAGGCCTACCACTCATAATCTAAACATTAAAATAAGTGTTTCAACAGCTTTCCCCAGCACGGGTAGACATTGCATCTTAATAACATGGATAGCCGGCACTGCGCATGATAATTTCATGATTGCAGATGTGGCGATAAAGAATTATTCATAAATGTACTTACTGTTCTGCATCATCGACGCCACACCAGACTCCCACGCGGCTTGATTGTGGTATTCTATAAGCAATGCAGGAAAAAACGGATTAATTGAGGAGTATTTCATGGACGTTTCTATTTCAGACAAAAAAATATTTTCAGCTTAATTTTCTTGTTAAAGGTCTTGTTATGGGGTTTGAAATTCGAGGGAATTGCGGATGATAGTTTTGATGCACCAACACCAAGGTGGCAAAATGTAATGATCTGATATATCCTTTTTTTTCTCCGTGCATATTTGAACTTGCCTGGAAACAGAGTTGACTGTCCGCTTTAAAACAAATTAGCCCCTCATCTGCCGCTGACTACTTAATGCCTTCCTAGGACAAAGCAAAACAGTATATTAGTAGGCTACACCCCTGAACAGTCTTAATCCCATATGTTATCAACTGCTTTTGCATATGGAATTTCGAGACGTAGTACATTTTGCATTCTTTCCTTCTGATTTAAACGTAGGCTAGCCTATGCATTTAGTCAAACTTCAGTCTATTTTAGACTGTTAGCTTTATACTATATCTAATTAAATAGCTATGTTCTCTGTTGATTTGGTTTTGTCTTTAATATATTTTCGCTATATTTCTGCAAGCTATATTTGGCAAGGGTATCCAACTATATTTTCTCGCGCTGTGCAAACTTTTTACTGGGCCCCGTACTCTTTAGATCTTCTCTTCAAAAGTACAGTGACACACGCTGTCTACTTCGCCTCAGTGCTCTGAAAGTAGGAACGGGAGGGGGTGAAGGCAGGCCAACAAAGCCTGCTAGATCCCAACAATGTGGCCCTTTCTACCGCCATCCCCAAGCCCGTCGTGCAAACTTCGGCCTCCCTAACTAGCAACACAGCCTCCCACTAAACGTACCAACAACTCTAGGATACAAAGCGCGGAGGGCACCCAACCCCCAAGCAGCAAGCATACACCCACACCAGCATCACTGTCACAGTGATGGCCGTGACCTGGTGCCCGCACACCAATGTGTGGTTTTCTTTTTTTTGTTTTGTTTTGTTTAGTAACGTTTGGGGAAATAGAAAAGTAATTTCACGTTATAAATATCTGGAGGTAATTGTATAACTGGTGAGTTGTTAGGGGTTGTAAAAAACGGTACAACAGCTCAGTAGGGCGCTCAATTGGAAAAAGACAATTGCAATAAAGGAGCTATTCAGTGACATTGCTTAAAAAGGGGGCCAGTGAAGGAGTCTGGACTTTCATTTTCTCCCTCAGCACAGAAATGTACCCGTTGAATGCTTTCTTCTCCTCACTCTTGATTCGTAAATGTAATTCATGCACCGTGTTTGAAGTAATTGTGCTGAAAACTTGGACAAGAAAACAAATTTACTATTTTTCAATAGTAGGCCTAGGATAAGCCTATATTAAATAACACAACCATTATATAACCAAACCCAACCACATTTTGACACCTTGTTTTTTTTTCTGTTGACTGATATCTGGAATAATAATAATTAAAATAGTAAAGGTAATATCAAATATTAACTTCTCCCACAAACATATTAGCTTATTTGGTTTGATTATTTGGCAGCAGTAATTGTGTGAAATTAAATAATATTTAAGCAATTTAGTTTTGTTTCATAAACACGCGGTCTACTGTGGCGACCATGAGTGGTCTCCAGTAGCCAAGGCTACTTCAGTGAAGTTGAGCATTTCCCTTGTCATGCTCTCGGCTCTATTGGTGTAGCTGTTAATTATTTATTCTTGGTACCAAACTCGGTCGATGTTGTTGTATTTAACTAGGTCTAATCTGCATTTCTTTCCCCTCTCTAATCCCGAACTACAATCGCCTTAATTAAACATGCTTATTCAGGACAGAGTATCCTGCAGTAACAACATTCATATGCATACATACATCTGTATCTATACAATGGCCCCGTAGGAAGTTACGAGCACAGTGCAATTTACATGCACTAATCATCTTAGTGTTAGCTTTTATTTAGTGACAACTTAGTGTTCAAGTTATTTGGCGTTCATCCCCATCTAACTGTTTAAGAAGCAATTGTCAATCATGCCCAAACTATTCTAATTGAAAGATTACCCAGGATCTATTCCACGTCAATTATCCAATATGTAGTCTAAATAAAATATCACGATTTTGTCGCATCATTGTTATTTGACATCATTTGACAGATTATAACCTAACATTTAATACAGGGCTGCAATACCACTCGGCTTGGGCTGCTAGCGAAAGCTTGTCATTTACAATCATAGAGCTCGCTAATTTTAAAATACATGAAAATGGCATTTGTTTATTTTGTCTTTAAATGCACGCAAAGAACAGAAAACTAACAAGGCCTAGTGCGCTCCTAGTGCATTTTTAGAGAAGGCGCTCGGTTGAATCGCTCGGATGATTCAAACTGACACCTTTCCTCAACGGGTCATTGCGTCCCCATTCTCCATACTAAACACAGTCTAGGCCTAACGTGACTTTTTACTCTTCGCTGTCATAAATAAGCATCAAGCTATCTACAAACACCAACAACTTCTTGTAAAAATAGCGAACAAATCGGGTTAAACTCCACATGGATAAGGGATATTTTAAAAGAAACTTCAACAAGACCATTCGTGCTTAGGTTGCACGTTGCCCACAACACACATTTATATTTCCACTGCCATACTAAAACGCCATAGTAACATGCAATATTCTCAAGTAGAAATATTAAAAATCGTATACCATATATACTTCTATAATAACAATTGCACCACTGCACATTTTTTTTCTATTGACCATTTTAACCGAAGCGCCACAAGCAACAGTGTAACTGCTGCACTGCTTTTTGCAACGCGTAAACAAACTTTTAGTAAAGAGACGCTGTCAGCACCCACCTTTCTGAGGCATCCTGCTCCGCCGCTGAATTCCTTCTTGGTAAGTTTTTATTCTTATTAATCACCCAGTAGTAGTTCTCTTTGAAAAATACCCTTTGTTATTTCAGGTAAAAAAAAATCGTTTTTCCAAAGGGTTGCAAGTGAAGAGAGGCAATCCCTGCGAAGGAAACAAAGATTGACAGTGAGCGGAGATGTCAGAGAAGCCGAGTGACCGAGAATGTGCGCTCGCGTGTGAGTGAGTGAGTGAGTGAGCGAGCAAGTGAGGCGAGCGAGCGAGAGAGAGAGAGAGAAAGGGGGAAGAGAGAAAGTCAACGAGAGAGAAGGAAGTGGGGGGAGAAAAGAGAGAGCACACCTATGCTGATGATGGTACAAGTGTATTAATGTATGTGTTCCTGGTCTCGCCTCCACGGCTCTTCACTGGCCCATTAGCGAAGTCTGACCTCTGTCATCACCTCCCAGCAAAACACTTCCCTGTGCGCCTCTCGCCATAGCGGGAAACGGGGTTGAGCCAGGGAGAGGCGCTTCTCAAACCCACTAATCAGCCCACACATGCAAATTCACCTCGCCTCCTGCGCTCTCTCTCTCTCTCTCTCTCTCTCTCTCTCTCTCTCTTTCTCTCTTTCTCTCTTTCTCTCTCTCTCTCTCTCAAACACACACACACACACACACACACACACAATATTGCCCAATGCAATGCTACGGGGCTGCTTGGATGCCTATTGGACAGTCTAGCCCATTCTCACCGATATAATCTGTTTCCCTGTGAGATTTTTGTACCACGAAACCGATGGTGTTATTTTGGAAATGTAGGGGGCGCACTGAGAACGGCATGTGGAGCGGATGTGAGCTCATAAATACAATTTCAATTTTCTTGGGGCATATTTAAGATCATACAATTGTGCTCATTTTCATTAAATAAACAATAACGGCATTACGCAAGTTGTTTTAAATGGCTATCAAAAAGTTTAGCACACATATGAGTTTATTCATAAGGTTTAAAACATGTAATTCATCAATGCATTATATCAGAATTAGATTAGGCTATCATAGTTGAATGGTGATGTGCGCCTCTGGAAGCTGGACTGTAAAACAAGAACAAGGCCCTCAATTGTTGATTGTGAAAGCGAACCTGTTTGCTCAATGCATTAAGGGCACTTCCAAATGGCCTCTAGTGTACTCGTCAGAACAGTTGCAATTGCAAACACTCTCCACGTGCCTTTGTTGACATTGCTGTTTTGGGTAGGCTATGTCACCCTTTTCTAAACGCTTTTGATAAACTAACTTCTTAGGTATATCAGCATGTATTAGCGCACTCACGAGAATTTTATTTCGTTTTTGTGTATGTTGACAGGAACAGTTAGAAGTTGAAAGTGATGTCTTTGCCTTCACGACCATGCGCCTCTGACTGGCATGTTTTGAATGCCCAATGATTAGTACACACCTCAGTACACTGCAAAGCGAGCTTGCTGCGAGCCTGCGTTCGAGTTTACACTCATACCAGCCTCGGTGTTCTAGTGAGATTCTCCAAAGGAACAGCTTGGATAGAGAGGGATTGTGAGATGCGTGGAGATAAACTAAAGCAAAGAAAATGCAGGGGACAAAAGGGGGTGCAGAGGGGGTGGGGGTGTTTTGGACCGCTCGGAGCATAAAATTAAGTTGTGGTGGCATACACTTGACTTCCCTTGACATGTGAAAAGTGCTAAAAGTCAAAGCTCATCAATAAACTATCTGGAAGGTGAATGAGAGCCCCTGACAACCATTGCATTCCTAACTGTGTTACAATGAGGAGACAAACGACACTGCCAAAGAGTCTGCAGCGGCCTCAAAAGGGGCCTCTATAGGCGCAGGATAATGAGGCGAGCGGACCGACAAGAACTGCTCTCCAAAGTCCTGCGGCGGTACTCTTAGCCGCTGTTTTCTTCAAATAACTTGTTCTAATACATGCTTTTCCTGCGTATGTTTGTTCTTCTAGAGTTAGAGTGAAAAATCTGGACACTGGTAACTCGTTAGGCTACCTATCATGCCGTAGCTGTTGTCGGATAAAATGGCTTCTCTGACATGAAAAGTTTTTTTTTTCTTCTTCCTCCAGTCAGAGAAAAGGACTCAGATGCCATGCAAATGTTTACTGTCTGTTTCATTGGAAGGCGGATTGGACCACGAAATGGTGAGTGCAAGAATCCGTGGGGCCAGCTATGCCATTATCTGTTCAAAGTGTCCTGAATAGACTAGTTTAAGTGGTTTTAAATATAGATATCGTTGGCATTTGCTGAAATTAGGCTGTTGGAAACTCCCCAAAGCGAAGAAAGAATTTCTACCTTAAAGCAATGCCTTACTGAGCTGGCATGTCTAAATATGAAGCATTAGCTTGCTATAAGCTAGTGGGCTTTGTAAACATGACAGGTGACAATGTGGTATGCCAGCATTATGAAGTTCGACCTCATGGATTGAGAATGATGGGTGCACTTAAATGCGCACGTTATGCTACACTGCGGTCTATCAACAATTTAAATTGTGGGATTGATTGTCATCCGATTTACAAGTTATATCGTTACACACCTGCTTACTTTGGGTCTTTTTCCGCAGCTGTTTTGCAATCCTTTGATGAAACGCATCGCTATTTTTCCCTGGAAATGTTTCCTGGCTTTACATTATTGATTTTCCTCTTGAAATCCGTACGTGAAAAGGAAAAGGATAGACCGTTGGTGCTGACATGCACTGTAACCCAATGCCAGCCAGATATTCTCTAACTGAAAAATAATGAATGGCGAAAAGGATACGTGCATGAAAAAGCGCTACAGGCCTGTTTTTATCTCCTTTAGCGAAATCCTATGGTTTCCCGGCTTTAGATATTTATTATCGTACACACTATCAATTAGCGCGACTTGGATTAGCAGCTGCTAATTCAGAGTCTTGAAAAGAGAACTTAATCTTGTGGCTATTTCCCTCGGGGCAAAGTGGGCTTAGTGCCCCCTCTAGAAAACTTTTAAACAACAACACAAAAAAAAATCATACGGGGTGGGAAGGAGTGAATGCGCCTGACGTCATTGTTAGAAGAGGAAGGGGGTGTCTGAAAACATCAGAGGATAGGCCTACTGGCTGTAGCTTATTGAGATTTGTCGGTTTGCAAGAAAATAATATTGACAAGAAGTGAGTAGCCTATTTCATTGTTTTTTTATTATTATTATTATTAGTATTATTATTCCATAAGACAGTCTATAAGCTATAAGTATTTTTTTTCGCGCACAGTGTCAATATTGAATGTTCATCGTCGAGTTGTTGGAGTGAGAGGAACTAACTTCAAAGAAACACTGTAAACCCAAACATGATTTTGGTCATATATTCACATGATGTATTACACAACTTGATGTTTCACAGTATTACAATTACTTGTTATATTCAGCTCAAAGAACAGTACTGTGGATCATCATCACCGACCTGTAGGAGTATATCCTTAATGTCTAATGTTTGTCTGCAATAATATTGACATGATATGGTGATTGTTTGTATTATTATGGCGAGTGTCCTTAAGGCGCAATGCCCTTTCACCTGTCATTTGGACAGGTCTAGTCGGACTGATGACTAATAATGACCAATGGACTATGACAGGTCCTGTAAAGTGCTATCCGTGAGATAGAATAGGCCTAAGTCAAGAGATTCTTGATAAGCCGTTTGTTTTGTAATCATGCAAGACCATGGACACTTTAGTTATGGTTTCACTTATAGCAGTATTTTAGAAACTGTCCGTCTCCACCAGGGGCAGAGTAGCCTATAGGCTATGCATTATAGGCCAACTGAAGAACATGCTTGCCTGACTCGTAACGCAGCAGTGGTTAGGACGTGTAACATAAACTCATAATTGTGTTTCACTGAAATCTTAATTTGTGGTGTATTTAGATTAGCTTAGTAGGTTATAGGTTCATTTTCTACAACGTTCTCTACGTCTTGATGTCAGAATTTAAATGCAATAGGCCTAGTTATAAGAGGAGGTTATGGGTTTATAAGACTCGATTTGAATATTCGTGTTGCTGAATTAAAGCTGTTTTCCAGTAGTGCGTGTCATCATCACCTCAGCGAATGTGCAAACCATGAAGTAGCGTTTCAATTTTGAAAGAAGTGATTCAAATGTAGCCTAAATGTAGCCCAATAAAAGAAAGCTGGTGAATATAATTATATCATTGTGATAACAACAATAATGTTAATGATATGATACTAATTATTACAATCATAAGCATAATAGACTAATAATATTAAGTATCTACAATGATCTTGTTACTAATGTTTGTATGTAGGCCTATAGTGTTAAATACTGTAAATTATAATGTTATATTTTCTGCTAAATGTAACCACTCTGTGTTCCACCAACAAAAACATATATTAGTGTTAACAACCCTATAGGCTACATGTTTAGCCGTTTGTATACTCCGGCACCGTACATATTTCCAAGGCATAGAATAGCCTAATAACATCGGCCAGAAGTGTATAAGACCGCGCAATAATCGACCTCGTGGATATTGATGGATGGTCTGTTCTCCCACGAACAGTCCTGAAAGTCGCAATGATGTCTGAATAGCCTACTGGTGCGCAGCACACGCTCACCGATGGCTGGCAGAATAAAATTAGATACACAAATCCCAGCGTGCGCGAACTGAGGCAGTCTACGGCATTAGACCATGTTGCAAACTTAAGTTCCCGCTTGCAGACGAGTCAAAATACAGCTCTCATATGCGTCTTGACTCCGCTCTTGCAGAGTACCATCGCAAGTGGTTGTAAAAAAGCCGGAAAACATTTCTGTCCGCGTGAAGTGTTTTTTGTTGTTGTTGTTAAAAAATAAAATCTTACCTGACAAATCACGAGCATCTGATGTTATATCCCGTTGAAATCAGAATTGTTTTGTTTCACCCATAAATGAATCAGAACTCAGGTTATGTGTCCGCTTTTGTCAGTTTTGGATCCCTTCGTTCGGTTGAAATGTCAATGCGACTGAAAAAAGCGTTGTGTGTCTAACCCCTAACTTTCTCTTAATATCAGCCTCAAACTAGGCACTGATTGGTCAGAACGACAGGGCGACGTCACCTTGGAAAACACTTCTCTTGCTGCCGGACAAGGGAAGTTCGATGCAGCGCCTATACACGCGTTGGCCAGTGTAGGATATAGTGGGTTTGCCATATATTGTACAGAACTTTAGATGGAGGTGGCGGTTTTCATTTTTATTTATTATTTTTTTTTTTTTAAAAAAACATCGAAACGAAAATCCGGTGATATTCAGAGAAACTGATCATAGCCTATCGTTTTGCCTTTTGTTCGTGGTTATGTGAATATGGGTCACTGTTCCACTGTGCTACACACTGCACGTTTTTAAATATAGTTTCATTGTCATTTGAGTGATAAATACATATTGGAAAGCATGGGCCTGTTTTTTCCGGTTACCATCCCATGCAAGTTTGTCTTATACAATATAGCAAATATTGATCAGGTGTGCGCAGTCGTCTTATTGACAAAACGCATTCAGGTAGAAAATCAAACTCCAGCCAGGTGGGATACAGACAATAGTACTGTAACCAGGTTCCAGTCTCTCTCTCTCTCTCTCTCTCTCTCTCTCTCTCTCTCTCTCTCTCTCTCTCTCTCTCTCTCTCTCTCTCTCTCTCTCTCTCTCTCTCTCTCTCTCTCTCTCTCTCTCTCTCTTTCCCTCCCTCCTTCCGTGTCACACTACTTCTGTCTCTCTGACTCATTGTGTCACCCAGACAGATGCACACGTACACACCATTTTGTAATTAAAGAAGTCATAACTTAATCATAGGTAAAAAAAATACATGGCCCGATTTGATTATTGATGGATAAAAGTGTATGTGAGATCTTGTCTAAGGATTTAATTAATAAAACAACAAACTTATTTTTACAAAATGTCAATTTCTTGATTTTTTTTCGTGTCTTAGATTATAGGCCTACATGACATTTTGTGAAATGTCTATGTGGTCTTGTTCGTCATACATTTTTCTTCCACTACACCGTGTGCGTGTGTGTGTGTGTGTGTGTGTGTGTGTGTGTGTGTGTGTGTGTGTGTGTGTGTGTGTGTGTGTGTGTGTGTGTGTTTGACCTTTAGTTTCATTTTAGCCTGTCTTATTTTATAAAAATGTGAGAATGTAAGTAATTTTCTGCATGTAGGTTTAGCTTGATTTGAAGGATTCAGAAAACAATAGATTGTATGTGCAAAACTGGAGGGAAACATGTGACGAGGTAATGCACTATAGGGTGTGTGTGTGTGGGGGGGGGGGGTGGGTAGTAACCCACGCAACGCCGTTGTTGCAAGTCTCTCGGGAAATGGGTGTCTTTGGAAGTCTCTTAAAAGGACACAGGTAGGACATGCGGACCATGTTTGGGCCATTATTTGGAGTAACCACCATTAAGGAGTCGTGAAACCGTGCAACCTGACAGGGTTCTTCAGGTGGACGCTGGAAACTGCACGGCGTGGCCTCGCTTATCATACTCTCAATAAAAGGAGACGCAGAGCAGCGGCCAGACCAGGTGCTACCGTTCTCTTTACACGAGGCCCGGCTCTTGAGAACTTGATCAGGCGTGAACGAAAATCTGTTCAGCCTGCCTCTCCTGCTAGAGCCATATCCCCACTCCCTCCCCGTGCCTTTTAAAATGTGTAGAAGACCCCCCCCCCCCCCCCACCCATGCACACACACACCCATCCGTCTATCCATCCACCCATCTGTAAACATTCCTAGTCAAATAACATACATCACATTTTATGTGCAGCTATATGAACACGACAGTATAGTTGATGGGAAGCAGACTTCACACTTTCGAGTTGTTTTAATTTGTTTAGTTTTATTTATATTATACTAATAAGTCCATGGGGAGAGACATAACACTATATCCTGTATGGGCCTCAGAAGCATGGACGCAATGTGTTTTCCTCGATGGAAGACAGCGGTGTAGTTCCATAACTGGAAATGGAGCCTCTGGGAAGGCCTGTGCTCATTCAGACTGAGAGAAATTTTTGGATACATTTTCTAATGATCGGCCTTCACTGTTTAGTCATGCAGAATCAAAGCACCGCTAATAAGCGCGTCATGAACCTTTTGTTTACTGTCGCTGTTGTAAAACGAACCCAGAGCTCTGGCCACGCCGCAAACAGAAAATTGAGGGGTTGAAAGTGAGCCTCTGTGTAAATTCATCGCGTTACTCGGAGACCTGATGGGGATTAACAACGTGGCTGCAAGGTACGAAGGCAAACTTTTAACTTTTCGAGGGGGTGGGGAGTTGTTGTGTCATAATGCATGACACAACTGCACGATTAGGCGGTATCTTGGAGAAGGAAAGTCATTATATTAATCTACTGTTAAACAAAATCATCATGTATCACTGTTATCAAATCTGAGGTGTCATTGGAATTGGAATGGCTATTAAGACACTGGCAAACAAAATTCCAAAAAGCAGCAAAAAAATCTAGATGTTAATTGCTGACACGATTCCCAAAGGTGTGCTGATCATTGAAGATTTAATGTCACTCAGAGAGAATTTCGAAGTGAAACTAATAGGGAGCTGGGTAATTAATATCTGCAACACGTGGGGGTACCGGTACTCCCATATTTAGTCGACCCTGGTGGGTGAGTCTCGGTACGTCCATCTCTGCGCTTTGAAGTACTTTAATAAGCCTCGTTCTCTGTATGTAGGGTTTGATTTATTTTTCTCTCCGCGCATCCTGGCCCTGGACAGAGACATTAGCTAAATTCCCTCGGGGTGATTGGATGCAATTTGTCCGGAGTAGACAGGCACGTCCTGGATGTTAGAAACTCACTTTGGCTCGACGTGACAAGGCTGAGTTCGATCTACAATTGCATTTGAAAGCGCAGCGAGCGTAAAGCTTCAGTACCATTACAGCCTTTCCCTTTTCAACAACACTAGATCCAGTTTTTGTACAAATCTTTATTAAAATTACATTTGCAACACCTCTCATACAAAAAACGGACAGAAGTCAGTCTCAGCCGCGGTTACTTTGGAAGGCTAGAGAGGGTAATGATTTTTGCGTTGCGCACACTTGGTCAGTTTTAGACCGCGCTCCCGTGTTAAAGAAAGCGAGGGGATTTGCTCTCGGTCCCTGACCCTTGAAATTAGATTAAATATAGACGCAGGGACAACGCGAAAACGCGAGATTGACACCTGCCAAAGGAACTCCTTCGTGATTGATTGTGATCCTTCGTGCTGGCAACAATAATGTCGTAAATGGCACGGAGCAAAGCGGGCGCATTTGTCATTTAGTCGCCAGGAGAGGGAGAAGTCAGTGTCCGTGGCAAGCTGTGAGCCGACAGGGGGAAATGGGAGCTAACGAGGTTGTCAGATGTTCTGACAGGACAAATGAGAGCTCGTCACTCCCCACGATTTAATAACGTTTAATGGAAACGTATTGCACCGTTCAAAATACAAACACGTTAAGAGCGCCTGAAATTCACACTGGAGTCCAGCATGGCTGGACGAGACGCCATTAATTACGCATAGCAAAAGTAATTACGCATCTGCTGAAAACTGCTGGCCCGGATTCCACGTCAGAGTCATTTTCCAAAGCACTGATTTTCAAGACACTATCGAGCCACTCTCTTTATTTCCTACAGAGAATACATTTGTTCACTCAGAAAATCTTTTTTTTCTGTTCCAAACCACTTTAGCAAAAGTATTACCACTCCCCTTAGATCTGATTAAGATGGAATATTAAGATGTGAAATTATTTCTGTGGAAGTATTGACATGTCAAATTTTGATGACTCCTCTAAGAATACTTTAAACTGTGAGATGTCTCTAGAATTATGAGCACACTATTGTTGGCATATACAGTATAGGTCTATTCCATAAGCTACTGAAAATACCCCACTGATCAATTGTAATTTATCCCAAACATACATCATTTTATTAGCCTACTGTCTGTAAGATATTCTAGAAGGCAAAGGTTCTGCTTGTTTACAAGTAAATCCAAGATAGTGTCCTATAATATGCTGGTTAAACATTATGCATGTTTTGTTTTGTTGTAGTCAAAGATCACTGCTATAGCTTTGCGCTCAGCCTCTGACCCACTCTAATGCTGAGTAGCCCTGAGGGTCAACGTCACCACGAAGACTTCTTGCTGATAGGCTGCCACTATGTATATTTTTTACATTAAAAAAAGATAAGAGATTATTAGATTATTTGATCAGGAATGATATCGCCCCCATATTTTCAGATGTAATTTCCAAGTTAGTGTAGCTGAACCTTTTGTGTTTTGACTAAATGCCACTAGTTTGTTAATGCCACTAGGTTGCTTATAGGGTGCATGTGCCCTGTCCTCTCCAAGTTGCCACAGACTCATGGTTGGTTTGGCAAAAGCATACCAGCCCTTACCTTCGAATGCGGAAGCAAAACCTCTATTTAGACAATAACACAACACACAACAAGTAAACGGTCTGACAGTTTATTCTATGTTTGCCGTTCCACATTGACCTCTCTGACCAAATACATCCAACTGCATCGACATCTTATAGAGGAAAAATGCACTGGGCATGGCAACACTCAACCTCTTTCTCTCCTCCTATCTGCAACCTCTGTTTATCTACCCCTGGTTGTGACTTACTTCTCACATATCCAGAATCCCCCCCCCATACACACACACACACACACACACACACACACACACACACACACACACACACAGTAGAGACTGACCCCCCCTGGGTCCTGAAAGACATGGACCTCTTGTCCATAGACTGTAGAGTGTAATTATCCTTCTCTGTGTCCTGCTAAGATTTCAAAGCTAGCATTTCAGTGCCACTCTCTTTTTGTCTCTGTGATATTGTGTGCGCGCGCGCTGCGTGGCCAACTCCAGGTGCTGCTGCCCTCCCTGCAGACGTCTTTAGAAACGGGAAGGTGCTTGCTGTGAGACAGTCGGGGCAAAGGGGGGTGGCGGGGTAGCCAAAGTCATTCATAAAATGATATCTATTTTTATCCCTGTGGCCTGTCGCCATTGCCAGAGAAATCTGTTTTTTTTTTTTTTTTTAACTGGCCCTGTGTTTAACAAATATTCCATGCTAGATTAGAGTTAAACAGAAAGGCATTTTAATTGTCAACACTGACCTATACAAAGTCGCCAGAAACCATGTAGGGGCGAGCTAATTGTCAGGCAAGAAATTGAATGGAAACAGTGTGCAGGGGATGGACAAGAGCTGAACAGAGCTGTGTGTACATGGTTGTGTGGCTGAACGTGTTGCATAAATATGTTTGTGTGTGTGCCCATGTGTCTGTCCGTGTGTGTGTGTGTGTCTGTTTCTGTGTTTTTCCTTTGTATGTGTGTGTGTGTGTGTGTGTGTGTGTGTGTTTGAGGTAGAGAGGCTGGGAGAGAGAGATATAAACAGAGAGAGAGAGAGAGAGAGCGAGAGAGAGAGAGAGCGAGCTTGTGTGTCTTCATATGCATGCCTATGTGTGTTTAAAACCCAGTGACTGTGAGTGAGCACACTCATATCACTCCCAGCTATGTTTGTGTTTATAGCTTCATGGCTCTGTGGACTCACTTGAAAACAGAGAGCAGGAGAGCAAGAAAAGGCAGCGAGATGAAGAGGAGGAGGAAGAGGAAGAGGAGGGGGAAAGTGCTACACAAGGGACCATCAATAAACTATTCATGAAACGTGGCAAAACAGAGTCTTCACAGAACTGTGCCTGTTTTAAAAATGCAACGCCTGTTCGGCTGGAGTCATTAAGTCGAGACGCATACTGTAGCTCCAGGCCAGGCTTGGGCAGAGAGGAGGAACACCTAATGTGACAAACTCAACGCAGATCTCAATGATACGTTTAAATGGATCCAGCACAGCTAACTGAGCTATGTAAAACAACACACAGTAAATCAGGCAATAACAACGACAAACCGTCTGGAAAATGGACTTGCAGAGCAACATGAATTCCTCTCTTTTTTCCCCTACAGTGTCTGGATGACACATCTCATCTCAAAGTAAATATTTTGAGGATAATTGAACTGATTGCTAGTCGCAGCTCTTCGCCATTTGAATATGGAAGTTTAGAAGGGAAAAAAATATATTTACACAAACAGGGGCTACCCCAGTTTGCGATAAGTGTTTACATGAATTTTAAAGCATTGTCAGGGTATTATGCATAATGTGTAGATTTTTAAAATGCTAATAAAGGAGTCTCTAGACTATGGCATGATGCATTATTGATGTGGCTTTTCACAAATGTGGAGGGAGACACAGGAGGCTGGCAGGAGATGATGGGGATAGTGCAGACCCTGGACTGTCACTGCTCATTGCAGTGAAAGCTCTTCCCCCATGTCTCAGAATCGCATCGCCTTATGAGGTCAGTGGCCTCGGAAGATAGCCTACTGTACTTTGGTGGGGAAGCGCTCTTGCTGATTATCTTTCAGATAGGAATGGTTTTGTTTGTGGAAACCTGTCCTTATTCCTGATGGATTCTTGGGCAATAGGCCTTTAATGCAAATTAGAAAAGAATTATATAGCGATGATCAACTTTTAAAAATATGCTTGGCCCTCATAAATATGCATATAGGCTATGGCTTTTAGATGAGTATTTCTTTGACGAAACTGCTGTAATTTCTTCGGGTATACGTGAACAACACATATGTTTATTTCATGCTTTCATGATGATTCACTATGAATCATCTTGCATTCTGTATGGACATTTTTCGTTTATCCTGTGTCAATTTAATCCTCTAAGCCGTTGGATAGGCCTAAATAAATGGTCTAAAAGCGTGTTGTCTCTCGCTTTTTTCTTTTTAATTTCAGATGGACGCATGTTACTCCTTTGATGTTTGTCTGAAGTCACCACAACAGCGAGTTGATTTGCGCCCATATGGTAAAAACGTTTTTTCACATCCTTAACGTATTTCATTAAAAACCGAGTGCTGGGGGGCACTGGTGACGAAATCCACTCAAAACCTGAACAGATGCAGTCCGGCTTCGTCTGCCGAGAAAACAAAAAGGGACACGGAAATAAAAATATGTCCCAAGTTTGCCGCGGATTAAGCCCTTGGTCTTGAGAACAGGAGCACATTTGCCGTTATAGGGAGCAGGGGGCCGCGGTTTGCGGTGCTTGTCATGATTGTTTTCATATTTCTTTGACATCTATTGATTCGAAGACAGCTGTAAGGCTTTGTCACAGAAGGCAGGAGCAGTCACAAAGCATTAGCTTGATGGCATAACCCCAGCGTTGGAGACTCCAAACAGGTCCACAGACTGAGAAAGATGATGAGTAATTAGGGGAAAATCACCCGATGTAGCCCAGTTTATTTCGTTTCAACGCCCTTTTCCGGATTAGAGAATTTTTTGATAACCAATTATCTACCAGTGAGTGAAAGATGCCAGGAATATTTCCACAGTTGACATTTTCAGTGACATTTAAAATTCTTATATTCTTTGAGTTGGGCTATAATATAGCCTATATTTAGTCTCTCTTGTGTCACTAATCTACACATCAGTAAATGTAAACATCTTTCGGGCGAGTGTCATATGAAAATATTTATTGTGAGCAATAATGTGAATGTTTGGCCTTCATCTTTTTGTCAGAAAGTTGGCGTGGCGCGTGTACTCAAATCTTTTCAGGTGTAGATTTTGTAGGCCAAGTTTATGGTTATGGTTATGGTTGGTTGCTAATATTAAATAATATTTTCAACCCGCCGCCAAAAGACTGTAATGTCGTGTATCCACCGACAAATGTCTCCAATAACTCAATAACCATTTTGGGAGGAGTTCGACTTCATTGGACTACCAAGCAAAATGTATAAAGGCATTCTCGTCAGTTAATACGCATAGCCTAACTAAGACATTCATGCAACATAGATATATATATAAAAAAGAGCAGTAGCTTAAAGGCCTTTCATTTAAGAAATAAACAAATTAAATTAAACTAAATTGAAACTTCCAGACTGTAGGCCACTGAAATTGCATCCAAGTAGGCCTGAGTTTTTTTGTTTTGTTTTTGTTTTTGATTTTTGTAATGAATTTAATGCAATTAAAAGTGCCTAATTTCGGCGGCGTCTCATACCATCCTCCTGAGACTTTCAAAAAATATGTAGACTGCGATATAGCCTAAAAAAAATATTGCAAAGAAACTGTTTTGCTGTTACTGGAGAGTTAGAACCATCTTCTGCCACTGTTCGAGGTAAATCAATTATAGATGAAAGATGGTGCATTATAATAGGCTATAACGGCAAAAATACACATAAGTGATCTCTCAGGTGCACCTATACCAAGACAGGGATTTCGAACTTATCGAAACTTGTTTTACGGTCAATTGAAACCGCATCAGAGAAGAGTGGTAACACACACTGCATTTAAGCAGCGTTGCTTCACACAGCAGACTGCAACAAAACAGTACAAGTTGTGCTACAGCTCCAAGGATTACAGTGCATTGTGTTCTTTGAAATACGCGCCCCATCCCCTCGTCTCTATGCAGTACAAGGGCCTGCATTCATTGGTATTTCACTTATTTCAGTTATCTCACTATGCACTTAGACCCATTACAAAGACGTGAGATTTAAAGGTGGGTGGGAAGGAGGGCTTTCCTGGCAAGCAAAAGGCCATTCCTCGCTTTGTGGCCGTTGATTTACGCATTATTCCCTGCTTTGCCTTTACTAAACTTACTACCTGTAAACGCAGACCACCAATGGAGGCAAATGTTTAATTTGTAATTTACTGATTTCACTTGACTTTTGTTGCCATTTCTAAGAACTCATTAACACGCCTTCGCCATCTCATGTCAGCCAAATCGAAATGGTTTGCTTTCTGGTGGCATAGATGGAGACTCGCAGAGGTGCATTGGAGTAAGGTAGATAGCCAGCGTATGAATCACATGATATTTGTATCTTACTAATCTCAAAATGCGTCTTTTGAATTCCGTCTAGTCGTAGCTGATGCCTTGTGCATTATTCTAACTGATCACCTCCAAGCTATCAGAGACATATCTAGAGACTGAAATGCCTACTCCTCAGTAATGCGCGCATGCAGTGACTTGTTAAATTCACTGTTTGCCATTTTTGTCTTTCACTGGAGCATGGAAGTATTATTACCTGAATCTGACAGTATTAACACTTACATGGTTATTTGATTGGCACCAGGTGATTAAAAATGCCTAGATTATGGTACCGTCAAATGGATGCCATTTCGGCAAGACATTTCATGACAAAAAAAAGACTCGTAGCCTACTACATAATTGGTCCGAACTAGCTCATAAAATAATGACTTTCGAGTTGATTTTGACTGCCTTTTCACGCGTCCCAATGCCTCTCGTGGGGGTTTTAATAAATCATCTGAGAATGGCAAGGGTTGTCAGTGCATTCGTTTCCACAGCGCAGTGCGTGTGTGCCCTCTAGCGAGAAGATTGTGGTAAGTGCAATTTTTTACTGAGAGAAGTGTAACGTTTGTTGGAGATGCCAAGACAGAGGTAAAATGAGGTAGCCTTCTCATTTTCTTAGACTTTGTTATTTTTATTCATATTATCGACAGTCATCTGACATGTATTGCTGCATTTGACTTAATAGGCTACATTTTCACATGAATTGATCTATCTTTACTTGGTAGCATAGCCTAATAGCCTTCAGATTGAAGAAATGTGCTTAAAAGAAGCGTGGGTAAACCCAGACGAACTTCTAGAAAATTCAGAATTTGAATTTACTTTGCAGGTCCTTCTGAAAAGATTCCCATTGATGCCTGTTTCAGAATCACCAAAACCCCAGACACTTGTATTGTCTTTGGAATTGAGCAAAGAGCTGCTTTTAAACTGTTGTTTGCAGGAAATACGTGATTGCTGCGCTTTAGACACGTAAGTGTAAGTAGCCTACGTAAGTATTAAACGAAAATGTAAGTTTAATTTCACTGCTGGTTATGCCTCTGGAAGTCAAAGGCCTAAAACAGGAAGTTTGGACACGGGCGTCAATTCACATTTGCCAACAGTCTGGGCTCATCCAGGCTATGTCAAATGCATAACGAGGATAAAAAATAATGATATATATTATGTTTTTCAGGCTTCATTTATGAAGCGTCCGCATGTCGATTAATTGCGCAAACAAATTAAGATAATATTTTAGCCTACTATAATCTACTTCATGGGGATGCAGCAGATTAGACAACACTAGGCCCATTTTCATTAGCCTACTTTCGCGCAATCTGGTGGTAAATAAGTATTTGTTAGAATTGTTGAAGCTGACCGCGCAACATCCAAGGTAGATGGACAGGCCTGTGAACAATCTGTCTGTCGTGACTGACAGTTTATATATTGACTGCCCGTCCATTCTGTGTTTGTCATCGCAC
>NC_085004.1:25457910-25470410 GCF_963854185.1 Sardina pilchardus | reverse complement strand
GTATTGCTGTTAATGAAATGTTTCGTGCAACCAGAATGTTTTGTTCAGTCATATCTACATGGGGGGCTGTTTTTCTATAGCTAATTACATGATGTGTATACATTTGTATATGTATTGGTGAAGTTCCATAACCATAATTACTCAATATTAGTAATATTACCATTATTCTCTTGATCAAGCATGTTTTTTTTGTCATACCATTGTCTTTGCAGAAGAGGAAATCTGTAAATCCTGCTAAAGGAATTTCTTTCACATTGTCTTTCTGCCTTCATGAACATCCTAACAATAATGATGTTCTCTACACAAAATTTGTAAAGAGCGCATAGGGATGGTTGGCGGCTGTCAGGAAAATCTTCCCGATAGTAAGACACAAGAACCACAACACGTAGCACGTTTACTCTTGGCCGAGAGGAGAGAGTGCCCAGAAAGGAGAATTCTCCTCTCTGCAAAGCAGTCTCTGACTTTCTCCTCGCAGCGCAAGTCTTTTTATTCAGCGGAGTGTGGCTCATCAGTTATACAACCAGCGTGGTTACAACAGTTGTTTACCAGACACCTTTTGGCAGTTGGTTCCTCTTTGAACTTAAAATCTGCACACTGAACTGTTCTTGGTATGAACTAGACAAGAACATTCTGTGTCTGCAGTTTTAGGTGTCGGCGGTCAAGGGTCAATTTAGGTCTACAGCAACTTGCAAGCACACATACAACAATGATAATAATGTTTTCCTTCACATTTCCCTCCTGTTTATCATTGTACCTTATTCAAGCAGTGGACATGTACATGCATATATTGTCTTCAGACCAAACACACCCTTATTCCAACCTCACACATAAAATCAAAGCATGTAGTAATTGTTACCAACTTGAATAACAAGTTTCAAACCTTTTGATGGAAGCGAAAACCTTAACGGAAAACCTCACAGTCATGATTGATTTTATTTTGAGGAGAAAACCGTTAAAGGAAAAAAATCTTCCATTACCCTGCCATAGCAGCGGCACTTGTTTACACAAGCAAGAGGATAAATTTACATCTAAATTTTGATGGGCTATATGCAATGAGAGCTAGTCCTCAAATAATCTAAACTTCTACAAGATGTAGGGACACATGCTAAATTTGCTCCTTTTCAGGAAAAGTCTCCGTTCAGTCCTTGTAACCAAAGTCTCAGCAAGGTGAGGGTGATAGCCACTCCAAGGACCAACCTCAACACTAAAAGTCCGTTACCTCCAGGCATTGTCACTAAGCTTTAGAGGATCCAACATTTTCACCAACGTTGAGACGATTAGATTCTAAACCTCTAATCCCCTTTGAAGTCGGACTTCCCCTCCTCAGCGGTTGACTCCGCAGCTGGAAGGTCCCGAACAGTGAGAGGGGTGCGTCCAAGCGGTCCGGCCCTCCACCTTCACTGCAGTGGGTGTAGATAGGATGACTTGGTGGGGCCCTTCCCAACACGGGTCAGCCCTGCACTTTTTCTTTATGACTTTGATGAACACACAGTCTCGTTCACTTTAGGATCCTGTGGAGAGACAGAAAGAGAGGGAGCAGTATTCGTGTCTACACATTCTTTTGAAAACAGTGTTTTTAATTAATTGTCCTCTTTTTGGTCTCGCATGTGAATTGTGTTTAATACAAATGATGCACTGGTGAAAAAAACTTTGTGAGTAGTTTGTACATCCATACGTGGTATAATGTTTGTCTATTAGTGCACACATCCCTCCTGTTGAGACATGGCTCTGCCCATGACTCAAAATTGCTGCTTGTATTTGTGTTACCAAGTTTAACGTGACTGTTTCACACTTGGGTTAGTGGACAGCTGCATGTGGGGTTTCAGTTCCCAACACATCAGTCTCTGCGCGGGCTGTGGCAGAACTGCTAGACAAAAAAAAAATTGTCTGTCCAACCAACACAAATAAGTTGGAGTCACTTTGGTAGGTTCTAATCTATGCACTAGTTTGTCATATTCTGGGTCTGGCCCAGGCAGAAGTTTGCATCTCAAATCAATTCTTAATTTGTCAGGGGATATGAGGCTATCACTTTCTCTGGTTTGTCATTTAAACACACATCAGCTCTAGTCTAGAAATTCCTCACACATTTCTAGCTCTTCTCCTTCTCCACTTACTAGGCAATACTGATCTCTTATCGTATCTCTGTTCTTTCTCATCTTTGGTGGGGCAGACACGAGACCAATGCCTGTGACCCCCATTGTTTACAAATAAGGGGTTGTTCTGTGTCGTCCTCTTAGGGCAAACAACAAGCCTGGGAAGCAAGCTTCTAGACCGTAGTCCGGCTTCCCCTGGGTGTTTTATCTCTCACAGGCTCTATTGTTCGTTTTAACTCACAGACAATCCCTTCACACACATTTCTTTCCCTTTTTTATCAATATAGGCGGACTCTAACCCCCTACTTGATAGCTCAGGCGGGCCTCTAACCCCCTATTGTTTTTAAGGTGGGACTCTAACCCCCTTTTTCTAAGGCGGGCCTCTAACCCCCTTATTTCTCAGTCACACTCCTTCTTTCCCCTTTTTATCAATATAGGCGGCCTCTAACCCCCTATTTGATAGCTCAGGCGGGCCTCTAACCCCCTATTTTTTAAGGTGGGACTCTAACCCCCTTTTTCTAAGGTGGGCCTCTAACCCCCTTTTTAGATAAACTAAAGTGGCCTCTAACCCCTTTACCTCAGACGGGACTCGAACCCCCTGGAAAGTTTATCTTCAACAGCTGATAACTCAGGCGGGCCTCTAACCCCCTATTTTTTTAAGGTGGGACTCTAACCCCCTTTTTCTAAGGCAGGACTCTAACCCCCTTTTTAGATAAACTAAAGTGGCCTCTAACCCCTGTACCTCAGGTGGGACTCGAACCCCCTGGAAAGTTTATCTGTAACAGCTGATAGCTCAGGCGGAACTTCAGGCCCCCCAGCTCAGGCGGAACTTCAGGCCCCCCTTTTTTGGATAAACTATATGGCGGGACTTCAGGCCCTCCGGAAAGTTTATCTTTAACAGCTGTATAAGAGAACAGCAACTTAATGCAATCTTTCCCTTTTAGAAATAGTCCCAGACTATTAGGCCTATACTCACGCTGTTATGGTTCTGCTCTGTTGTTCGGATGCCGTCAATCCAGTCCAGGGGCTGGTCGTCGTCGGCTGGCCAGCACGGAATTCACCGTACAGGGCTTTCTTCCACAGTCCTAGACCGCAGGCTGTGTACACAGTCTTCAACTTTCGACGATCAGTCCCAGTCTTGGGTATGTTGGCATCCGGCTTCGAAGGACCAAGTAATGTCAGGAAAATCTTCCCGATAGTAAGACACAAGAACCACAACACGTAGCACGTTTACTCTTGGCCGAGAGGAGAGAGTGCCCAGAAAGGAGAATTCTCCTCTCTGCAAAGCAGTCTCTGACTTTCTCCTCGCAGCGCAAGTCTTTTTATTCAGCGGAGTGTGGCTCATCAGTTATACAACCAGCGTGGTTACAACAGTTGTTTACCAGACACCTTTTGGCAGTTGGTTCCTCTTTGAACTTAAAATCTGCACACTGAACTGTTCTTGGTATGAACTAGACAAGAACATTCTGTGTCTGCAGTTTTAGGTGTCGGCGGTCAAGGGTCAATTTAGGTCTACAGCAACTTGCAAGCACACATACAACAATGATAATAATGTTTTCCTTCACAGCGGCCATCACTCGGGAGTCTCTATGGGCATGCCAGGACCACGGCCAGCTACCAAGCCAAACATGTTTACTCCCAGCTCAATGCCCAGCATAAGCTGATGGATGAACATGCGGAATGTGGGCAACTAGTTTACAAGTATGCAAGTATAGCCCTGATTTACAGATTTAACTTGGAGCAACTATAAACAGAATAAACTGTCCACAGCTGTGGATTTATAGCTTCATCAAGAATATGTGTAATTTGTACTTTGTCATTGGAGGGACAAGTGAATATACACATAGTGTCTACACAGGCCTTATTGCTGAATTATAAATTAATGTAAAGCAACACAATGGAAGAATTGATATCTATGCCCTTTGGTGTCAATATTCAGCCTTTTTAGCTCTTTAGCCAAAGACTAAAATGGTCATGATCTGATTGACGTTACACAGTGCAACATCAGTCTAAGTCATAAGTCTGCTGTAACTAATGATTGCACTAATAAAGCCTTACAATGTTAAAAACCCTTAAAGCTTGAAATATGAGAATGTGAGATGAAGCTTCTTTTACTTCTTGATAATTACATTGTCATATATCAAGAATGTCTTATGTCATATTCTGTTTATTCACCAGATGTTCTTTATGGAGACATGACCCTATACAAGCTGTCGAAACTATATGTGTGGGGCTCACACATCACTGCTATAAGGCTTAAGGAACGTAGTGATGCCTGTTTATATAGTTACAGACTTTTGTTGTAATGAATTTGTTATAAACCTTTCTAAATGTCTTCATAATGCTTTGTGAATAGCAGGTTCTAAGTAAGGTGTTACTAAAGTTGCATTAATCCATTGCTTAATGAATTGGTCCACCATAAGATACATTGAGGGCTGGACCGCAGGTAGCCTGCTGTTATTGAAGTGAGGGAATTCCCTTGAGGCAAAAGTAATAGAGAGGCTGGAGGATACACAGAGTGCCTGTGAAATGTCACTGTGTTCTGTCATTTGAGCAGTCCCTGGATTCAGTCAGTAACTTGTGTTTTGGAATATTCACAACCACCCTCCCTCCATCGTTCCCAGCAGAGATTAATTCTCCGATGAAAACAACATGTCTCTAAAAATCTGTTTTCTTCTACTGAAATTATGTGGGGTTTCAAGCACATAAACTGGCTCATTTACCAGTACAATGGATTTGTTTTTTTTTTTTCATGGATCAACTTCATGTTTTTTTCTGTGTCAATTATTCATTCAAAAACTCATTTCACAGCAAAACAGACACTGTGTTCTAAAATGAGTTTAAAATCAGTTCTGTGGAGGATCAAAATCATGTTCATGTCACAAATAAGATGCTGAAATTATTATTCTAGTGATATTGTTCTACTTATTTGAATGAAAACTAGGGTAGAAGTCATGATTTTGTGAAGAGGCTGGGGAAGCAAAATGCAAAAGTGTTAATTCTGTGAGAGGATATCCTGCAAATCCAGCAACATTTGTTAGAGGGAATATATGAGTGAACGAAGTGAATGCAGGCATATGTTATACAAGCATTTGTGATCTCACCATAGGCACACTGATTCAAATTGACCGGGTAAATCTAATTTAAATATATTAACTATTCATTAATTAAATAAAAGGCCACTAGCCTTGGGCTCAATCTGAAACTCTAAAGTTCAGTTTATGCAGGAGGGGCCCCCTGTATTAGCCTATTATGCTAATTCTTAATGACAAAATGCATGTTTTCCTGCATCCTAAAGAGGATAGAAGATGACAGTGTCAGCAAGTTGCACTCTGGGTACATTAAGTCTACTCTTGTATAATTAGACCCTATGAAAATATGTTTAATAAATGAGGAATTTATATAAGAATGTTTGTATTATCTTTGTTTGACTGCAACCAATACAATGGGCCTTGTGTGTTTGTCTTTTTGTTGGTGGCACCATGTTGCTGAGTGTCTACTGTTAACCACAACAGGAACGTTACCTCTATAAAAGTCCACTCTGCGGATGTTGTAAATGATTTAATGCTGGCAATGGTGACATCTCGATAAATATGTGATATGTGAATATGTGATGTTAATCAGCAGGCCATCAAATTCTCAGAAAGACCAGAATTCAACCTTAGCTGGACCAAAGAGTATAGAAGTACCTACATCTGAGAGCTGAAAATGTGAAAATGAGCATCCAAAACATAAGATTTTGGAGAATGCAGTGCATATCACCATAGCCATTGTTATTTTCATATACCCTCTATCGGCTGTTTCTAAACTAATGGGCTACTTCAAGTACAAGGACTGTGTTACATAAGAACTTGGAGAATGCAGATAGTCATTGTTATTTTCATATACCCTCTATTGGCTCTGTTATTAATAAACTAGTGGCTACTGCAAGTGCAAGGACTAGGCTATAAATAATACAATTCATTAACTGAGGCATTTTAATACTTGCAGAGGGCTGAGAATGTAACTGTAGTAAAAAATAGTCTAGCTCATCTGAGTTGGTGCAGGGTAGCCTAGTAGCGCTTCACACTTATCTGGCAACCCCTGCACAGAACGTGAACCGTGCGCGGCATCAACTCTGCGTCTAGCCTGCTACGTGGCGTCCATGGGAATCTCCTATTACAGACAGTTCATTGACCAATGGAAGAGGCGATAACATGGAAGGATTCAAACACCGTGTTTGTTATCTTGAATTAGAATGGTTGTACAAGAAACTACAACCAACCCGCACTTGGTTGTGCCCCGTGGTGTCAGGTAGCCTTGTAATCAACCGGGTATGTTTGAAACGTCTACGGGATAGTGCTGTTTTAAATGACACGCAGTGTCTAGATGCACAGCTACTTTGTCACAGGGGTTTCTTTGGCTCTCGCAGTCACGCCTACTATCGCATCGAGTCCCGTTGTAGAAACAAAGAAACGGTTTTGCCGGCGTAGTAGTGGAAGTTTGTAGCATTATATTTCCGCTAGTTGTAAACCAGACGAAATCACGCTTAGTTTACAAATGAACGGGTGCAGCTACGTTAGCTTTTTGTTGCTGTGTACTTACTGTGTGCATGGGAAGCCTACCTTAAGGAAAGAGAGGGTCGTCCACCATGATCCCGAATTGAGCAGACAAGCTCATGAGGATAACCAGAGCTATCAGTATGATCATGAGGCCTTCTTAGGCAAAGAGGAGGCCACTACTTTTGACCAGCTGACACCAGAGGAGAGCAAGGAAAGATTAGGGTAAGGATTTCCTGTTTATCAGAACTCTCAGTTGCAAATTCCGAACAATGGGCTTGAGTGGGTGGGAATAGCTTATGTGAATTGGCTAATTTCTCACACAGTTATTGGTTGTAGCGTTGGTGCTATCATGTCTGAGCCATATCATGCTATAGCCTATAATAGCCTACTACATGACGTGTTTTAGTTGGAACTTTTTCCCATTCAATGGAGCTGCAGGTCTTCTCCAAAAATAAACGGGATCAAGACGCAGTGTCGTGGCATGTCCAATAGCCAGGCTTACTGGTGTGGCTTGAATGAATGTTCGAGGCAGCTAGTTTATTATGGCTCCTACCAGTGTTTTGTATTCAAATGTGACTGAATTGGCTTGCAGGCCTCATTTGGTTAAAGGAAGTCGGGAGTCTAGTAGCTCAGCAGGGGAAGTTACCAAATGTTCATATGCTATCTTGTTTGCTATCTGCCATAGCCCTCATCAAGTTTCTGCGCCCATCCCGAGTACCCAGTACCCACGTTGGCTTGTATGGGCGTATCCATAGAACTTGGCGCTTCTCCCATAGAATTCCCTTTCCTGAAATGCTTTAAAGAGGGAGGGCCCAACAAACATCACAACGTGGCATCGAGGCTGAACATAGGTTTTGCTGTCATGATGAAACCTGTTGCTTGTGACGTTTTAGTTATTTTTAAAGGCTCCAGTAAAAGCATTTTGTCTCCATTTTGTATTAGCTTCAGTCATCAAAATCATGTTTATTGCTTTCCTATTATATGCTATTTGTCCATATGTTATGATGGTGCTTCTGATTTAAAAACTTTGGTTCCTCTATTTTTTTTTGGACAGGAAAATAGTTGACCGAATTGACAGCGATAGAAATGGATACATTACAACAGATGAACTCAATGCCTGGATCAAGAGGGTCCAGAAGCGCTATGTCTATGAAAATGTGGCCAAAGTGTGGTCCGACTACGACCTGAACAAAGACAACAAAATCTCCTGGGAGGAGTACAAACAGTCAACGTATGGCTACTACCTGGGTGAGGAAGTGCACACGTCACAAGTCCTGTGGGAATGTTTCATGTTAAAACATGGGCGCTGTTGGTAACTGTTTGTCTTCTCGACCCCTTTCCCCTTAGCCAACCCTGAGGAGTTTGAGGATGATAAAGACCAGTTCAGCTTCAAGAAGATGCTGCCGCGAGACGAGAGGAGGTTTAAGGCAGCCGATGTGGACGGTGACCTGGTGGCCGGACGGGACGAGTTCACTGCCTTCCTGCACCCCGAGGAGTTTGATCACATGAAGGCGATAGTGGTCCTTGTAAGTCAAAGCATCGCACCTAAAACACCAAACGTTCTGTTGTGGGTAACCCCTCATTTAGCTTGCCACAGAACTATTCATTTTGCTGTGGTTTTTCACTGTGCCTTTTTGGGTAATTTTCCACAGTCCCCCTGCTCCAAGGATTTCCGAGTTCTGACCAAACTGTGGATGGTCATTCTTTAATCAGAATCCTATTTTAGGTTCAGTTGTGTGACATGGAGTGTGTGTACTTCAGCCAAGAGTTCAAGAGAGGTCATGCCAGATATCTTGGAGAGGGCCAGAGATGAAAATGAAGCATTGAAACGTACCAGAGCTCCTTGAATACTGTGTATCTTTCCTTTTGAAGTCCTTCAAATGAACTATTTTGCTTCCCTGTCCTAAATGCAGGAATATGAATGGATGCTCTTGATGTAAAAGAAGGGATATATTTTTTGAAGTGGGTCAAGAAGAAGGTCTCGTCCTCACTCTTGTGTCGCTTCTTGAAACAGAAATGTGGGTGGCAGGATTGCAACTGCAAGTGAGGAATGAGAGTTTATGCACAAGGTCTTGACACTCACAAAGACGGCAATACCTGTTCTGAAGTGCACATTGTTTATGTTTTTCACATTATTTACGCATTGCACTAGAAACAGAACTCTGAATGTAAATGTTGCTTTTAACTTCCTTACATTCAGTTGATAAAAGGGTATTCTAAAAAGTAGGAAAGAAGGGACTTTCATGGAGGATTTCAAATTGTTATCATAGTCACGCTGTAGAATTAATTAAAGCCATTCTTTGGGTTTCAGCAGTGATCAACCATTTTTCATATAGCCTTAAGTGAAACCGAAAAAAAATAGCAAGTTTAAACTATGTCTGTGATACTGGTTGAAGTATATGAAGCAATGTTGAAATAAGAAGTCTTCACTCTGTCCTTTCTCTGATTTGCCCTCTTTCATTGTCCACCCACAGGAAACTCTGGAGGACATCGATAAAAATGGGGATGGCTATGTGGACGAAGACGAATATATCGGTGAGCTCATCTCTCGATCCGTGTGTGTGTGTGTGTGTGTGTGTTGTCTTCAACTTGTTTCACTTCAGATCAGGAGAATGTGAAATATTCCACTGTGTTTGGTGTGGGTTTGTGGCAAGAGGAGTTGTGAGCGAGCTTGGCACAGGACGTGCTGCCCTCATGGCCTAATTTCCGAATGAAAGATGTGCTTGTTTGTGGTCCTGGGAAAAGCCTCCTGAGGCCGAAATGAGGCAGCATGTGATCTAGATCACTGGCACTCCTGTCTCAGGACATCGGTCGCATGTGGTTTTTCTCTGTCCGTAACAAGTAGATGAAAGACGGAAAATATTTTGTTTTCCGTCGGTTCGAGTCCATTGAGGTGTCTGCCATACAGTCTTGTGTTCCTTGATTCTTTTAGTGCAGTGACAACATACGACTGGCACCTTGTGTAATTCTAAACATCCATGATAGTTTAGCTGTAGCCCATTAAAATGATGTCGTTCTAGTCCTCTTCGTGTCTCCTGAACTGGCATTTCTGTGTTCTCTCAGCTGACATGTTTGCCCATGAGGAGGGAGGCCCTGAACCTGACTGGGTCAGGACCGAACGAGACCAGTTCTCGGACTTCCGCGATCTGAACAAGGACGGAAAGATGGACACGGAGGAGATTCAGCACTGGATCCTCCCTCAGGACTACGACCACGCACTGGCTGAAGCCAGACACCTGGTATACGAGTCAGACTCAGACAAGGTACCTTATACACAGCCTGCTCACAACCACTTTGCCATCAGATCCTGGTTTAAAGGGCCCAAGCAGAACATTATTTTACTATGGATTGTAGAACTGTATTTTCAATGAATAAGTGGAGCTCTACCCTCTGCAGTTGCCATTTACCCTAATCACCACCATACACCTCAGCATTGCATTTAAACAAAATGTTAGCAGGAATGACTTTTATCAAATAGATCCAGAGACTCTTCCCATTTTAAAAGTGTGTACTTCTCAAAATAGATGTGATGTTTAGATAACCAGCATTTAGTTTGACTCTGAATGGAGTGGAATTGTATCCTGACATTCCTCCTCCTGCTGCTGTTGCTCTGCTGTACAGGACCAGATGCTCACCAAGCAGGAGATCCTGGAGAACTGGAACATGTTTGTGGGCAGCCAGGCCACCAACTACGGGGAGGACCTGACCAGGGACCGCGACGAGCTGTGAGCGCTGCTGGAGAAGGCATCGCAGGACACTGGAGGACCCCCCACCGCACCGCACCGCACTCGGCTGCGTGTGTGTACCTCTGTTTCGGGAGACTCTTGCGGGCAGCTCTGGCGACGCGTCCACACACACACACACACACACACACCACCACCACCGCACACTTCTCGGCACTGCATATGGGACTCGGAGAGACAAGCGACTGGGAGACCCCCCTGATGGCAGGGCTACCTCAGAGGGACGGGGGGACACCGAGGGCAGCCTCTCCATTTCACCTGACCTGCCTGCCTGGATCAGGGACCATCCCAGCTGTTAATGTGTAGACAGATTGTGTGTGTGTGTGTGTGTGTGTGCGCGTGCGTGCTGCTTTTCCTTCTGCCCACCAGCCCGCTCCTCTGAATTCTTTCATCATACCAACCCAGGTGTTTGCTGTTGCTGTTATTACTGAGTGATCCAAATACTTCAACTTCCAAATCGACCCTTTATTCCCCACTGTTATTTTTTCGTATTTCCCTTGTATGTGTGTTGTAGGTATGAATTGTTTGAAGTATAAGTGAGATGTATGTCAACGTTTTGCCTGTTTTGTGTGGGCCAGTATGAAAGCACAAGCAAGGAACATGTACTAACTTAATTTATTTAGTCTTTAACTTTTGAGAAGATGTGAGCTAATAGGCCTGACAGGATTTCAGCTGTCGCTACGAGTGATGAATGTGTCAAGGCCCCATCACATGACACGCGACATGCGCTATGAAACCCATTACTTTCAATGGTTTGGGCGCGCAAGAATTGGTCTGCCGCTGCGCTCAGCAGCATAGCGGCATTTTTGCCGCTTTGCCACTCTTGCGCGTACCGCGGTCAAAGTTGAAATGTGTTGAACTTTGACCGCGGCGCGCTGTAGGTCAATGGTCTTTTGCGCGGAACCCAGCGGTACCCACAACAACAATCGTTAGAACGTTACCTCGACCAAGAGCAACCTAGCGGTGAGCGCAGCGCATGCCGCCTGTAATGTGATGGGGCCTTCAGAGATGTATAGAAACACTAGCGCACGAATACTGTTATTTATGAGCGTTCCCGCCTTTTTAGAGTGCCGTCACCAGAGTTTCTTCAGCCGTGAATTTGACTTTCATAGTCAAACAACTGCAGCTGCCTGAAAATGTTACTAACCGACATGTCTTAAGGACATAACTTTTTGCACGTGTTTTCTTCAATCTAGTTCACATGCAATCCCTTTTAGCTTTAGTTTCCATTTCAATGCCGTTTTGAAGTACTTTACGGCCTGCATGGACAACTGTTACATAATATTTTACAGTATGCTATAAGATATGAGCCTTTTTTTATAAGTGAATTACTTTGTGCTGTTTTGTTATGGACATGGCTCTGGCCATGGGGTGAAATAACTTGAATTTCAGGAGAAGCTGGGGGGTGTCTTTGCATTAAGCTTTCCTTGAGGCTTTTCCATTTTGAACCCAATTCCTATTTCAGGTGAACTCTCCCCCTCTCCAGCACCCTTCCCCCCACTGTTAAACTACATTATGTTGTATGTACTAAAGAACCCTGTTAATTTTTTAAAGAAACACGTTTTTTCCTCTTAAGTCTGGGAATTCTTCTTTTGTGAATGATGTGTATATTGCAATATGTTTTTTTACTAAGGCAAACATCTAAAACATCATGTATACACACACACACACACACACAGGTAGAGGGAGAAAGAAAGCTGAATGTGAATCAGGAGACACAAATCTTCAAAAACAGACTTCACTAGCTAAACACAGTGTGTACACACACACACACACACACACACACACACACACACACGCGCACACACAGATTAGCTCTCACACTCTCCGCTGTGACTGACATTAGGGTGACAGTGGTCTACAGCTGTTGTCCAGAGCCATGTGCCAGCCCCTTGAATAGTTCAGCTTGACTGATTGCCCTCTAAGTGGCTGTAATTGGCCATCATTATATCACAAAGGTTTGTAAAGGCCCCTTGGCCAGCAGCTACACATCGTCAAGAGTGTGTGCGGGGTGGGAGAAGGGGAGCTATTTTGACTGACTGTCAGACTGCAGTGGTCGACAGTGTGTTTGTGTGTGTGTGTGTGCATTATTAAGTTGTGTGTGAACTCAGATGAGGCTGCAG